>NC_057413.1:19875548-20175548 GCF_019320065.1 Cervus canadensis | reverse complement strand
GAAACAGGGGAGTGACATGGTCAGATTTCAGTTAAAGAGCTCTGCTTGCTGTGTGGACTGTGGGTGGGAGCAGAATCCCCCTCATTTTGTGGGGAGGGGCCCATGCCAAGAGGCTTGCAGGATTTTAGTTCCCCGACCAGGGGTTGACCTTAAACCCTTGGCAGTGAAAGCATCGAGTCCTAACTACTGAGCAGTCAGGGAATTCCCAGGATCTCTTTTCATGAGATCTCCTGGGACTGGGCTGAACACCCAGGTCAGGGCCTGCAGGTGCAAAAGATGGCCTGGGGAAGGATTATCCGGCTAAGTCTTAGTGAGCACTGCCACAGCTGGGCAGTGATCTATGTGCTCCAAGTAGAGTAGGTACTTCACCCTCCCGACAAGCCTGTGATGAGGTTGGTATTCTTATCATCCCCTATTGTGACCACGAGGTAACTGGGCCCAGAGAGTTTAAATTATGTGTTCCGGCTGCACATTCTGGTGTAGGCTACCTGGCTCTTGGATCAGCCTGCCTCCTCAGGGTCTGCTGCCCTCTGGAAGGCGGAATGATGATGTATTGACATCCTGCTTTGAGTTTATGAAATCTTTCACATGGATGACCTCATTCCAGACATGCAACAGTAGCTTCTGTGAGTAGGTATTATTACTCACAGCTAAGAAAAGCTACCGAGGTGATTTGTCAAAGGTTAGAATTTAGGTGGCAGAGACCCAGACTTGAGTCTAGTGTCGCGTCTCACATTCATTTGTCAGTCAATGCCACGGCCAGCCTCATGGTCAACATGCCACATGGTTCAAAGGCCAGGGCATTTTCTACTCCTACTCAGCTGCTTCCTGTCGAGGAAAATGCTTTTCTGAATGGAGGAAGACAGTCATAGAGAAATGTGTTGCTGGCATCAATTTCCTCTGATTGGGCAATGGTGTCCACCATCTGGACCAGGTGACGTCAGCCGTCTGGGTTTCAGCCAGTGTTTTCCCACCCAGGAAACTGACTTCCGGGCAGACTCCCAGCCAGCCAGCTCTGGCCTCCTGGAAGAGCAGACCTCTCTGTTTGCAAAGTGAGAGACTTTAAATCAGATCTCAAGGATGGTTTGGTATAGGGAGGGAGATAAAAATGGGAAAGAGGAGTTCAGAGGACACTGAATAGGAATAGGCAAGGGCCCCCTTTGTGTGGAGTCTGGGGTCTTTCTTGGGGCCGATTCAGAGGATCCAGGGATTTGACGGGGAGGTTTAAAATTTTGTGACTAATGGACTTCAGCAAATTGAGGGGCAGTGGGGGAGAAAGGTAAGCAAAGCTGTGGAAATCTGGAAAAAGTTACACAAACACAGAAGGTCAAACGTAAGTCAAGAATAGAATGTTGTTCTCAGTCCTCATGCACTGCTCTGTGGTTGTTAAGCCTTGAATAAATCAGTAACACGAGAATAAGCAGCTCTTTACTGCTTTACTTTTTGAATTACAAAAATGTACCAGTTTAAAAATCTAAACCATAGATAAGTAAAGTAGAAAGCTTAAGTGTCCCTCCTCCATTCCAAACATCCTTTTCCAGGCCTGGTTCATAAATAATGTTGTTTTTAGCTATTCCATCAGCCAAAATTCATCTCATTTACTGTTCACAATGACCCTACGAGGTAAGAACTATTATTATGCTTTAATTTTTATTTATTTATTTACTTGGCTGTGTCGAGTCATAGTTGAAGGCACTCGGGACCTTTGTTGCATCATCATGCAGGGTATTTTGTTGGAGCTCACTGGCTTAGTAGTTGTGACACATTGGTTTAGTTGCCCCGTGGCATGTGGGATCTTAGTTCTCTGACCAAGGGTGGAATACAGTGTCCCTGTATTGGAAACTGAATTCCCAACCACTGGACCCCCAGGGGAAGCCCTTCCAATCTGTTTTCTGATTCTAGCCATTTTAGAGGGAATAAAGTGGTATCTCATTGTGGGTTTATGTAAGTGTTTTTCTAACGGCTAAAGATGTTGAGAATCGTTTTATGTGCTTATTGGTTATTTGTATATCTTTGGAGAAATGTTGATACAGATCCTTTGCCTATTTTTAAGTTGGTTTGTCTTTTTATTACTGAATTGTAAGAATTCTTTGTATATCCTACTAGATACGACCCCTTTAACAGATCAATGACTTACAAGTATTTTCATCTCATTCTGTGGGTCATCTTTTCACTTTTTAAAAAAACAATTATACTCCATTTATGAACAAAGCTAGTGGAGGTGATGGAATTCCAGTTGAGCTATTTCAAATCCTGAAAGATGATGCTGTGAAAGTGTTGCACTCAATATGCCAGCAAATTTGGAAAACTCAGTAGTGGCCACAGGACTGGAAAAGGTCAGTTTTCATTCCAATCCCAAAGAAAGGCAAAGCCAAAGAATGCTCAAAGTACCGCACAATTGCACTCATCTCACATGCTAGTAAAGTGATGCTTAAAATTCTCCAAGCCAGGCTTCAACAATACGTGAACCATGAACTTCCAGATAGTCAAACCGGCTTCAGAGGAACCAGAGATAAAATTGCCAACATCCATTAGATCATCAAAAAAGCAAGAGAGTTTCAGAAAAACATCTATTTCTGCTTTATTAACTATGCCAAAGCCTTTGACTGTGTGGATCACAACAAACTGTGGAAAATTCTGAAAGAGATGTGAATACCAGACTACCTGACCTGCCTCTTGAGAAACCTGAATGCAGGTCAGGAAGCAACAGTTAGAACTGGACATGGAACAACAGACTGGTTCCAAATAGGAAAAGGAGTATGTCAAGGCTGTATATTGTTACCCTGCTTATTTAACTTATATGCAGAGTACATCATGAGAAACACTGGTCTGGAAGAAGCACAACCTGGAATCAAGATTGCCAGGAGAAATGTCAATAACCTCAGATATGCAGATGATACCACCCTTATGGCAGAAAGTGAAGAGGAACTAAAGAGCCTCTTGATGAAAGTGAAAGAGGAGAGTGAAAAAGTTGGCTTAAAGCTAAACGTTTAGAAAACTAAGATCGTGGAACCCGGTCCCATCACTTCATGGCAAATAGATGGGGAAACAGTGGCTGACTTTACTTTTTTGGGCTCCAAAATCACTGCAGATGGTGACTGCAGCCATGAAATTAAAAGACGCTTACACCTTGGAAGGAAAGTTATGACCAACCTAGACAGCATATTAAAAAGCAGAGACATTACTTTGTCAACAAAGTCCATCTAGTCAAGGCTATGGTTTTTCCTGTGGTCATGTATGGATGTGAGAGTTGGACTATAAAGAAAGCTGAGCGCTGAAGAATTGATGCTTTTGAACTGTGGTGTTGGAGAAGACTCTTGAGAGTCCCTTGGACTGCAAGGAGATCCAACCAGTCCATCCTAAAGGAGACCAGTCCTGGGTGTTCACTGGAAGGACTGATGTTGAAGCTGGAACTCCAATACTTTGGCCACCTGATGTGAAGAGCTGACTCATTTGAAAAGACCCTGATGCTGGGAAAGATTGAGGGCAGGAGGAAAAGGGGACAACAGAGGATGAGATGGTTGGATGGCATCACCGACTCAATGGACATGGGTTTGAGTGGACTCCGGGAGTTGGTGATAGACAGGGAGGCCTGGCATGCTGCGGTTCATGGGATCACAAAGAGTCGGACACCACTGAGCGACTGAACTGAACTGAATGCTCCATTTACAGTTATTATAAAATATTGGTTATATGCCCTGTGCTGTATATCTTTATCATTTATTTTATATCTAATAGTTTGTACCTCTTAAACCCTTGTCCTTATATTGTCCCTTCCTAACTCCCTCTCCCCATTGGCAACCACTTATTTGTTCTCTGTTTCTGTGAGTCTGCTTCTTTTTTGTTACATTCACTAGTTTGTTGTATTTTTTAGATTTCACATGTAAATGATATCTAGTATTTATCTTTCTCTGCCTGACTTACTTCACTTAGCATAATGCCCTCCAAGCCCATCCATGTTGCTGTAAATGGCAAAATTTCACTCTTTTTATGGCTGAGTAATATTCCATTGTATATACATACCATATCTTCTTTATCCATTAATCTGTTGATGGACACTTAGGTTGCTTCCATTTCATATCTTGGCATCTTTTCACTTTTTTGATGGTGCCCTTTGAAGCACAGAAGTTTTAAATTTTGGTGAAGTCCAATTTATCTATATTATCTTTTATTACTTGTGCATATGGTTTCATAGCCAAGAAACCATTACCTAATCCACAGTCACAAAGATTTGAGCCTATGCTTTCTTCCAAGAGCTTAATAGATTTAGCTTTCACTTTTAGATTTTTCATTCATTCTGAGTTAATTTTCTTATATGGTGTGAGATAGGGATCCAGATTCATTCTTCTGCACATAGATAGCCAGTCATCCCAGTGTTACTATGTCTATTTTGCTTTGCTTTGTTTTGTTTGACCAAGCTGCATGGCTTGTGGGATCTTAATTCCTCCACTAGGGATTGAACCTGGGCCCTCAGCAGTAAGAGCTCAGAGTCCTAACCACTGGCTGTTGCTCAGTGGTTCAGTCATGTCCGATTCTTTGTAACCCCATGGAATGCAGCACACCAGGCTTCCCTGTCCTTCACTATCTCCTGCAGTTTGCTCAAACTCTTGTCCATCGAGTCAGTGATGCCATCCAACCATCTCATCCACTGTTGTCCCCTTCTCCTCCTGCCTTCAATCTTTCCCAGCATCAGAGTCTTTTCCAAGGTCTTTCCAGAGTCTTTTCCAGTTCTTCACATCAGATGGCCAAAGTATTAGAGCTTCAGCTTCAGCATCAGTCCTTCCAATGAATATTCAGGACTGATCTCCTTTAGGATTGACTGGTTTGATCTCCTTGCAGTCCAAGGGACTCTCAAGAGTCTTCTCCAACACCACAGTTCAAAAGCATCGATTCTTCGGCGCTCAGCCTTCTTTCTAGTCCAACTCTGATATCCATACATGACCACTGGAAAAACCATAGCTTTGACTAGATGGACCTTTGTTGGCAAAATAATGTCTCTGCTTTTTAATATGCTGTCTAGGTTGGTCATGGCTTTTCTTGCAAGGACCAAGCGTCTTTTAACTTCATGGCTGCAGTCATCATCTGTAGTGATTTTGGAGCCCAAGAAAATAAAGTCTGTCACTGTTTCCATTGTTTCCCTATCTATTTGCCATGAAATGATAGGACTGGATGCCATGATCTTTTTTTGAATGTTGAGTTTTAGGCCTGGTATTTCACTCTCCTCTTTCACCTTCATCAAGAGGCTCCTTAGTTCCTCTTCACTTTCTGCGATAACGGTGGTGTCATCTGGACCACCAGGTAATTCCCAGTATGCCTTTTTACAGATGAATAAATTGTAAATCCCATGAAAAAAAGAAAGTCCCTAATTTTGCCCACCATAGTCCCCTCAGGATTCACTTAACCCCATACCTGATGTACATACAAGATGCTCAATAAATAATAGGGTGAGTCAATAAATATATGCATGATTGAGTCTCAAAGAGGTTAAATAACTTGTGTAGGTCAGTCAGCTGGAAAGTGCCACACATTGTTCAATTCCAAGACTTTTCATTCATTTCTAATGAAGAGTTTTTGTGCGTCAAAGTTTCTGAAAGTTTCTCAGGTTACCAAAAGCTCTTTACCACCAGGTTTCCTCAAAGTTTCATTTGCTGTCTCTCCCTGTAGCATGCCAATAACTTCAGTGTTTGTGAGCAGCCACACTTCTTAAATCTAGCGAGCCTCAGGCCTCTTCTGCCTCTGCCTCCCCTCCCCTAGCTAGAGCCAAAGACTCCACTTTCTCGTAAAATTGTTTTATAGTTGGAAAGTTTTTCTAGCTATCTAACCACAGCCTTCTGCTGCACAATTTTACCATGAATCCTCCTGAGTGTTTGATGTTTGGTATATTATGGGACCTGGTTTAATGCAGGAGGCACGTTGGGTGCGCAGGAAGCTTTATGTGCTCTACTGTATGGAGACCAGCTTTAGGGAAGCCCACTGTCCTTGTTCTGGTCCTGACGTGGAGCCCCCTTTGTGGGCTGTGGTTTTTGATTCTGGGTGTAGCTTGCCATCTTAAAGGAGAACGAAGCCAGCTGGCATAAACACCAGTTATGGAACATTTAAATGGACTCACCTCTTTGGGGATGAAGACAAGGGTGAGCCTGAAGAGAGAAATAGGTACGCCCTTTAAAGTTTTTGAAGTTAAACTCAAACTGTAGCGAGAGTTGGGTTGAATTACCAGCCCCCACTCTGACAGTGTTGAGTTTGGGCTCCCCCTGTTGGACCCTTTGAAAAATAATTATTTGAACTGGGGCTTCCCCAATGGCTCAGCTGTAAACAATCTGCCTGCAAGTCAGGAGCCACAGGAGATGTAGGTTTGATCCCTGGGTCAGGAAGATCCCCTGGAGGAGGGCATGGCAACCCACTCCAGTATTCTTGCCTGGAGAATCCCATGGACAGGGGAGCCTGGTGGGCTACAGTCAACTGGGTTGCTAAGAGTCAGAATAGACTTGAAAAATAGTTATTTGAACTAATACAGGCAAAATTAAGACAAAGATAGGGGAACAAAAGAAAGAACATTTGAGAGCTTGCTATACATTAAGCATTTTATTTGGGCCTCTCATTTCATCCTCAAAGTGATCCTTCAGGGAGTTTTTATCAATCCTAATTTGCAGAGTTGGAAGCTGAAACTTGCCCAAAGTCACATAAGTATTTGAACCCAGAGCTCTTCTGACTCCCTAAAGTCATCCTCTTTCCAGGGCTCTGAGCCAAGGGAGCCAGGGGGTAGAAATAGCACACGAGGTCTTCTCCTTATCTTTACTTCCACCAGGTCTATTTGCTCACTTTGTCAAGACTTCTCAGGGGCCCAGAGACACACTGGAAACCCTCCTGAATTGGTGGTATGCTGGAGTCAGCTCAGACTGGCTGGTGAGAATGTTAAATATTCAGGAGTTTTCCAAGCTGATTGTTAAACCATTGGTAGTTGGAAATCAGTCATGGCAGAAGGGAGTATTTACACCATGGAAACTGAAAACCTACAAATTAGGGATTTTCCCCCACCCTGTAGCCCCCCAGTATAGATTTACCAATATACCACTGTAACTGGGCCTTCTGTAACCTTCTGAGGTTGTCAAAGACCCAACAGAGCATTAACTTTGAGTCCCAGATTGAGGGCTGAGGACAACAGGGTCTGCCCTCGGTGGTCACAAATTCCAGCTGTAGACTGAGGAAGATTGACAATGGTTTGGAAAATGAGGGACTGTGGGCACATGGGAGAGAGTTATGAGGCTGTAGAATGTTGGTTATTCACACATGGGCAAAGTACCACCTTTTTTTTAAACTGAAACTGAAATTTTAATTTATTTTTTATCCACTGCTTAAAAAAAAAAAAAGAAATATAATTGACCTACAACCTAAAGTCAGGGGACTTCCTTAACTGGCTCAGATGCTGCAAAGAAATAGACATCTCCCGTAATAAGAAGAGATACATCCTCTGAGGGGAGGCGGTGGGAGGGAGCATCTCCATGGGGAGAGGAAGGGACTTCCCAGCCCTGCCACGTCCCCAGAAGTCTCCCTGTCCCTGTCCCTTTGTGCTTCTGAACAACCACAGCTGAAGTCATCAGCACCACAGAGACTTTAAACAATTAAGCAGGACTCCTGTAAAGGCCTAGAGTTAAGAGAAGGGAAAGCAAAGAACTGAGCAGCAGGTAACCCGATGATCTGATTCACCAGACAGACTCAGCTGATTCATCTTGTGCCCTCAGCCGATGGCACGGATCTCTCCTCCCTGGCTCCTGACCTGCTGCCTCCATCCCAAAGTAATGTCCGAGTCTTGAGGGGGAACATGGAAGTTCCCACCCCTGCCTGCTCAAGGCTCTCTTTCTTTCTTTTTTATTTTATTTACTTATTTTTGGTCGTGCTGGGTCTTTGTTGCTGCGTGGGCTTTGCTCTCGTTGCGAGGAAGCAGGGACCACCCTTCAGTTGCAGGGTGTGGGCTTCTCACTGCGATGGTTTCAAGAGAAACCTGTTCTGGAGCACAGGCTCCTCAGGGCCTGTGGGCCTCAGGCTTCAGTAGCTGTGGGGCAAGGGCTCAGTCCTTGCAGCTCCTGGGCTCCAGAGCACAGGCTCAGTAGTCGTGGTGCACGGGCTTAGCAGCTCCACAGCAGGTGAGATCTTCCTGGATCAGGGATTGAGCCTGTGTCTCCTGCTTTGGCAGGCAGATTCTTTACTACTGAGCCACAAGGGAAGCCCTCAGGGCTCCCTTTCTGAGTTATAAGCTCCACCCTGAGGGCCCGCTCACCTATGCCTATCGGTGCCAGACTGTCCATCTCTTTCAGACACCACATTACCGCCAGGTGTATGATCTTGTCCTACAGGGCGCAGAAAACCAGGTCTCCAGTTAACCCACACACAGCCAGGGGTGGAGTAGGGTGTGGTCATTCCTTCCAGGAGTTATTGACTCTCCTGAGGTTCAACCCAGGACCGGAGATTGTGATCAAAGGGATACCCAGGTTGGATGGGTGTGCACAAGGCAAGATCTGTGAGCCTGACTTGACAGTTAGGATTAATCAGTCCTTTCTGCAGGGCAGACTTCCACCCGCTGGTACAGCTCCCAGGCGAGGCGAGCCTGGGCAGAGCTCACGGCAAGGCGGACACCGGAAGAGGTGTGCAGTGGGAGGGAGACTGCTCGTTTCTGTTGAGGAGAGGTCGGCACCCACGGAAGCCGACAGTCAGCTGACTACTAGCTGGTGCACCACCTTCTCTAACCTTTGAGAGAACCTGCTACACTGCCTATTCACATCCGTTCATTCAACAAATATTTACTAAATTTCTCTTAGGCGCCAGGTGCTACTGGTTAGGGCAGGAACAGGACAACCGTCTCGCCTCCAAGGGGGTCACGGGACAGAGGAATGAAAGACAGTGAAGTAATTAAAGGGAGATAAGTGTTATGAAGGAAAAGTTCAAGAATATAATGAGGTACCTAATTAAGTCTGGGGTGACAAGGGGTGCTGAGAGGATGAAGGAATCTAACTGCATAAAGGGATCGTGTGTGTGTGTGTGTGTGTGTGTGTGTAGTTAACCCTGCTTTAGCTCTGCTTCGTAAACAGCTTTTATAAAACTGCTGATGCTCTGTCTGATTAATGATAGATCAGAAAGGGATGGTAATGAGATGTACATCATTAGAGGCAACTTAGTAATAGAACAAGCCCTGACATAGATTCCTTCTCATTTGGGTTTGACTCCTGAATCTACCACTTATTAGCTATGATAACATGAGCTAGTTGCCCGCCACTCTGATGCCTTGTTTTTTTGTAAATTTTATCTTCCAGGATTGTGAAGATAAAAGATAATGTATACAAATTGGAATGTTATAGTATACTATAACATTAATACTATATAACTGTTACTATAGTATAACTAATATAGATATTACACTATAGATCATATGTAGAATAATATTATATATATTTTACATATAGTATGGTATAACAACTATTAATATAATAAATAACTATAATACTTGGTAGTTATCTTTGTTGTTTATATATACCAAAAGTGAAAGTGTTAGTTACTCAGTTGTATCCGACTCTGCAACCCCATGGACTGTAGCCCACCAGGCTCCAAGCTTATATCCGAAAGGACATTGATAGTTATGAGATATAAACATGGTAAACCTGGATATTGTTTAACAAGAGTAAAATAACAAATCAAGTAGAGAGGGAAGTGAGGATGAGTATGCAGTGTTGGATAATATATGTGTAGAAAGAGGATGAGCCCTTGGAAGATAAATCAGAAGACTCCTAATGGGAAAGGGCTGCTATTCGAGGCATACTGGCTGCTTTTTCCTACCTCCCTCCCCATGAGAAAATCTTGTTCCAGGGAGTTCAGAATTTTTCAACCTCTAAGGCACGTTTGTAGCACATTTTGGGTGAGGGATACTGAAACGAAAAGATGGATGTGTATTCATCCATTGGCCATGCTTACAGAAAGAAGAGCAGACCCTTTTGACCTTTACAGAGATCTTCATATATTTCCAAATTTGATGATCCATAAGTACTTCTCCAGATTTTCTGGGTCTTTCTGAATCATATTTACATGGAGAGGCTGCTGATTTCTGCTATAGACTCTTACCACAAGTTAACCGCTGTTCTTTCACTTAAGTTTTGTATCTTACTCTGTGTAAGATTTTTGAGCTGCCTGAAAACATTTCCTGAAATGGCTTCTCAAGTCTCTTTTCAAACATCTGCAATTATGTGGATTAAGAAAGCTAAACTGTCATCAAGATCAAAACACCCATCTTTAACTTATTCCAAATTACAGTTCTGAAAAACCATTACTTTTTCACAACTGTTCACATCTTCATTACTTCCAGCAACAGTGTTAATGATTAGTTTTTTCTTTCGTGTGTGGGTGTGTGCGTGGTGGGGTGGTGTTGGTGGCAATATATGCAAAGAAACAAACTTTTTTGTTTCGTTTTTGGCCTAGCCAAGTGGCTTGGGGAATTTTAGTTCCCCAATCAGGGGTCCAACCAGGGCCACTGGCAGTGAGAGCACCGAGTCCTAACTACTGGACCGCCAGGGAATTCCCAGCAACAGTTTTTAAAGTCGTTTTATTTTCTGGTATGTTTCTGCCTACTGGACCACTTGCTGAGAAACACAAAGCTGTTTTGGGAAGCGGGCTGGTCTGCTGTCTTCACTCAGCTACACCCAGCTGGGTGGCGCCGTTCCTGTCCGTATCTCAGCAAAGCTGTGGGTTCCCACACTGTCAGGGGTCTTCACTGACAACTGAAGCAGTCGGCTTGTTAAATCTGCAGATGCCACATGTTTACTGTACCGAATATCCATACCAAGGGACACAAACAAGTGATAAAGCCATGTGCTCCATTATTCCATTGATTCACTGAAATAATTCTAGATATGATGAATTGTAGCTACAGAGTGAAGCCCCATTGTTAAGTGTGTTTTGGTGGTTTGGGGTGGGGGGCAGATTAATGGGAACACATTTTAAATATTGCTCCTTCACCGAGGAGAGACAGAACTCACATGACACAGTTTGTATCTTTGCCTCCCATGTAAATTCCTCTCCTTTTTCTGTCATTGCATCACTGCTGAATCTTCAAGGCATGACCCTTGTTAGGAAATTATGGAAAACATGCAATGACTCTATCATCACCAGTTATACTGTAACTTCTTGCTTGTAAATGCACCCAACTTTCAGCCTCATTTACTGATGATAAAATTGTAACAGGTCCAATAGCCTTTGCTCAGCTGGTGGATTTCCTGGAAAAGGATCCAAAATTGTAGATGGCCAGATGCCTCGCTGTGAAGGGAGCAATGGCTTGTCACGGGTCACGTCAAAGACAAAGCCCTGACTGGAAGAGTTTGGCATCTTTTGGACATTTTTTCTTTACAAAGATGACAAATTTCTTTAGATAGTATTCCTTTTAAACATTGCATGAAAGAAGCTTTGTTGATTGTGTCAGGGAGGTCTTTGACCCTTCAGAGACCTCAAACTCCCCATACTGGATTGAGACTGTCCCTCCAGCATCTTTGCTATACATATGAAACTGCAGCGATTACATGTAACCACCAGGTGTTTGAAATAGGAAATAGGTAAGAGATGTATGTGTTCCTGAGAAGAAGGAATGAGGCTGCACTTGAGAGGAGGAGGTTGAGAGCATTATCTATTAGGTTTCTGAGCATATGAAAAGGTATGATGCATGAAAAGGACCTAGCCCAGAATTGGCATATGCTCCAGCAATCCCACTCCTGGGCATATATCCAGACAAATCTATAATTTGAAAAGATACATGCACCCCAGTGTTCATAAAGTTTCTATTTACAATAGTCAAGACATGAAAATAACCTAAATATCCATCAAAAGAGGAATGGATAAAGAAGATGTGGTGTATATACACACAGTGGAATATTACTCAGCCATAAAAAAGAATGACATAGTGCCATTTGCAACAACATTGATAGACCTAGAGATTATTATACTAAGCAAAATAAGTAAGAGAGAGAAAGACAAGATATCACTCATGTGCAGAATAAACAATATAACACAAATGATCATGTCTATAAGATAGAAACAAACTCACAGATATAGAGAATAGACTTGTGGTTGCCAAGGGGGAAGAGACTAGAGAGGGAAGGATTGGAAGTTTGGGATTAGCAGATGAAACTATTATATATAGGATGGATAAACAACAAGGTCCTACTGTATAGCACAGAAAACTACATTGAATATACTGTGACAAATCGTAGAATATGAAAAATATATATCTGAGTATATAAATATATATATATATATAACTGAGTCATTTTGCTGTACAGCGGAAATTAACATAACATTGAAAATCAACTATACTTTAATAAAATTTAAAAAAGAAAAAAGAGAAAAGGACTTAGCTCAGCACCCTGCAGAGAGAAAGAACTCAATAAATATCAAATTATTATTTACTTAGCAGTTTTGGCACTCTTGACTTCATGTGCCAGCAACACTTCCTGACTTGCTCATTTCCTGCCCTTCCTTGGGTCCTTTTGCCTATCTTAAGTTCTTCTCACCTCTAAAATAATGAGTGTCTTCTCCACATCACATCTGGGGTTTCAGAGCTTGGAGCAGTGAGGGACCTCATGTGTAAGTGTAGTAACAGATAGGGATAGTGGATAATTCCCAAGCCTTCTGACTTAAGAGCATTCGAGCTCTGGGGGACAGGGTTTACCTTTTTCGAAATGGAATCCTGTACATAATTGCATTTGATGCTTTTAAATTGTGCTGGAAAAGACTCTTGAGAGTCCCTTGGACTGCAAGGGGACCAAACCAGTCAATCCTAAAGGAAATCGACCCCGAATATTCATTGGAAGGACTGATGCTGAAGGACTTTGGCCATCTGATGTGAAGAGCTGACTCATTGGAAAAGACTCTGATACTGGGAAAGATTGAAGGCAAGAGGAGAATGGGGTGACAGAGGATGAGATAGTTGGATGGCATCACCGACTCAATGGACATGAATTTGAGCAAACTCTGAGAGAGAGTGAAGGACAGGGAAGCCAGGCGTGCTGCAGTCCATGGGGTCACAGAGAGTCGGACACGACTTAGCAACTGAAAAATAGCAACAACAACAATGTATTGTATAGTTTACAGTTACTCCCATCTGCAGTGATACTGGTAGTGGTATTTGGTGGAGCATGCCAACTACCTCCATTTCCAAAACACAGGCCCAGTCGGAATCAGAGATGTCAGCTCACTTCACACAAACAGAACATGTTCATTTGGCATATCCCGAATCATGCCAAAAGCCATGCCCCAGGTGGGCAAGAGCCTGAAAGAGAACCACCCCAAAACAACTGCCTGCCTGGGGCCTCATTGGCCTCATTCTGAGTAGTTGAATGTTCTATCCTCCTGGTTCTCCCCTCTGTGGTGGGTCGGCCTGGGACTGGGGTGGAGGGTGGGGGAGCCTGCTGGGCTGGGAGGGAATGGAGAGCTGGCTTTGTCTATTAGACTCTTCCTATGACACATACAGAACCCAGTCCTGTGGTTCTGGGCTCTGAAGTGGTTTTTACTCATAATAGCAGCGATGCTCAGGCTCAGGCCAGTGGGAAAATAGGCTAGAATTTAGGGACCTCCGATTTTTTTTTCAGATTCCCCCAAATGTCTCATATCTTTCATATGAGTTTACTTTTTCTGAATCAGGATTGAAATAAATATTGGTTGCTATTTTTTTCTTATGTTTCTTTTAATGTGCAGGATCTCTCTCTCATTCTTTTTTTTTTTTCTCCCTTGAAAGGTATTTGTTGAGGAAACTGTGTGTGGCGTGGGGAAAATGGGGAGGTGGTTTCCTGTAGAGTTTCCCACCGTCTGGTTTTGGTTGATTATGACTTGAGGTACTATGTAACACGCTCCTCTGTCCAACAAATTCCCTGTAAATTGGTAATTTCATTGGTAATTTCCTGATTCAATGTTTATATTTGCAGGATTCCTCAGAAAATGCTGAGAACTTCCGACACAACGTATATAGTATCTGCTTGTCTTTCTTTTGGTGATGTTATCAGTTATTAGTCATTATTGACTAATCCATGATTTCATTGGGGGTTGCAAAATGGTGATATTGAAATTCTATCATTCTGCTTATTTACTACTGGATTACTTCTGTTAAGAGAAATTCCCTCATCAATCATGTGGTCATGTATGGTTCCTACAGGAAAGGCAGGATAAATGTTGATTTCTCTTCATTAGCAGTTTTCAAATTATTGAGTTGGCTACCAAGAACACTCCCAAAGTGACCAATTAAAAATAATCATTATAAAGTCATGGGTTTAAACATATTTGATGTACTTTAGTTCACTGTAGTCCATTGTAATTACTATTCTTATGAATGCTTAAATTGTCCAGTGTTTGCCAACATCGCTTTCTTCTGAGGTAGGCTCAAAAGATTTTGATAGTTCCTGAATTTCTGATATGACAAATATCCAAGCACAACTTGTGCATTTCCTTTTCCAGGTTAAGAACCAAACACTTCTTCAAGGTTTCTATTGAAGGAAATGACAACCAGACACCGTAGTCAGGGGTCAAGGGATGCTCATTGCTACTGGGTTGATCTTTGTTTCTAGAGCCTTCTAGTGGAAAGGAAATACGTACACATATATTTAAAGATATCATCCTTTGTGTATACTAGTACTTTCAATTCCAAATAGAGAGTACTATTGTATATATATATATATTGGGACTTCCCTGGCAGTCCAGTGGTTAAGACTTGGCACTTGCACTGTACAGCGGGCACAGGTTTGATCACTGGTTGGGGAACTAAGATCCCGCATGCCTCGCTATGTGGCCAAAAAAGAAGAAAAAATAAAATAAAGACTCTTACTGTCTTATGTAACTTCATCTATCTTACGTCTGTTCTTTCTCCCAACCAAATATCTCAGTTCCCAAACAAGCCATTTGCCTTATCTCTCAACATTGTCACCATTAATTGATTCAGTGTATCTCACTATGGATATCCAGTCAAACTACTGTGGTTTAAAGTTGTTTGAAACAGTTCTCTCTGTGATTATACCACTAACTCACTGGGCAGATAGATTCTTTTATCTTGCTCTTGATTTTTAGGAAATGCTTTTTCAAGTTAATTTTGTTTGTAGTTAAGTCAAATATTTACACAGTTCTAAATTCAGATCTACAAAGCAAGGTATATCGGAGAAACCTAGTTTCTATCCCAATCTCCTCTATTCTATTTCCTCCTTCCCCCATAGGTAGCCATTTAAAAAATTTTTTGGCTTATCTTTCCATTGTCTATATATATATACACATATATTCTTAGATATGTAGTAGCATAGTAAGTGGTTCCTCCCACTTTTCATTTTAAAAGTATTATTTTTTTTATATTCATTTATTTATTTGGCAGCATCAGGTCTTAGTTGCAGCATGTGGGATATTTGATATTTGCTGTGGCATGTGAGATCTCGTTACCCGGCCAGGGATTTAACCCCGGGCCCCCTGCATTGGAAGGCAAAGTCTTAATTAACCACTGGAGCACCAGGGAAGTCCCCCAAAGTATTATTTTTTTTAAGGTGAGCTGTTTACATAGTTTCACTTTGCTTCTTTCTACTTCAAAATGTGTGCTGGCCACCACTCCATGGCAGTATATATATTTTTTCATTCCTTTTTTATGCTCCTCAGTACTTCATACTTAATTTAACCAGCCTCTTACTGTGGGACATTTGGGTTATTTCTAGTCTTTTGCCATTACAAACAGGGCTGCAATAAATAACTTTGTGCAAACACTTTTCTGTATATTTGTCAGTGATTTTCTGGGATAGTTTCCAAGAAGTGGTATAGATGGGCCAAAAAGGAAGTGTGTATGTAACTTTGCTACTTACTGCCAACCAAATTCCCTTCGAGAGAGGTGGTCTCATTTTGCACTCCCACCAACAGTGTACTTGTTCCCTAGAGGTTGGCCAACAAAGTGTGTTGACAAGCTTTTGGATTTTTGCCAATCTGAGAGGTAAAAAATTATGAACTTAGTACAGTTTCGATTTGTATTTTTCTTACTGGAAGCAAAGTTGAACATGTTTTTATACAATATGGAGTCCTTTACATTTCCTTCTGTAACTGTTCATGCCTCTTGCAATTTTTAAGTTGAGTTTGTGGGAGTGGAAAAAAAAATTCCTTTCTAGGTTCTTTAGCTGGTCTAATAGTTAACTTGACATAGACAGGTTAATAAGAGAAAAAGATGGACATATAAGAGCCCCATAAAAATAAGAAACACAAAGGCAGTCATGCAATTGAGGCTTATATGCCATCCTGAGCTAAAGAATGAGATGGGGCCTGGGGCTTGAAGGATAGATGGTCAATTCACAGGAGGATGAGAAGAGTAGATGTTTGGTAATTAGATGTTTGCCCTGCCAAGCAGGTAAGTCTTTCAGATGAAAACTATCTTTGGTTTTAGTTCTCTCTCGGGGCCAGGTCCCCTACCTCAATTATTTAGGCAGTTAAGGGAAAGGTAAAAACCTTTTCTTGAGTCTGCTGGGTCTTGATCACCTTCACGTCAATGGTCCATATGCCAAAGTTGCCCATTTTGGGGTGGCCTATTTTTCTCCCCTTCAACTGGTTGGTTCTTTTCCCTCTATTTTTGGAAGCTCTTTACATATTAAGGATGTTAGCCATTCGTCTGTGAAATATTTGTCATTTTACTTTGCTTATAATAATGTTTTCTCTTGTAAAATTTTGTGCTGTTACATTTTTATGTAGCCAAACATATCAATCTTTTCCCTCAATAGCAGCTGGATTTTTAGTCCTAGTTATGAAAGTATTCTCCACTCCCAAATAATAGAGAAATTCACCCATTTCCCCCCACTGCTCTGTACTTAAATGGTTTCACTTAAAAAATTCTATATAGAATTTATCCTCTTGTATGCTATGATAAGGAAAAGGCAATGGCACCCCACTCCAGTGAAGAAGGAATTCACAGGGCCTGGACTCCATCTCAGGCCTGTCTGTGCTGATCGTGCGCGGCCACCTCTCCAGTGGACTCTGAACTCTGTGCTTAGCGCCTGTGGGAATGACAATGGAAGGATAAGACCCCCCTCTGGGCAGGGGAATGTTGAAGAAGAGAAAACATACACTAATCACCCCTGCCTCCGGACACTATCTATCAGAATGTAAGCACAGGCTTATCGGTTATTAACTATTTGGAATGTAACTGCGGGCTTATTGATTATTGACTGTTTGAACACATAACACGTGAATGATGGGGTTATTGTAGTTGTATTTACCCTTCCTTTGTTTATGTAAGTCTCAAGGGAATTGCGGTGGTGGGTTTGGACGCGTACACATGGGGTATAAAAGATTTTCACAAATGCTGGTCGGGGTCCTTGGCTAAGAGGAGACTCTGCCTTGGGCCCGCCGGTGTAATAAACTGCACTCCACTATCTGCATTGTCCTTCTGAGTGAGTTTGTTTCCCGGAAAGCGTGGCTATAACACCAGTACTCTTGCCTAGAAAATCCCACGGATGGAGGCGCCTGGTAGGCTGCAGTCCATGGGGTCACTAAGAGTCGGACACGACTGAGCGACTTCACTTTCACTTCTCACTTTCACACATTGGAGAAGGAAATGGCAGCCCACTCCAGTGTTCTTGCCTGGGGAATCCCAGGGACGGGGGAGCCTGGTGGGCTGCCGTCTGTAGGATCACACAGAGTCGGACACGACTGAAGTGACTTAGCAGCAGCAGCAGCAGCATGCTATGATAAATGAACCTTGACTTTTTTTTTTAATATATACAATTTCAAATTTGATCTTATTAGCTCCCTCCCCCAATCACCCTTCAGCTTGCCTTTTCCTGGACGTTTTATTCTTTTTGAGATTTGCCAAAACTGGACATAGATCAAAATAAACATCTTTTCAGCTCCCTGCATTTGTTTTCATTTTGCTGTCTGTTTTTCTTTCCTGGACTCTGTGATTTCTGCCCAGTGTTTTTCCAGCAATTCAAGGGATTTATGATCTTTTGGGCTTCAGGAAGAAAGAGCAGACTAAAGACCTGTTCAGAGAGTGGTTCAAACTGGAGAGGTTGTGCAGATGCCCAGAAGGGCAGGCTCTGCTTGGAGGTGGGGTAGAAAATGACTTCCGGGGTGGGGTGGGGTGGGGATGGAAAGGTGTGAAGCATTCAGTAACTCAGTTTTTGTTGATGATCCGTGTTCCTTGTTTCTACCGTCTTTGGTCTTTTCTTTTCCATCCCTCTGCTTCCTTACCTACTTTCAGACAGCTCCTTGCTTTCCCCCCTACTTCTCTTTGCAAACAGCTTCTTATCCCAACCATTCAGCAAGCTCGAGGGTGCCAACTGATGGCCTGCTGCCTGAATGTCTATAGAAACATGCAATTTGCTAGCAGCGTGTTTACAAAAAATATTGAATGCATTCCCAACATTTAAAAGTGGGAGACTGCACATAAAAATCCAGATTTCTGGATTTTAAAAATTCAGGCTATCTGGCATGAAGGGGCCCACATTCATTGCTGGTAACAATGGAGCTGCCCGTCTCAGGTCACCAGAGTCTACTCAGTGTCCCCTGGCCTCCCTAACACTGAGGGAAAATGTCAGCTGGCATTTACCATTTAGCTTGAGCAGCTGTTTTCCCTCTAGCAGAAAAATTTCAGTCCCTACCCACTTGTTTACTCCAGAGTGGGAAAACAAAGAAACAGCAGGAGTCTTGTTTTTCTCAGCCCGGGAATGCTTTGTCATTATTTGCATTTCCTGCTTTGACCCTGAGGAGGCTGAGCTTGCAACCTTTGCTATAACAAAGACTCAGGTCTCCTGCTCGCTTTCTGTCACTCCTTTTTTCTTTCTCCATTGTACACCCTCCTCCCACCTTGTGTTCATATGAAGATTAGTATTTAATGCATTGCTATGACATTGAATAACTTCAGGACCACTACTGAAACTGTTCTGATCTTCGACCTTTAGAAACGGTCTTCAGAAATGGTTTTCAAAACCATTGTGTTTCTGCAATAGTTTCATGTGTGAAAGAAAATGAGAGCAGTCACTTTATCAAGAATCTAGCTAGCACAACACTGTAAATCAATTATACTTCAGTTTTAGAAAACATAAGAATTCATTTGTATCATCAGCTAATAACTTATTCATGTGGGTGAAATCTGAGAAACTCACTGAGCCAGGCCAAAGAGCCTTCTTTTAGGGTTATCATCAGATGGGGGATGGCAATTGGAGGGTAGTAGCAGAAACCCGAAAAACAATGACAAATTAAGTGTTCTATTTTTCTGCATTTAAAATAACTCTTGGGATTCCCCTGGTGGTCCAGTGGTTAAGAATCTGGCTTGCAACCCAGGGGATTTGGGTTGGAGGTCTAAGAACTAAGATACCACATGCTGCGAAGCAACTAAGCCCCCACACCATAACTAGAGAGTCCGTGCACCTCACTGAAAGATCCCGCATGAAGCAACGAAGATCCCGCAACTAAGACTTGATGCCGCTAAATAAATAAAATAAATATAATAAAAGTTTTAAATAACTCTCAAGGGGAGAACAGGTCTCCTACTAGGAACTTGGCTTCCTCTAGCTTCCTGAGCCGCCATCTACAAGGCTGAGTCTGTCCTATATTTAGTACCTCATTTCTTAACTTATTTTCCTTTATGACATTTACACATCCTGACTATTTGTCTACGATCTGTCTTCCCCACCAGACTGTAAGTTCACTGGGGGTCTGGACCGATGTCAGTTTTCTTCATTCTGAATCCCCAGCCTGGAAAACAGTGAGCGTTTGTTGAGTAAATGAATAGATGCTCTCAGCGTGGCTGTTGGAACTCAGAGCACCCCCTGAGTTTGTGTTTTTGGAAGGAAGAAGTGGGAGAGTAAAGGACAAAAGGGGACCGAAGCCTAGAGTGTCAGCTCCAGAAGAACTCTTCTGCAGGTCCATTTAGTGACTTAGACTAACACCCCCTTAGCCAGAAGTGTCACACTCCTCCTGCTGAATGGCAGGTTGATAAAAAAAAAAAAAAATTTGTTTATAGCACAGGAATATTAATAAGCGAAATAAAACTAGGGTCTCTTAGAAGGAGGAATGGGAGAATGGATCCCCTCTCTGAATGCTAGGAGCTCCAGAGACATGGGACTCTTCACCATGACCCTTGGCCCTAGACTTTCTACTTTATTTACTCTTATGAGTAACATCAGCTTCCTTGAACTTCACCACATGGTAATTCCTAAATTTTGTACTTACTGATTATTTGTTGAGTTTCTAAGATGTAATTACACTTAATTCCAGGAGGTATGAGTAGTAAGAACCCCCTCCCCCAAATCTGTCAGTTGTTCTATTTTTAGGCACCATTGGCTCAGCTGGTAAAGAATCCGCCTGCAATTCGGGAGACCTGGGTTCCATCCCTGGGTTGGGAAGATCCCCTGGAGAAGGAAAAGGCTACCCCCTCCAGTATTCTGGCCTGGAGAGTTATAAAGACTGTATAGTCCATGGGGTCACAAAGAGTCAGACCCGACTCAGCGACTTTCACTTTCACTTATTCTTTTTGAAACACTCAGTGGCTTAAGCTCTACCCTACAGGTCCCTGACCGGGTATGTGTGCACAAGTGTGCATGTGTGAGTGCACGAACCTGTGTCCACACATCACGAAAAAGAGGAGGGTGTTAGCCTCTCCATTCTCCTTTCCTAGGGTGATGTTGTCCGGAACTGAAAACTCTTTACTGTGCAGAATGCAGGCTTGTGGACCCCAACAGGTACACCTGGAGGTGTGGACAGAGTTGGGGGTCCCAGCCTGTGAGCTCACAAAGGTGATGAGGAGGGCTGAATTCCAGCCTGTGCTCAGCTCTCTTGGTCTCTCACCCTGGCACAGGGCTTGGGCTGCTTGCCCAGAAGGGTCCCTTTTACTAGTTTACGCAAAATGTGCCCTTCTTTGCCATGGGTGTATGCTTATCAGCTGCCTGTGCCCAGAAGAAGGGCCCTTTCCTATTTAAATTACCAGAGGAGGAGTTTTTAAAATGCACCCAAAGTCTCCCTGTGGGCTGGCTGCAGCCCCTCTCCTGTATCGAGGTCAGCAGATTTTGCCCCTGCTTGTTCTGAAAGCCAGAGAGATGGGTGAGTTGTCACTGTCCACCGCTCACCCCTTCTCTCCCTTCTTTCCTCCACCGAGTCAGTGTTGGGCTCCTGGATGTCTCCCCGTGTGCTGCCCTCAGCAAAACGCAGCTGAGCTCACATGGGGTGCCGCCTGTGCTGCGCTCCCCCGGAGGTCAAGGAATATCCCAGCCTAGCTCACAGCTCTTTCCAAATCGCCTTGCGGGTGTCTGACCTCAGCCTCCCTCATCTTGACTCTATTTTAGAAAGTGACACCTGCTGATGTTAGCACCAAACTGGGATGAGCTGTTTCTGGAGCCCCGTGTGCACGGGCCACACCTTCCAACTTGGAGAACCTGTGAATGTATGAAATAATCGGCTCTCAAAATGCTCAGTGAATAAGGAGAGGACAGAATATTAATAGTTACGGGGCAGGCTGTTTTATTTTTTAAATGACAGATTAGCCTGTGTGTCAAATTACATCTCAGAGAGAAGTTTTCTGTATAACAAAAATGTGAAGGGGGAGCGTCTCTGGGTGAGGAGGGTGGAGGAGAGGAGCCCTGCCCATGGTGTACCTGCCTAGATACTCATCAGAGTCCCTTCAGGCACCTCCCTGTCTCTCTAAGGGTCTGTGGAGCATGGTTTGCGTGTGTGCAGGGCAGTGGAGAGAACCCAGGCTTGGAGCCAGGAAATGGCATGAGTTCTTGCTTTTCTACTAATTCTTTGAGAGGCCTGGGGCGAGTGAAACAACTCAGTCTCTCGTGTCAGCCTCATGTCACCCACGGCAACAGCAGAACAAGTCATGCAGGTGCCTGGAGCTTAAATGTGGAATTACTCCAAAAGATCTCCTCCTCACCTACTCAGAATATCCTTTTTCAGCAGCCTCCTCCATCTCTTCATTTGCCCATGGATCTTGATATACTCTGGGGGGTGGGGGGGTGGAGCTGATTGCCGCTTCAAACTCCATTACCTTCCTCTCCTGCAATGGGGCCTCAATTTTACCTGGGTGTCAGTATGCTTAAAAACGTTTCCTTAGACTCCCTTGCTTTTAGGGGTAGCCACATGGCTACTTGACTAACGAATCATTAGAAGTGTGCTTCTAGGAATTCAATTGCTTCTCTGATTGACTTTTTTAAAAGGTAGAGAAAAAAATTAAAAAGTAGATTCAGGTGTGACATGCCTTTTGTCCTTTTCTCTTCCTTTCTGCCTGAAATGTGGAGGTGATGCCTGAGGGTGGAGCAGCCACCTTGCACCCATGAGGCAGAAGGATAGACAGAGGGACGTCTAGCAGGAGAATGGATTCTAGGTGACTTTTAAAAAAAAAATGTATTTAATTTAATTAAAGGCTAATTACTTTACAATATTGTGGTGGTTTTTGCCATACATTGACATGAATCAGCCACGGGTGTACATGTGTCTCCCCATCCTGAACCCCCCTCTCACTCCCCCACCCATCCCATCCCTCTGGGCTGTCTCAGAGCACCAGCTTGGAGTGCCCTGTTTCATGCATCAAACTTGGACTGGTCATCTATTTCACATATGGTAATATACATGTTTCAGTGCTATTCTCTAATCATCCCACCCTCACCTTTTCCCACAGAGGCCAAAAGTCTCTTCTTTACTTCTGTGTCTCTTTCGCTGTCTTGCATATAGGGTCACTGTTACCATCTTTCTAAATTCTATATATATGCGTTAATATATTATAGTCATGTTTTTCTCTTTTTTTGTTTGTTTGTTTTTAATTAATTTATTTGTTTTAATTGGAGGCTAATTACTTTACAATATTGTGGTGGTTTTTGCCATACATTGACATGAATCAGCCATGAGTATTGCTGTTTTTCTTTCTGACTTACTTCACTCTGTATAGTAGGCTCCAGTTTAATCCACCTCATTAGAACTGACTCAAATGCATTCTTTTTTTTAATAACTGAGTAATATTCCACTGTGTATGTGTACCATTACTTTCTTATCCATTTGTCTGCTGATGGACATCTAGGTTGCTTCCATGTCTTGGCTATTGTAAACAGTGCTGCAATGAAAACTGGGGTACATGTGTCTCTTTCAGTTCTGGTTTTCTTGGTGGGTATGCCCAGCAATAGGATTGCTGGGTCGTATGGCAGTTCTATTTCCAGTTTTTTAAGGAATCTCCACAGTGTTCTCTATAGTGGCTATACTAGTTTGCATTCCCACCAACAGTGTTAAGAGGGTTCCCTTTTCTCCATACCCTCTCCAGCATTTCTTGTTTGTAGACTTTTTGATGGCAGCCATTCTGACTGGTGTGAGATGGTACCTCATTGTGGTTTTGATTTGTATTTCTCTCATAATGAGTGATTATCCGATAATGAGTTTTCATTCCAATCCAAAGAAAGGCAATGCCAAAGAATGCTCAAACTACCACACAATTGCACTCATCTCACACGCTAGCAAAGTAATGCTCAAAATTCTCCAACCAGGCTTCAACAGTAGGTGAACTGTGAACTTCCAGATGTTCAAGCTGGATTTAGAAAAGGCAGAGGAACCAGAGATAAAATTGCCAACATCCACTGGATCATCGAAAAAGCTAGAGAATTCCAGAAAAATATCTACTTCTGCTTTATTGACTATGTCAAAGCCTTTGACTGTGTGGATCACAGCAAACTGTGGAAAATTCTTAAAAAGATGGGCATACCAGACTACCTGACCTGCCTCCTGAGAAATCTGTATGCAGGTCAAGAAGCAACAGCTAGAACTGGACATGGAAAAACAGACTGGTTCCAAATCAGGAAAGGAGTACATCAAGGCTGTATATTGTCTCCCTGCTTATTTAACTTTTATGCAGAGTACATCATGAGAAATGCTGGGCTGGATGAAGCACAAGCTGGCATCAAGATTGCCAGGAGACATATCAATAACCTCAGATATGCAGATGACACCACCCTTACAGCAGAAAGCAAAGAACTAAAGAGCCTCTTGATGAAAGTGAAAGAGAAGAGTGAAAAAGTTGGTTTGAAACTCAACATTCAGAAAGCTAAGATCATGGCATGCAGCCCCATCACTTCATGGCAAATAGGTGGGGAAACAATGGAAACAGTGACAGATTTTACTTTTTTGGGCTCCAAAATTGCTGCAGATGTTGACTGCAGCCATGAAGTTAAAAGATGCTTGCTTCTTGAAAGAAAAGTTATGACCATCGTATTAAAAGGCACTGTCATATTTAATATGACAGCATATTAAAAGGCAGAGATATTACTTTGCCAACAAAGGTCCATATAGTCAAAGATTTGGTTTTCCCATTGTCATGTATGGATGTGAGAGTTGGGCTATAAAGAAAGCTGAGTGCCGAAGCATCAATGCTTTTGAACTGTGGCGTTGGAGAAGACTCTTGAGAGTCCCTTGGACTGCAAGGAGATCAAACCAGTCCATCCTAAAGGAGATCAGTCCTGAATATTCATTGGAAGGACTGATGCTGAAGCTGAAACTCCAGTAATCTGGCCACCTGACGTGAAGAACTGACTCATTTGAAAAGACCCTGATGCTGGGAAAGATTGAAGGCAGGAGGAGAAGGGGACAACAGAGGATGAGATGGTTGGATGGCATCACTGACTCAATGGACATGAGTTTTAGTAAGCTCTGGAAGTTGGTGATGGATAGAGAAGCCTGGCGTACTGCAGTCCATGGGGTCACAAAGAGACACAACTGAGTGACTGAACTGAACTCAACTGATGATGAGTGATGTTGAATATCTTTTCGTGTATTTGTTAGCCATCTGTGTGTCTTCTTTGGAGAAATGTCTGTTTAGTTCTTTGGTCCATTTTTTGATTGGGTCATTTATTTTTCTCTCGGTAACTTCTTTGAGCAGCTGCATCAGTTTTGGACTGTCTGTTCCAGTCTTCTTGAATATTATATAAGAAAAATAAACTCCTATTTGATTAAGCCGAATATAACTTTAACCAGGATACCCTTACCCTGGGTAGTTTTGTTTGGAGCTAGAGTAAACAGTGTCTGATATGTTCCTGCCTTTCAGTGATGCTTACCAGATGCAAAATCCATAAATCCATAAATGTATTCAAGAGATGCCCAAGTTACCAACTCCCTCAGGAGCTGCCAAGTCCCCTGGGAAACCAGACTCTGGCTCTGCTTCTCTGTAGGGGGATAGGACATAGCATTAAGAAAAAAATTGGCTTCCTTGGGTCTTCCTTGCCACACTTTCCCTAGTTGTGGTGTAGGGCCTTAGTCGCCCCATGGCATATGTAATCTTTTCAAACCAGGGATTGAATCCATGTTTCCTGCATTGGCAAGTGAATTTTTAATCACTGGACCACCAGGGAAGTCCTGGACATAGCATTTTTAATTTCCAGTTTCCTCCTCTATAAACTTGGAGAAGGAAATGGCAACCCATTCCAGTACTCTTGCCTGGAAAATCCCATGGACAGAGGAGCCTGGTAGGCTACAGTCTATGGGGTCTCGAAGAGTCTGACAGGACTGAGCGACTTCACTTTCACTTTTTACTTTCATGCATTGGAGTAGGAAGTGGCAACCCACTCCAGTGCTCTTGCCTGGAGAATCCCAGGGACGGGGGAGCCTGGTGGGCTGCCAACTATGGGGTCGCACAGAGTGAGACATGACTGAAGCGACTTAGCAGCAGCAGCAGCCTCTATAAACTGAGGAATTGGTAACTACTTAACCGGCATAGTGTGTTAAAAGCCCCAACCTCATTAGCAATTATAACCACTATTAGTATTTCTCCCTCCTCTGAAGTTTTTTCAGGGTTTTTCCAAAGGGAGTTGGGAACATTTGCTGCCAAGTTCACCTTGGGAGGTCCCTAGGCCCAGATCATTCTTGCCTTCATGAAGTTTCATGTCCTGCATTTAAGATTGAGAACTAGGGACTTCCCTGGTGGTCCAGGGGTTAAGAATCCACCTTGCAATTCAGGGGACATGGGTTTGATGCCTGATTGGGGAACTTAGATCCCATATGCCTAGGAGCAACTAAGCCCCTGTGCTGCAACTACTGAGCCCACATGCTCTGGAGCTCACTTGCCGCAACTAAGACCCAACACAGCCAAATAGATTGAAAAAAAAAAGATCAAGAACTAGAGTATTCTCACTGAGTTACACATGAAATAGGTGGGCCTGGGGCGGTACTACAGACAATGTTCTACCAAACCAGGAGAGATGGGGCGATACAACATGATCTCTTGCTTAGTGAGCGCTGTCCTCCTTGGGGAGCTCGATGGAGGTGGAGCCACTTACCATAAACCCATGACGGTGAGAAAGGGAAGTTCCAAAGAGGTTGGGGCTGAGTGGGGGCCTATGAAGGGTAAGGGACAGTGGTTTTGCCTCTCCTGTTCACCTCTTTTAATAACACTATTTTCATAATTGTTCTCCCATGACCTTGCCTCTCTCTATCTCCCAGGGTATGTCTATAGTCTCCGTTTTTGGCCTTAGGTATGAGACAACTTGCTTCCCTGGTGGCTCAGTGGTAAAGAATCCGCTTGCCAATGCAGGAGACGCAGGTTCGATCCCTGAGTCGGGAAGATCCCCTGGAGAAGGAAATGGCAACCCACGCCAGTATTCTTGCTGGGAAAATCCCATGGACAGAGGAGCCTAGTGGGCTACAGTACATGAGGTAACAAAAGAGTCAGACACAACTTATCGACTAAACTACAACATGAGACAAGTTGAGACAACTTCCTTGCTATTGTTTATCCTGCAATTCTCTGAAGGTATTCTTCTAATAGACTTTTGCCATCTGTCACTGTTTTCTACCTATTTCCGGATGTCCTCATTTTTTCTTGCTTATTTCTGTTATGTGCTCACTCCCAAAATCTGATCTGTACTTCAAGGTCTGTCTTGGATGCCTTTATGAGGTCACTTGGATAGAGACGCTTCCCTTCTCCGGAACCCCGTCACCCTTAGTTTCCATGGCTTCTGAGATCATCACCAAACTGGCATGTGCTTGCATTAGACTTATTGCCTGCACCACCCTTCAGATTCCTTAAGGCAGGAATTGTCTTGTACAGAGGCCTGCCCTTGGCACAGTGTACTTGCTTGAGAAGTTTCACTGAATTCAACCGGAAGTTCCAATTTGGGAAGAAGGGACAGACAGCAAGCATGATACATTTAAAGGAAGAATAGATCATTTCCCACTTTTTCTTGAGAAAGGCCTCCTATGTATGCCTCTGCCACACACGTGTGTACATGCTCAGTGGCTCAGTCGTGTCCAAATCTTTGCCACCCCATGGACTATAGTCTGCCAGGTTCTTTAGTCCATGGGGTTCTCCAAGCAAGGATACTGGAGTGGGTTACCATTTCCTACTCCAGGGGATCTTCCTGACCCAGGGATGGAACCCATGTCTTTTGCGCCTCTCGCATTGGCAAGCGGATTCCTTACCACTGTTCCACCAGGGAAACCCCTGCCACTCAGATATAGGACAGGGAATAAAAGGCTTGGCTAGAAACCACCTGCTCGCAGAACTCTCTTCTTCAAGAGAAACACAAGCTATAAAAGAAATCACTGCCACCTCTCATTTCCTGTAATAAGGAAATTCTGAATAACTCTTTTCTGGGGACTTGCTGAGTCAGAGGTTCACACCTGATTAGGTAAGCCCTGGGTGTGGTCAGGGAAGAAGTGATGAATTTTTTTTTTAGTTTCTGCACCCAGAATCAGCTATTTATATATCAGTGATGCAAGTTTCCATATGTAGAATTCTTGATATTGTTCAAAGTAGTTTCATACACATGCCCAAACAGGACTGACCAAGGTTAGCTGTCTAGAAAAGGAATGTGATGGAGCAGGTTCAAAGGATCCCCCAGTCCTTGCAGTGGAAAAAGGAGCTTTCTCCAGGGTGGGAACACAGTGGGAAAGGAGAAGCAGGACTTCCCTGTTCTGACAGTGTTAGCACCGAGATGGGACCAGCGGGAGAGAGACAACAGGCTGGAGAGTAGATTTCAGGGTCACTGGCAAGTAAATGGGAATTAAAGAGCTGACAGTGGGCAAGGTCACCCTGGGAGGGTGAGAGGAGGAGGGTGGACTGAGGATGTAGTCCCAACACTCAGAGGGTGAGAGGAGGACAAGACCCCTGAGGAGGCCAGGAAGGGACGGCAGAGATGCTAGGAAGAAGTGAGGGAGGGGGTTATGGAAGCGAAGGGAGTCCAGACTGAGGAGGGAGGGAAAAAGAGAGAGAGAATCAGCCTTAGTGGATGCAGCACAGACTTCCTGCTGTAAGAATCAAAATGTGTCCATTGGATTTGGAGTGGGGCAAAGGATGAGGTGAGTGAACAAAAGTGGAGACAGAAGGTGAATTTTCCAGGTGCCGAGAGGAGTAAGAAATAAGGACAGCATAGGAGAGACATAGAGGTCACTAACTGCTCCTACAGTCTCCTCCTTCCTCCAGCAGTCCCACGAGGTATAAAGGCCTGGCTGTTTCAGCTTATTTTGGTTTGCTCCGATGGGGAATACCTGCTCCAAGCACTCCATAGAGCTATCTGAGGAAGCATTGCGGGACCGAAGCTGGGTTTCTCTCCTGCCTCTGCCCTGTTCTGCTTTCACTGGTATTGGTCCTTAAAAGACATCTTGCATCCCAAACTCCATCTTGGCTTCTGTTTCCGGAGAGCCCAACTGCCCACAGAGAGTGATGAAAACAAGGGAAGGTAAAAGAAGAGAGCAAATGCAAAAATAAAGGTTTCTTTTTCCCCCTTTCTGTTCACTTAAGAGTAGGAAGGATCCAGGGGAGAAGAACTGCATGAAGACACTGGCGAGAGACAGGAGAGTTGACCGAGCAAGGTCCTGGGGAGAAGAGGGAGGTGGACTTTAAAGCTAAAGAGAGTGATTGGCCCAGAATAAGAGGGACATGTTGCCCAGTCCCTGAGACTGAGGCTGAGGGCATGCTGATGGGTTGATGTTGAGCGTTTGGGAGTCGGTCACGGAACACACGGCCAATAACTTTAGTTTCAGCACTGGGTGATGACTCTGTACTGGAGAGATGGAAGGAGGAATCCTTGAGGTTAAAGTGGATGAGATACCTTCCCCCACAGTGAGAGAGGCTCTGGGGGAGGCAAATTTTAGCACAGCTGTAAACAGAGGAAAAACCTTGGGCAAAACTCATTAAACAAGATAATGGGATCTGGGACAGAGGGGAAAGATCCACTTCATTCCATCAGAATCTGTTTGGCCTGTCCAGATGGATTTTGGGTACTGATTCTGAAGTCCAATGAGTTTTCTATGTCTTAAAACTCTGCTCCATCCACATAGTTGCTAAACGCACACTTGTGTGTTTATATAACACACAAGACATGATACAAATATTGAACAGGGCAGGATTGTGGTGAGAACCTTCCAGCACCTTAGGAAGTGCTGTGTGTGTTCAGGCATATCTGACTCTTTGCGACCCCATGGACTGTAGCCCTCCAGGTTCCTTTATCCAAGGAATTTTCCAGGCAAGAATACTGGAGTGGGTTGCCATTTCCTTCTCCAGGGGATCTTTTCGACACAGGGATTGAACCCGCATCTCTTTTGTCTCCTGCATCGGCAGGAAAGTTCTTTACCTTGGGTTATTATCACTTAAACAGCTCCAATTTCTCCTAACTGTACAATCGCCTATTCCAGGAGGATGTGATTTGAGATGCCATGAGATACATTAATCAAATGCAGACTCTGGTCAATTATACTGCCTCATTCTATTGGTCTATAATCCTGACAAGAGAACATGACATATGGAGAATCTAGCATCACCTGCCCTTGCTGAGCCCCCGTGAGACCCTAGCAGCCACATTTGCTTCTCCCAAAGGCTCACAAAACACCTTTTTGTATCTCATTTGAGGATTTTTCCTCAAAGGACTCAAAGGTCATTTTCAAGGTCACTGATGAGTAGTTTTTAACATTCACCTTCTTTTCCATATTAGGAAATCAGAGTTATATTCTCTGTAACCTCTCTCTGCCTGTCTGTGATTCCTCAAAGACTGTTGGCAGTGAGTTGGTGACACTCTGAGTTAATTCCTTTTTTTTTTCTTGAGAGCTCTGGAGTGGAATCCATCCAGACTAGCAAGCTTGAACACTTTTAGAACAGCTATATTTTCTCTTACGTTCTTTCTTAGCTGTTTGTTTCTGAATCCTGCTTACCACGTTTTTCTGCCCTCTTCTCTTCTAACGCCATGCTTCTCACTGAGAAGCTGGATGCACTAAAAAGATTCTGCTTTTCCTCTATCCTCTGGAAACAGGACACATTTGGCCAGCAAAGGGACTAACTCCTAGCATGTCCTTTTTTCCTTTCGTTGGAACCAGCTTCCCCTCCTACCGAGAGCAAAATTCCTTATCATTTCCTGCAGTGATCTGGACACCATCAAGTTCAACACCCTGCCATTTAACAGAGTGAATCATAATTCTAATGGGAAAATGGGAGGAAAGTAAAAGACAAAAGGGAATTACTCTAAAATGATGCATGCATACTTTTTCCCCAGCAACTGCAAAGGCAGCGCCCCAGCTCACCAACCGTGTAATTCTGTGTTTCTAATTTATTTGGCCACCAGAGGGCAAACTGAGTGCATTTTTTTTTAAAGGAAGGGGGAAGGCTGCCACCCTAAACAACCCCAACAAAACACTATTAGATAATCATTGCTGAAAATGCCCACAAGAAAGCACGTTCCAAGTGTCTGTTCTAAGTTGATATTTTGATATGGTTTCCTCTTCATGAAGACATCTTAACCTTAAAATTCCTAAGATGGGCCTCCTGAATTTTCTTCCCCTCCCTTGTGTGTGTGTGTGTGTGTGTGTGTGTGTATGTGCGCTTGTGTGTGTAGAAAGCCCCCTGAGAGCAAGAATGGGTTGCCTATACCGCATCTGACATGTACTTCCCTTTGCTATAAACGCCTCATTATTGAGCCATTGAATCTCCAAGTGGGTGAAGAGATCAATGAGGAATTAGTGCTAATCTTAACATTATTGGACTAAAACACGAATCCCACCTGTGAAGAGAAGTGCTGAGTCCTATGGGAGTCTGAGGATGAGTGCAGTTGATCCCTGAGTGTTAGGCTGTCCCTTCTGGTTGCATCTGGGTATGACTTGGTGCTTGTGGGGCTTGAAGTCCGAGGTAAGGGGTGTCCAAGTCCACTGTGGATCTTTGAGGCTGACGAGTTGGGAGGAGGAGGGGGCATGAGGGCGGTGATGACAAGAAGGAACTGAAAAAGTGAAAATATGCAGGGTTTGTTTTGTGTTTCTGTACACTTTTGACCCTGGGGAATTTTAAAGGACTTTTTCTGATATTTATCTTAGATGGATGGAGTCATTCATTTGGTAAATATCCAAGGCACTATGTAGGGGTTGGGAATAAACAGTAAATGCCGCAGAGTATTCCAGGCTTCAGGGAGCTTTTCTTTTTTTTTTTTCAGTTTGGCTGTGCTGAGCAACATGTGGAACCTTAGTTTCCCAACCAGGGATTGAACCCTGGGCCCCAGCAGTGAAAGCGTCTAGTCCTAACCACTGGACTGCCAGGGAGTTTCCCTTCAAGGAGCTTCCTAAGTTTGTTTTTAGCCCCATAAGGACAACATGGAAATCCTAGGAGAGGTGCTTTGACACCCAGGAAACATCCAGGGTCCAGATGTGTGGATGGAGACACAGCTCCCAGCAAAAGCAGGTTTTCTTGAAAACTGCTGATTGTGAGGAATAAGTCAAAATGGCAAACCTTCAGGAAAATACCCTAAATCATTTCTTATATAGAGGAATACATTGAGTGTTTGCTGAAGAAAGGAAGAGAAAGCAGCATGGCAAAAGTGTAAATTGATCCCTGGTGATAGCTAAGATCTTGATGATCTGATAAAATGGCACATAAGGCAGAGCAAACACACCCTTGTGTTAAAGCCAGAATTTTCATCCACAGTGAAAGATGTTACCAAAGACAGTTGGAGGAAATCAAGTCTGTTACCGAGTATAAACAAGGTCCTACTGTACAGCACAGGGAGCTATAGTCAATATCCTGTGATAAACCATAATGGAAAAGAATATAAAAAAGAAAGTCTTAATAAACAAGAAGGTCATACTGTGTAGCATAGGGAACTCTATTCAATATCCTGTGATAAACCATAATGGAAACGAATATAAAAAAATGTCTATATGTGTATAACTGAGTCACTTTGGTGTACAGCAGATTGACATAACATTGTAAATCAACTATACTTCAATTTAAAAAAAAAAGATCGTTACTGAGTCCAGGCTCCTACTGTTCACTGCTCAACAAGCTAATAAATTGCACTTTGCTGTGGGACCATCACCACCATCCTCTCCAGAGCTCTTCTCATCTTGTATGACAAGCTCTGTCCCCATGAAACAACTCATTCCCCACTTCCTCTAGCCCCTGGCAACCACCATCTTACTTTCTGTCTCTACAAATTTGAGTCTTTCTTATAAGTGGAATCTTACAGTGTTTATCTCTTTGTGGCTGGCTTATTTCACTGAAAGTAATATCCTCAAGGTTCATCCATGTTGGAGCATGTGTTAGAGTTCCCATTTCTTTCTTCCTTTATTATTTTTAATTATTTATTTTGGCTGTGGTGGGTCTCCCCGCTACACCCAGGGGCTTTCTCTAGTTGTGTCGAGTGGGGCCTACTCTCTAGCTGCAATGAATAGGCTTCTCATTGTGGTAGCTTCTTTTGTTGCCGAGCATGGGCTCTAGAGCACAGGTTTAGGAGTTGTTTTCTTTTAAAGTAGAGTAACATTCCATCATATGTGTAGATCATGTTTTGTTTACTCATTTACTCACTGATGGACACTTGGATTGCTTTTACCTTTCACCTTTTAGCTGTTGTGAATAGTGCTGCTATGAACATGGGTATATAAATATCTCTTTGAAATTCTGCTTTTGGTTATTTTGGGTATGTCCCCAGAAGTGGAATTGCTGGATCATATGGTAATTCTGTTTTTAATTTCTTAAGGAACCACTACTCTGTTTTCCATAGCGGCTCCATGATTTTACATTTCTACCAACAGTGCATAAGCGTTTTAATTGCTTCATATCCTCACGAACACTTGTTATTTTCTATTTTGATAGTAGCCATCCTAATGGTGAGGTGGCATAAAACCTCTTTAAACACAGGTTGTCTGATAATTTTGATCTCCCAAACTCCTAACTTTGCATAAAGTCCTAAATTCCCTAATCACAATGTTTTTATCCAAGAATATTTTTAGGAAACGATACCCCCCGCGGTTAGAGAAAGGATATTCTATGTCATTTTAAGAGTCTTTACCACATATAAAGGTAAAATTTTGAATTCTATTTTAATTTTCTTTCATTATGAATGAAGTTGAACTTTTCACTGTAATTGTTAATTAGTTATGATTTCACTGCTGTGAATTGGGTCTGAATTTCCTACATGGTACAATATAAAGGAGAAATAACTACTGAATGTTTTCTGTGTGCCAGCTACTGTTCTAAGAATTTCACATGTAGTAGTGCAGTTAATCCCGACCCACCATGAGGCCGGTGCAACCATTAATCTCATTTTTATGGAGGAAACAGAAGAATGGAGGGGTCAGGGAACTTGTCCAAGGCCCTGCCCAGGAAGCCTGGATTCAGAGTCTGTGCCCTTAGCTGCAGGATGGCCAATATTTTCCTAACCTGCTTGATTTTTTTTCTATTAACTATAAAATTAAAAAATAATTATCAGCCTATGCCTTTCTTTTGTTACTTTTTTTTTTGGCCATGCCCTGGGCAGTGAAAGCAGAGTCCTAACCACTGGACCGCCAGGGAATTCCTAGTACATTTCTTTATCTTTCAGCCAGTCTAGAACATTCTGTCCTTTTCAGATAATAGAAAAATTTTTATATTAGATGTTTATATATGTATTAATATGTATTTCCTTTCCTTTCTTTTTCATTTTTATGCAGACTATTATGCAAACCATTTTTATTTTTATTTATTTATTTTTTGCAAACCATTTTTAAAGTCTTTAATTTGTTACAATATTGTCTCTGTTTTAAGTTTTGGTTCTTTTTTTGGCCCTGAAGCATGTGAGATCTCAGCTCCTCAACCAAGGTTCAAACTCCTACCCCCTGCATTGGAAGGTAAAGTCTTAACCGCTGGACTGCCGAGGAAGCCCCTGTATGTATTTTCCAAATAATCTTCTCTCTGAAACCATTTATTGAATTATACTTTTTGTTCCATCATTTCGTGATGGTTCCTTTCTGCTGATCTTATCTCCTAATAGCTGTTTGTTTAATAAACGTTATATGTTCAGTCATCTCTTTGAGGATCCTGAAGTCTCTTTCTGGTCATTCTGTTTTTTTTCAGTTCATCAGGCGTGATTCTGCCTCTGGGGTATTGATGCTGCTGGTTGCTTTTCTTAGTATTAGTTTCTGTGTATTGTGGAATTTTAGTTTCCAGGTCACTTCCAGGTTTTCCATCTTTCTTCTCCAGGTCCTCACTCCTTCTTGTCCAGTGACTGAGCAGTTGCCCTCCCCAGGGCCCTGACCGGTGTGAAGTCTTCTATGGCATCCAGGGCTCCTGCCCTGGCCTGACCTGCCGATGAATCAGGTCCAGTCCCACAGCTGAAGGAGGCTAGGTTACAGCCATGTGTAGCACTGGATGCTCTGTAGGCCACAGTCCCAGGCAAAGTCAGTAGCAACTTATTTCAATCTATTTTTTTTTTTTTTTTTTGAGATAATGGGAAGAGACCAATCACAGCTCCTGAATTTTTGATATGAATTGACCACTCTGGTCCCCCAGCTCAAGTGGGCAATTCAATTCTTTGTCATCAATCGACAGGACTTGAATTACCAGCTGCCCTTGACTGTATCCAGACTCCAAAAAGCCTACAGCATCAGCCTTGTTCATCTTTTGCGCTTTTATATTCAATTTCTGGGAATACCCATGAGGATAGTCTCCCCTTGTGAAAAATGGATTTTTTATTTTATCTTACAGTTTATCCACCATTGCTTTGTACTGGAAGCTTTGGGTTCTCTTTTCGATTTCACTCGTGTGTCTATGTCTTTACGTACAAGCATTCATTGTTGCTTTCTCTCTCTTATTTTTTTCATTGTAGCTCTCTGTTATGAGTTAAGGAGCCTGTCTCACAAGTTCCTCCAATCATGTCCTGGACACTTTCTCCAGTCTGGATCAGGTAGGAAGCTTTAAAGCAGTAATCTGACATGAGAGAGGAGGAAATGGTGCTGTCTAACCATTCAATGTGAGGACGCATCAGTGGAGCCCTGGGGTTGCTGTTCTGAAACAGCAGCAAGGTTTCTCCTTGGGAGTTCCATGCCAACAAGTCACCCGGGGTCTCCAGCCAGGCTAGATCCAGCACCAGGAGTATAGCAGAGCGAACGTTGGTGGCTTGACAGGATTCCTAGATGGACAACCAGAAGTTGAGAATCTGAGGGATTCCTGCAGAAAATAATGGTGTATACAGCCGCCGGGATGTACCTGAGGATGTACCTACCTGCACCATGTTCTTAGGACACCACAAATAAATTGTCCAACATTCCACTCTAGAGGAGGGCACATCCGTGGCCCCGGGTCCCTCCCCCTCTCCTGCTGCACCAGAATATTTCTCATGCCACAGGCAAGGTGATCTAAACACAGAGCTGCATACAAGAGTCGTGCCTCTTTTGCAGCATAAACAGAACCGGCTTGAGGGCCCTCATGGCTAAGAATTCAGGGGCAGGGAGCAGCAGCCTCTGCCCCACCCCGAGGCCCTGGCTCCCTTTCTGCCGCTCGGCCTGCGATCAGGCCCAGTGGGGCTGACAGAGGTGTGGACGCGGGGCAGGCTCTCCCAGTACCAGACACACAGGGCTCTCTGCCTGGCCAGACTGTCTCTTGAGATGCCTGTGCAAGTCTGCCCCAGAAACACGTTCTTCCTGGAACTGGGTGTCATCTCAGGACAGAGAATATCAGGAGTCATAACTTGGCCTCGCGGCAAGTGAAGCTGGCTAATCCGGCCGGAGACTGCAGGTTGTTGGGCTTGGGCTTTGGGCCTGAGCCGGGACTTGCAGCGGGGAACCTCTGGGAGTGCCACCAGGGGGAGCCCTTTCCACATCATAGATGTGCCGGTGTGCGCACACCTGAGTTTCTACATGACGACCATACTGAATCGTGCCTCCATTTTCCTAATTTATGTAGAGTCAAGCTCGTCTCCTGCCACGGTTCAGGTTCTAACTTACTTCGATGTAGTTATGTAATGTTGAAATCACACATCACAGTGTGGGCTCGGAGAGAAATTAGAGAGGTTACATGTGTCTTTGACTCCCAAATGCCGCCCGCCCGCCCCCCCGCCCCTCTCCCCGTCCACCTCACCTGGCAACCAAGGTCTTGAGATCGCCCTGAAGCTAAAGTGGCCCCAGCAGCAGGTGGAGAGGGGCATCAATGTAGGGAGGGCACCTAGGTTTGCTGCACGGCCCTCCAGCAGGCATCTTTGCTAGGATGGAGAGCCCTGCCTGCTGGCAAATCCCTCTTGCTCTTTTTAGATGCTCTGGAGGCTGCAGATGGGGCCACGAGTGGTTCAGGGAGGCTCAGGGGAGAATCCGCCTGGCTGAGAAGAGAGTGTGGCTGCATCTGAGGAGGGCAGTGGCTGACCCAGCTTCCGGTGTGCAGGAGGGCCACTGGGGAAGGCGCTGAAAAGAGGGGCTGAGCCGGGCCAGATGGAGCCAAGGGGATTGTTCCAACATGAACGTCACAACTAGATTTGGGCTCTGTGTAAAGCACCTCATGTTCCCTGGCTGGGTCACAACACAGGGTGGTGTTGTTAGAGGCCATCGAGTAAGTCTGAAGGAATTTCAGGGTCTTGGGGGCCTTATTATCCTCTGGTGCAGGCTGAGAAAAGCCAGGCTCTTCTAGAAAAAGAACCATGTCCAACATAGTCCTGCCCACGTTGTACGTAAGAGATGGGAGGAAGGAGGGAGGGATCAAAGTGGAGAGAGGAGGCAGAAGGTAGGCCTGCTGATCCTCTGTGGCTCCTGTGTTTCAAACACTAGTCCCCCTGAGGGAAATGAATGGACTCAGGACATAAGCCCGGCACTTAGAGACCAAGAACCACCCCCCGACTCCCGAAGGGAAGGGATTCCCTTGGAGTGAGAGTGAGGGGACTCGATGAGGCTGTGGACATTGTGGGTCCTAAAGGATGGGGGTCTTTAGGTTGAGCCCTGGGAAAAGGGCAGAGATGGCAGAAAGGCCTGTGACAGCAGAGGAGACCTCGGTCTGGCTTCTTGGAGCCTGCAGTCGCTGAGGAGGAAGCAGCCTGTGGAGCTGCCTCACAGCGGAGCCCTTGGCCCCAGCTAGAGGCAGGAGAGCAGCTCCCCACACAAAAGCGCCGTGTCCCCCAGGGAGCAATGGGAAGGAAAGTTGTAGCAGATTCGTGTGGTGGATACTTCTCAGTGAAGACAACGTATCATCCTATAGCCCCATGTGACATAGAGTGACTCTGCAGACAAAAAGTCCAACAGAAGAAGCCACATCTGAAAGGGCACATAGTGTATGATTCCATTTATAAAAAGCTCAAGTCCAGACAAAATTGTAGAGGCCAGAAGAATGGTTACCCTCAGGGGAGGGGAGTGACTAAAAGGAGTAATTAGGGAGGCCCCTGGCATTTGGGGAATGTTCTACTCCTTAGTCTAGGTGCTGGTTGCATAGATGTGCTTGCTCGGTGTGTGAAAGTTCACTGGGATTTGTGTGCCGTTCTATACAGATGTTATATTTGTGTAAAACTTTTTTTTTAAAATTTAAGTGCAAAAAAATGAGACTCCAGAACAGAGTGAGGGGGTGGGAACGCTTTTCTATTATTTCAGTGCCCACTGTGCTCCAAGCCCTCCTCATAGGATCTTTGCTCCCGTCTCATTAAGAGTAGGGGAGGCAGGGCAGAATTTAAATTGTGAAGGACTTTTACTCTTTCATTTTTGACATCTTCTGTGAATCAATATATATATATATATATATATATATATATATTTGACCAACTGTTTAATGGCATCCTGAATTGATCTCATGCATTTTTCAGCTCCTGCGAAAACTAAAATGGATAAAATGGGGTTTGTGTTATTGTAAGCCTGCAATTTGCTTCCTCCTTCATAAAATACTAGCTGGACCTCCAGTATGTGAGCATCAGCATCTGTAAATCTAGCAGCATGACCGGTGGGCCACTCACATCAAGCAGGCAGACACTGTTGATCAAGCTGGCGGTCTCCTTGATATTGTCTCCTGGTCTCCTGATATCGTCTCCAATGTCCCCAGTTTCATTGCTGCAGGCAAGTCTCAACTCACCTAGATTCACTTGGAGGAAGGGGACTAATTCTATCCACTGCTGGCGATTAAAGATGGCCATAAATGCTTTTAGCCACTTCTCCCATTGAGAAATGGGGTCTTCTTGAATCTGAGTGGGTTCAACAGAAGTTGATGGAGGTGATGCTGAGCTACTTCCCAGACCTAGGCAACCTCCAGTTCCAGTCTCTTGGAACAGTCTCTGGGAGCCCAAGCCACCATGCAGGAAGTCCCGATTCCCTGAGGCTGCATGCTGGAGCAGACATGCTCAGCACTGTGGTCACACCCGAAGAGCCCAGTTGTCCCCCCAGGGAGACAGAAATGTGAGGGAAGCTGTCTTGAACACTTTGGATTGGCCCATCTGCCAACTGAGGGTGATCCCAGTCCACATTGATAGGAGTAGAATTGCTAAAATGACAGGTAAAATCATGAGCGAAGCTGTTTTTAGTCACTAGGTTTGGAGCAGTTATTCAACAATAGGTAACTGAAACATCTGAATTGCTATCTGGACCAGAGCCTCCATGTCCTTGGTTCTGTAAGAATCCATCTCCTTGACTCACTTTGCCAATGTGGATACTACAGAACTTGCCAACTCTTCAGTCCATTAGAATTCTTTTTGTTGCCAGGCTTGTGGCAGACTAATTTATTGTGGAATTATTTTTTGTTCTTTTCTTATTGTGCTATGTATGTTTCCCCCACTGGGAAAGTTATGAAGCTTTTGCTCTCAATTCTGAGCTTCTGTTTTGGGTATAGAGAGAGTGGGTGGGTGTTGGCATTTGGATTATGTGCAAACACCTAGACTGAGAGGCAAAGAAGTGGGCTGTGGGTATGTGCTGAGCAGCAGAGGCTGAGAATCTCTGGGGTGTGGAAGCGTGGTGCCCTCCCCGAAATGAGTAGGGGAGTCCTAGATCCGTAATTGTGTCCAGAGAATACCCAGAGAGGACGATGATAGCTGGGGAATGCTGAGAGAGGACAGAAATGATTGCTCCCAGGCGGGAGCACATAGGCCAGGGTGCCCAGCGGAAACCCTGCAGTCAGTGATATGGACATCTGTAAGGGGCAATGCTGGGCCTGACGGAGGGGGCTCCAGGGTTGACAGCAACCTTTGAAATCAGAGCGAATAACAGAAACAATGGCTACTGCTGTGGACTGAATGTGTCTTCCCCAGAGTCATGTGTTGAAGCCCTATCCCCAGTGTGACGGTATTGTAATGGGTGGGAGGTAATCAGGTCTAGATGAGGTCATGAGGGTGGAACCGGTGTAAAAGGAGGAAGAGACCAGAGCACGCCTCCCTTTAACACCATGTCATGTGAGGACACAGTGAGAAGGTGGCCATCTGCAAACCAGGAAGAAAGCTCTTACCAGACGCTGAAGCTACCAGCACCTGGACTCCCCAGCCTCTAGAACTGTGAGAAAGAGACGTGTGTTGTTTAAGCCACCCTGTCTGTGGTATTTTGTTGCAGCAGCCTGAGCTGCCAGCTACCCTAGTTAGCAAGTCCAGGGACTTGCTCTCAGCTCTTCTGGCACTGCTTAAACCCCTGATGTTTTACAGTCTCCTGAAGGGAGGAGGGAGCCCCACTAATGACTAGGGTTGAATTTCCTTCCAGTCTGGCAGTTTGGGACACAGAGCAGATTCCATTTAATTGAGAAAAAAATGAGGAATGTGATATTTCATGCACACTTTGTAACCAAAAATGATAAATGTAACATGCTTCTCAAGCCATCCGGAACATTTCATGGCTTTTTCTTTATTGCACTGAGGGCTCCTCTGGCCATTGAATTCTTGGTATTTTCCTTGGCAGGATTTTCGTGAAACGTCTCCAAGGTTTGGATTTATTTAATCATTTAGATAAAAAGGGCATGGAAACAGAGGAGGGGCTTGTGCAGAAAAGTAAAACCCAAATATTTCTGATGCATGCCTTTTGTTTTTCACTTACTGAACATCTGGTCTCCGTATTCTTTGATTTTAACAAATCATGTATGGATTTTTAAAATTTCCAATCTTAAAGAGATGACGTTTATGTAGTTTAAAATGAAAAACATATCAAAAGGTCCATGAGAAATATCACTCTCACTTAGGTCCCTCTCTCTGTTTTCCCTCACTTTGCCCTGTAAGTAACCATTTTTAATATAATAGTGACTTTTTTTTTATCCTTCCAAAGTTTCTTTGTGCAAACGTACTTTTTTTTTCTTTCTTTTTTAAATACCTTTTTGGCTGTGCTGGGGCTTTGTTGCTGCACAGGCTTTTCTCTAGTTGCAGCGAGCAGGGGCTACTCTAGTTGTGGTGTGTGGGCTCCTTATAGTGGTGGCTTCTCTTGCTGTGGAGCACAGGCTCTACGGTGTGCGTGGCCTTCAATACTTGTGGCCTATGGGCTCAGTCGTTGTGGCTCACGAGCTCTAGGGCACAAGCTCAATAGTTGTGGAGCACAGGCTCTGAAGCATGTGGGTTCCTCCCGGGCCAGGGATCAAACCTGTGTCTCCTACACTGGCAGACAGATTTTTTACCACTGAGCCACCAAGGAAGCCCTGTTATCTTCTTTCTTATACAAAAAGACATATTATATATATCCTGCTCCTTCTTTTTTAAAAATTGAACTGCTTCCTCTGGGTATCTTTCCATGTCAGAGCACATAAAACTCTTCCTCTGGTTTTTGGACACTATTCCATTGTTGTCCCCAACCTTGGCTCAAATGGTAAAGAATCTGCCTGCAGTACAGGAGACCCAGGTTTGATCCCTGGGTTGGGAAGATCCCCTGGAGAAAGGAGTGGCAACCCACTCCAGTACTGTTGCCTGGAGAATCCCATGAACAGAGTAGCCTGGCAGGCTACAGTAGTCCATGAGGTCAAAAAGAGTTGGATACGACTGAAGTGACTTAGCACATGCATAGGCTGTCTAGTAATATAGTTGGCCCTCCATATCTTCAGTTTCTGCATCCGCAGATTCAACCAATTGTGGCTCACATGATATGTTTACCCCCAGAGGTTGGTTGAATTTGTGGATGTGGAACTGGCAAATACAGAGAGTTGGCTATGGGAATTAAGCATCATCAGATTTTGGTAAGGGGTACTAGAACCAACACCCTGCAGCTACTGTGGTACAACTCCATTATAAAATAGAGATGAGAGATGCTGACATATTTTGAGAAGTCTATCATAAAAACTTCACTGTTTAGCAAAAGCATTATGAAAAGAAATCAACCAAGTGCAAGTGTCTTATCACAGAAGCATAGGATCCAAGCTTCCAGTTATTGTAGGAATTGAAATTGGGTGTAATAAAGGTCCAGCCATTGTAAGGGAACTAGTATTCCAAAAGATGAGGGAAGCTGAGGACTATGTCAAGATACAAACATGAAAGAGTGTCACAATTTACTTATTCTTTGCCTTCTCTTAGGGATGGAACAAGATGAAAGATTAACCCAGGAAGCATATAGTACAGTTGGCTTCCTCCCTTATACAATTCCACGTCTTCATTTTCCATGTTAACATTCATATGGAATTGATTTTGAGTATAGAGAGAAAATCCTAATCGTTAATGTATTTCATATGGTCAGAAACAAAATACCATTTATGTTATGTAATATAATAAAACTGTCTTTTCCCACTAGTTTGAAATGTATATTTTACCATATACCTGTTGACCTAAAACTGCCAATTACTTCCCTAGCAAAGGTAAGTTTACTCTGGATCAGCAAAAAGTTGCAATTCAGAGCCTGTAACCACAGCAAGCCCAATGCAAGTCCTTGAGTGGGAGGGAAGGAGAGGTAAACTCTTTTTAAAACAGGAAAAGGAAGTTGGGAGGGCTCTAGTAAATAGAGAGTCCACTGGAGAAATTGAGAGTTCAGAGTATAGTGGCTTGACATTGGCTGAGTTGTGACAGCCTCTCATTGGCCAAACTCTTGCCAGGAAGAAGAGGAAGTCTTTCTTCTTCCTGTTGGGCTTTGCTATTGTAATGGGGTGTGAGAGCTCCCCCTTCTGGCCTATTGACTATTTTAATTGAGGTTTCCATTTATCAGTTTTTATATATCAAACTATATTTTTAAACATTTTAATTAATTAATTGGCTGCACTGGGTCTCCATTGCTGCACAGACTTACTCTAGTTGCCGTGAGTGTTGGCCTACTCTCTAGTTGCGGTGTGTGGGCTTTTCACTGTGATGACTTCTCTTGCTGGGAAGCACGGGCTCTTGGGTGTGTAGGTTCAGTAGTTGTATCTTGCAGGCTCTAGAACACAGGCTCAGTAATTGTGGCACGTGGACTTAGTTGCCCTGCAGCATATAGGATCTTCCCAGACCAGGGATTGAACCCGTGTCCACTGCATTGCAGGGTGGATTCTTAACCACTGGGCAACCAGGGAAGTCCCAATATACCAAATTTTTACATACAACTTAGAGCTCTTTGTGGGCTTTAGTCAGCTTCATTGGTTAAGCGGTTTTAGTACCGCAAGACTTGATTTTTACTATCAGGTCTTTCCAGTGTATTTTAACATCTAGTAGGTCTGACACCTTTTCATTCCTTTTTTTTTCCCCCCCAAAATCTCTTGAAAATTTATTACATTAAAAGTCCTCTTATTATTGTAGTTATCTTATATTCAAAGATAACTTGGGGAAAATTGACGTATTTATAATTTTGAGGATTCACATTCAAGAACTTGGGGTGTTCATATTAATGTTTATGGTCCTTCAAAAATGTTTAATCTTCTTTCCAGGGATGTGAATGGATGTGTTTCTCTTGAGTATGTTTCTTATGTATTTTATATATCAATATTGTGAAGAAGAATTTTCTGAATTATATTTTCCAACAGGTTGTTGCTGATAAATAGAAAATCTATTGCTTTTATATATTATTTTGCAATTGTCCACATATCTGCATTTAGTTTTACAGTTGATACTCTTTGATTTTCTAGGAATATAATCAAGGCTGCAAGTAAGAATACTTTGATTTTTTCATCCTTTCCTGTATATCCAATATACATTCAAGCTCTTTAATTTTATGTTATCTTATTGTTTTGGATATGTTTGTCTAGGAAATGTAAATAATAGCTAATGATAGTGTCTATAGTGGGAAATTTACCTAATCATAGGAATGTTTCAGTATATATTATCTGGGTTGTTGATTCTTTAGCATGAAAAAAAAATGTCTTTTTATTCCTAGGTTCTAAGAATTCTTTTTTTGTATACTTATAGTATTAATTGTTCAGTTTTATTAGCTATCAATAATCTAGATGATCCTGTGGTTTATCTCCTTTGGCTTACAGATATGATAAATTTGTATATATTTTAAAATATTAAGCTATCTTTGCATTTTTGGTTAAAATATCTCATACTAAAATTTCATCTTCTGGATTGAGACTCTGGAAACCTTAAAATTTCTTCCAGAAATTCTATATATCCAGTCAGCTCCCAGAAAACCTCCTATGACTAACCTCTCAGAAAGAAGCTATTTTTCCCCTTTGTTCCTTGTCCAATATCAAAGGAAATCTCCAAATTTCAAGTAGGTCAGGCTACTAATACAAATCAGTTCTGATAAAATCATCATACAATAAACAACTGTTGCTTGCTAAGTGATTACTCAGTGCTAGGCACTGGATTAAGATAAATATTATTTTATCTAAGCCTTCAAATTGCCCTTAGTTTCTCATCAAAAGTATACTGTAGTTGAGACAGGAAGGAAGAGGGCAGGGCACAACCTTTAAAAGAATGCCATAGCCACTGAGTCTATGACAAAATTAGTAGGTTAGAACCTACTAGGACCAAGATGGCAGCAAGATTCAACTTCCAGTAGACCTTGAGCTTCATTACACGCTCATTGTAATATATGGTTCTTCCTACCCCAGCCCCCACCCCACGTCCTCAGTCTGCCTTTTGTCAAACTTTAGCCAAAGAATAAGTTTAATCAGAGAAGTAAGAAAGCAAAGAAAAGTAGTCAAACAGGACAAAGCAATAACAGTTTAGTCATTAAGAAAGTCAAGGACCTTTAGTTTCTCCTCAAGGACAGACATCTGCCTGCCGCCTTCCCCCTCCCCCTCCCCCATCCCCCCATCGCTGGCCTCTGAAATAAAGCAAACTTCCCACCAACCTTGCCCTTCTAGTGTTGTCTTTAGAGAGGGGAGCAGCCTGGCTGAAGCCTACTTTCAGTAACACAATGACACCCACAGTTGCCATGACAATTCTGAGGCTGATCATAAAAAGCTGAAAAGTGGGCTTGAGACTTCCTGCCTCTTCCCTTAAAATAATTGAAATAATCCTTCCATTTATTAGCCAATGAAATTATCCAGCCCATAAAAACTAACCACCCCGTATTTAGAGGCCACGTATACCTTCTGAGACAGACCACCCTCTATGGACTGTGCATCTCTGCTTTCACTTTTCTATGGCTCTGATCTTGAAGTCTTTTCCGCTCAAAGCCAAAGACCCTCACTTGGTGGCCCATCCCAGGAACTTGCCGGAGACCTGGGACATGACCACCCTCTTGTGCTCCATTTTCCGGCAACCCCTTTATAAAAAATATTACTAAATCTACTTACCTATCATTTTGCCTCTCACTGGATTCCTTCTGTGCTGAGACATAAAGAACCTGAGCTTCATTAAGTTCTGAGATGAGCCGTGTTAAAAAAAACAAACAAACCAACTCTGCTTTTGATGATAATTTTCAAACCTACACAAAAATACTAAGAGCACAGTGAGTCTTGTATTCTTCCCAAAGCTTCAACAACTGTCAAAATTTGGTCATACTCACTTAATCTACCCATACTACTTCCCCCCCCGGCCCCAACCCCACCCAGGGATCTTTTAAAACAAATCCCAAACATCATATCATTTCATCGATAAATTCTTCAACATTATGCTCAACTTGTATTGTGTCCCTAGAAGCTGACAGCAAAATGCCAAACCAAAATTCATTATAAGAGATTCTGTAAAGGTTTGTAACAATGCAATCCAAATTCATAGCGCAATGAACGTCAGTAATTGCACAGTCCTCAGAACTGGAGGGACTGTGTACTTTTTGAGGAACCCTACATGAATTTGGTTTCCCTTAACTGAGTTTTTGGTAAGAATTGGAGGGAGGGGGTGATGTTCAAGGTTATATATTCCAGCAAAAACTTAACAATGCACCACAACTACCGAGCCCTCCTGCCACAGCTACTGAAGCCCGCATGCTCTAGAGCCCGTGCTCTGCAACAAGAGAAGCCATCAAAATGAGAAGCAGGATTTTCTCAGTCGCTGGGAGTTGTTCGTGGCATTGTTATACTTTGCCAGGAAAAGGCAAGCCTGGCCACAGCAGTAATTAGACATGGGTCCAGTGCTCCCCTATTGGACCTGGTGCCCCATTAGCAGTGGCGGACTTTAAAGTCACTGCCTGGATGTCACTCTGAGGCATTGGGTCCCCAGCTTTACTGAGCACTACACCCCTGGCTCAAGTTCTTGGCCATCCTTGCAAATGTTTTAGGCTTCCTCTTTGCGTTCTCTCTTCTTTGGCGTCACTAATCATAGGACTGGGTCTTGCCCACTGTTCCTGATTTGAGGGGGTGAGCCAGAACTGCCATCTTTTCATGGGTGGGTCCCTTTCTTTTTTTCTTTTTGGCTATGCAACTTGTAGAATTTCAGTTCTCTTGCCAGGGATTGAGCTTGGGCAAATGGCAGTAAAAGCCCGGAATCCTAATCACCAGGCCACTAGGGAACTTTCCAAGGGTCCCTTTTCCCCCTCTCTCTGTCAAGAGGTCTCTAACACTTACACATGATATTCTCCTTTCCATTCTAACATTTTTTTTGTGAAATTTACTGGCATGCTTCTGGAGCTGTCCACAATACTGAACCTTGTGTATGTACCACCCCAAGCATCCTGGCCCTGAGCCCACGGATACTGTTGGTGCAGCACCCATAAGCTTTGTACCAGTCCCCTTCTCTTTCTCCTATGACTCTACTATTCCTCCACTGTCTTAGAGGAAAGTTCTAGCTAGCATATTAAATGCTTTATTCTCTAGACCTGGCATAGTACAACCAGAAATCATCTTTGGTCCAAAGGCTTTGGATTTTTGGTGACTCGTGATAACCATTTACATTGTTACAACTATACACTAGGTAAGAAAAATTATGGGGCATAAAGGTGGAGACCATCAGCTACACAACAAACTCCTCTCTTCTTGGGGTACACAGACTACATCTCCCAGACACCCTTCCAAACAGGTTTGGTACACTACCAAGGTATCTCCAATGGAGACCAAATTATCTCCAATGGAATGGGAGCAGAAGTGTAGATACCAACCTCCAGGCCTGCTCTGTTAAAAAATCTCCCACATTCCTTCTCCTTTCTCTTCCCCCTTATGGCTGACGGGGAGCTTGACACCCAAGGTGACCTTGGAAGCCGTAGGTTGAAATTGGCAGAGCCACTATCAGTCCAAGTGCCTGATAGACCACGAGGAGGGCAGCTGCTCTTGGAATACAAACCTTCTCAAGACTGTTATATAAGAAAAAACTTGTATTATATTAACTTTAAAACTTTAAGTGCTTTTTTTTTTTTTTTACTACCACAGCTTAATCTACTGTAACTAATAGAAGGGAGGATGACAAAGCAATTTTATTTTCATTTTTCTTTGTCCCTTTAAACCCATTTGGTGGGACTCATTCTACTTCTGCTCCTTGATGGACATTTGAAACAGGTTCCAGGCTTCCCTGGTGGTCTAGTGGTTAAGAATCTGCCTGTCAATGCAGGGGACACCAGTTCGATCCCTGGTCCAGGAAGATCCCACAGGCTGTGGAGTAACTAAGCCCATGCACCACGACTACTGAAGCCTGAGTGCCTAGAGCCTGTGCTTTGCAACAAGAGAAGCCACCACAGTGAGAAGCCTGCGCCTTTTAACGAGAGAGTAGCCCCTACTCGCTGCAACTGGAGAAAGCCTGTGGATAGCAACAAACACCCAGCACAGCCAAAAAAAAAAAAAGAAAAATCTTAAAAAAGAAACAAACAGATTCCACATATGTAATCAAAGGTCACTTGGTTTAATTTCCTCCAAAATTCAGTAATTAAATGGTCTGGTTTCATGTAATAGTAAAAACTTCAAACTTTGTTTAAATTCAAGGCTTCTTCCTCTCTTTGTGCCACAAACAGGCCAGATGCTGTCACCAGGAACTGAAGTGTGTGGTGATACCTCGTTTCCTGTTTCTTGCTTTGTGGCAGAAACTGCTATTGTCCCTCAGTGTGCATTCACTTCTTCTTCCTTACTACTAAGACTCCCAAATTTTTGGTGGACTTGTAGCCACCCTGAATAAAGACTACAGTTCCCAGCATCCCTTGAAGCTAGGTGTGACCACGTGACTAACTTCTGGGCAAAAGGGTCTGAGTAAAGTGAGTGATGGGAAGAACCCCTGGAGGAGGGCATGACAACCCACTCCAGTATTCTTGCCTGGGGAATCCCCATGGACAGAGGAGCCTGGCAGGCTACAGTGCATGGTGTCGCAGAGTCTGACACAACTGAGTGATTAAGCACATAAGCACATAAAGTGCATGAGGAACTTTTTGGTATTGCTTTGGACTGCGGTGGGGGTGGTGCTTCCCTTCCCCTTTCCCTCTTCCCACTGGCTGGGACAAGGACCAAGCAGATGTGGTGATGGGTCATTTCAACCTTTCGGGTGAGAACAGCATTCTAGTGAATGGCAGAACAGCCAGATAGAAGGATCCACCGTCCCCAACCTGGTGGAATTAACATATGCAGCCCAGGAGTCATTATGTCAGAAACATTCCATGAAAAATACTTCAACTTTTGTCTCTTTTTAACAGAAGCTTTTGCCCCCAGCAGCTGCACTTTTATACTAACTATTCAGTTCATCTTGTATGCATGCTTCTGTCTTTTCTGCATCATCTTGCTAGCTTACCTTGGACCCCAACAGGGTTGAGTGGTGAGAGGGAGAGGCTGAAAGGGACCAGGAGAGGACTTATTTGACTAGAACTCCCGTGAGATGGCCTAAGTTTTTAGGCAGAGCTGATCCTTCCTTTCATTAGGCACTTCTGTGGATTCTTTAGGAGACAACGCCTTCCCTTTGCTAGGATTTCTCACTCCCTGATTGCTTGATGTGGGCAAGTGCCCTGCTCAGGCTAGTAAACTATATTTCTTTCTCCAGTCTCTAGGAGTTGGGCAGGACTCCATCAGGCTCACCAAATCCCTCCGGGTAACGCTTTTGGACAGGATCTAACATCATACTGCATCAGGTTTCACATCTGGTCCACAGGAAACGTCATAAATTCAGTGCTGGAATCTGGGAAGGCTGGCAGCCTCTCAGCCCAGCAACCTCTCTTGTTCCACCATCAGGGCAGCTAGCCAGTCTGTTTTTTATGATTTTCAGATTGAGTCAGCCACCAGATCACCCTGTCCTCCACACTGCAGGGAACACACAGTAAACTCTCTGGAGGATACTATGAAGCCCCTTTCCCTGGGCTTGAAGGGAAAGAAAGGCCTGTCTCAGATTTCCTCAAGAGACTGAAGGGCTGCCCTCTTTCTTCTCCTACCTACGGTCCCAGCTTTATGGAGACAATCCCGGCTTGGCACTGTAAAGGGGGTCTGGCCCCTTCCTCAAGATTCCCTTCTTATTGAGGAAGAGATTCAAATTTTTTTGTTTGTTTTGAAGCTCATTTGTCTTGAATAAGAGCTCGTTTGTCTTGTTTCTTTGCTTTCCAAACACCAACCCCACCCACTTACCTCTTATCTTCCAGGGCATCATGGAGAAATGAACACGTCCAGAAGCTCTAGTGAAACTGCATTCTATTCTCCTTCTGTTTGAACTTCCAGCCCACCTTACCCGAGGCCACTGCAGCAGGACTCCGCCTGGGCCTCTGTCACTGCCACTGTCCCCGGCAGAACAAGGGCCTCTCTTACCCCAGCGGTAGTCACTAGTCTGTGGCACAAGCAGTATTTCAAGGTTGAGTTAAAACATGTAGCCTGAGTGTCCCTGGGTCTCACTAGCCTATGGATGGGGTGTGTGTTCAGTCACTTAGTCGTTCGTGTTCGACTCTTTGTGACCCCATGAACTGTAGCCCACCAGGCTCCTCTGTCCATGGGATTGTCCAGGCAAGAATACTGGAGTGGGCTACCATTTCCTCATCCAGAGGATCTTCCTGACCCAGGGACCAAACCTATATCTCCTGCATTGGCAGATGGATTCTTTACCACTGAGCCACCTGGGATATGCAAATAGGGTCATCTTAAGATAATAAGCCAAGTTTTAGCTTCTCTTTTCAACTCTTGCAAAGTCCCCTTCTCTAAGTATTTCTGGGGGTCTGAGTGAGGTCTCATATGTCTCACAAATCTAGTCATCCAGTATATGGTAACTGTCTCCATCTCCCGCTGAGCATCACTCACTGAACTGGAGCCCTTAAGATGCCAAATCTGCAGGAGGTGGGGGTGTCTATGCCTAGAGGGGAGATGCTTTTCCTCTCTTTTGTGATCCACTTCATTAGTGCAATGTCTCTGCAATGCCTGTAGGCTCCGGGATCTTGCAGAGCTTCTAGGACTACAGCTTCCAGGTTGCCATTCAGCCTTCTTTCTGCCTGGGATGCAGGCAGGACTGGACCAAGGATGCTGACAAACATCCACTGACTCTCTTAGTCACCAGAAATTTCCTGAATTCCTTGTACGAGCTAGTCACATGGTGAACAAGATAAATGTGGTCTCTGAAACCAAGGAGCTTTCAGCCTGATGCAAAACTGAAAACCAAACACCCCCATCCCCCCACCCCTCAAAAGAAAGCACTTAAAATGTAACATTCAAGACTTTGTTATTATTGGGTCAAGTTCATTGTACTTGGCTGTTGCTTCTGCTTGGGTGAGTTCTGTGCATGAAGCCTGTCAACCCTCAGGCAAATAGACGCTGACAGCGCCTTACCTAAGGTGGCACTCCTCCTCACCCCTGGGGCCCAGCGCTGGAGGTTAACCATTACTGTGCTGTAAGTGTCTGAAACTCTCCACTCCCTGCAGTAAAACTGCTTAAGAGACTGGCCAGGCCACTGTGATAACTTCAAAAATATAAAAGGAGGCCAGAGATTTTCTAGTCCTGGGGTAAGAGGGGTCAGGCCAGCACAGACCAGGCACGGGGAGGTGTAAGACCTTGAGAGAAGGTAAATGAAGGGGAATTTGTACAGAGAGAGGGGTCAGGTTGAAGAAGGAGGTATGGGAGAAACTGAGGGCAGTCTTGGAGGCCTATTTTCTGCTGGTCGAGGGAACCAGAGAAGGGAGAGAGAAAACCTGGAAATGAACTTATAAACTAAAATTCCAGAATACATGAAAACTAACACTGAGGAAGGCAGCAGCAACATCAACACTCCAGAGACAGATTCATGCCAGATGAAAAGAATAGAAACACCAGAAAGAGACCTCAGGATCCTCAAGGAAATGATTGAACATATAATGTTCATTAGGAAAAAAAAACAACACAGCAATTAGGAAATAAAGACTAGCAGAAAAGTACCATCACAAAACAGTGGAAGAAAAAAATGTAATTCAATAACTATTTGGGGAGAAATGATTATTTGGGAAAATACATACACATGTGAAACATCTAATATACCAAAAATCCAAATATTTTCTATTATCTGAAAAGGAGAGGATGTTCTAAGCTGGCTAAAAGAATTAAATGGTCCAGTTTTTTAAAAAAAAGGAGTATAGTGATAAATTTAACCACAATTTTGTTTTCATTTTTATAGTTGATGGAAAAAAATTAAAAGCAAACAAATAACTTAAGAAAATACTGGCCATATTATAAAAAAGAAAGAAAGAAAGAAAGAAAATACTGGCCATATTGTAAGTAAGGACACAGTCTCTGAATCCAGACTTTCTGGGTAGGACCTTAGGCAAGTTCATTGACTTCTCCACGCTTCTGTTTCCTCCATAAAGTAATAATTGCACCAGCCTCATGGTGGGTCAGATTAACTGACCCAGTAACTATTCAGTTACTACCTGTGAAGCTCTTAGAACAGTAGCTATGGCACAGCATCCAATAGCTATTTCCATTTTATTTTGGACCATGTAAGAAATTCAGACACAAACAATGCGCAACAGAGAAACCATAACTAACAATTTAGTGAAAAGTTCAACTTCACTAATAATGAAAGAAAATTAAAATAGAGTTCAAATTTTACCTTTCTAGTTGATAAAGACTTTAAGATGACAATATAGTATTCCTTCTCTAACCATGGGGGTTCTGTTCCTAAAAGTCTCCTTGAATGAAAACACTGTGATTAAAGAATTTAGGATTTTATGCAAAGTTGGGAGAGGCGAGATCAAAATCTTTAGTAAACCTACGTTCTGAAAAGGTTTTATGCCACTTCACCATTGGGATGGCTACTATTAAAACAGAAATAATAAGTGTTAACGAGCAGATGAAGCAATCAGAACCTTCGTGCACTGTTGGTGGGAATGTAAAATCGTGGAGCCGCTGTGGAAAACAGTAGTGCTTCCTTAAGAAATTAATACAGAATTACCAGATGATCCCGCAATTCCACTTCTGGGGACATACCCAAAATAACTGAAAGCAGAGTCTCGGAGAGATATTTACACACCCATATTCATAGCAGTATTATTCACAATAGCCAAAAGATGAAAGCAACCTGAGTCCATCAGCGAATGAATGAATAATCAGAATGTGGTCTGTACAGAAAGTAGAATATTATTCAGCCTTAAAAGGAAACGAAATAATTCTAACACACATGCTACAACATGGATGAACCTTGAGGATATTATGTTCAGTGAAATAGTGAAGTCGCTCAGTCATGTCCGATTCTTTGCAGTGAAATAAGCTGCCTCTAAAAGACGAATACTAAGATTCCACTTATAAGAAGTAGTCAAATTTGTAGAGACAGAAAGTAGGATGGTGGGTACTAGGGGAAGTGGGGAATGAGGGGTTGTTTCATGAGTATAGAACCTGTCATGAAAGATGAAAAGAGTTCTGGAGAAGGGTGTAGTGATGGTCTACAGCAATGTGAACAAACCTAACACTACTGAACTGTACATTTAAAAATGGTAAAGGTGGTAAATTTCATGTTATGTGTGTTTTACCACAGTTAAAAGTTTTTAAGATTTTGTTTTTTTATGTTTAAAAATCATTCTTTATTTTTACTAAAATAAGCTCATAAAAGATTACAAATTTTACCAGAGTAACTGCTGACCAAACAACGATTGTCCATTAACCCTCTCTTATTGGAAGGCGGCCTCCAAAGTCCTCCCTCTCCTGCAGTTTCAATGAGATGTTTGCAAATTAATTCCAGTTTATTACCACTAATGGGCTTACAAAGAAGGATTTTGTTTGCATACAGTTCTTCATCCAAACACTCAGCGCCTTTCTAATTATCAGCAGGAACATGTAATGTATTGCAATCATGTATTGCAGTTATGAAACAGTGTGGGCCAAGCAGAATGCAGTATCAAGGTCACAGCAGTAGAAGCTTGTGCACTGCCCTGGGATAGTCTGTGGTCCCAGCCCTGGGATTCCGATTTGCTGGAGGGGTGTGGGAAGAGGGCCCGGCTGGCTCTAAAGGGCACCTGCAGAAGGGGTGGGATCAGGAAAGGAGACCCGGCTACCACTGGGACCCCTCCCTCAACCTGCAGTTCAGCCATAGATGACAGTTTCCATTTCCTGGGTTTTACTGTCCTCCTTTTGTTATAAAGTGGAAAAGTTGGACTGAAGTCGGGTCCTCATTCCATGACAAGACAACATGATATGTGAGGAAATAACATGGGCCTTAGGTATTCTCTGTAGTCCTCTTCCTCAGTCTCCCCCACATAGGTCCTTCCTGCCTGGAAGTCTGTCTCCCATCTGTCCCCACCTGCCTTTGGCGGCTGTCTTTACTCAAGCGTTCAACACTGCTCACTGAGACAGTTTCAATAGCCTCTCAACTATTTTTCCAGACACCAGTCTTGATTTTCTCCAACCCACCCTGGCACGCCTCTAGCATCTTTCACTGTGGATGAAATTTCCGGCTTTATTGCAAGGGTGTGTTTGCTCTGCCTTATACACCATTTTATCAGGTCATCAAGATATTAGCTATCACTAGGGAGCAATTTACATTTTTGCCACATGGTACCCATTGTGTTACTGTCTCCTTTCTTCAGCAAACCCTCAATGATTTCTTTTGCATAAGAAATAATCCAGTGGGAGTTTCCTGGTGGTTAGGATTCTGCACTTTTACTGCCGTGGCTGGGTTCAATCCCTGGTTGGGGAATTGAGATCCTGCAAGCCGTGCATCAAGGCAAAAATGAAATGAAAGAAAGAAGAAAGAAATGACTTAAGATGTTATCCTGCAGGTTTCCTATTTTGACGTACTACTCACAATCAGCAGAGTTTTAAAGGAATTCTGCTTTGGCTGGAGCTGTGTCTCCATTCACACATCTGGACATTGGGTGGTCCCTGGGGCCTCAAAGAAACCTCTCCTGGGATTTCACTCTTGTCCTTGGGGGGCTAAAAAACAAACTTAGAAAGCCCCTTGAAGGCTGGAGCTTCGTCTCATTTACTGTTTATTCCCAACCCCTACACAGTGTTTGGGATATTTATTGAATGAGTGACTCCATCCATCTAAAATAAACATTAGAAAAAGTCCTCGAAGATTCCCCAGGGTCAAAAGTGTACAGAAGCACAAAACAAGCACTGCATGTTTTTACTTTTTCAGTTCCCTCTTGTCATAACCACTCTCATGCCCCCTCCTCCTCCCACCTCCTCAGCCTCAAAGACCCACAGCAGACTTTCGGGCACCCCTTACCTCGGACTCCAAACTTCACAAGCACCAGGTCACACCCAGATGCAACCAGAAGGGACAGCTTAACACGCAGGGATCAACTGTACTCATCCTCAGACGCCTGCAGGACTCTCAGGACTTCTCTTCACAGGTGGGATTCATGTTTTAGTCCAATAATGTTAAGATTAGCACTAATTCCTCATTGATCTCTTCACCCACTCGGAGATTTAATGGCTCACTAGTGAGGAGTTCATAGCAAAAGGAAGTAAATGTCAGATGCAGGTATAATCAACCCATTTCCAATTCTTACTCCTGGAGCTTTCTATACACAAACAGGGAAGAAAAATCCAGGACTAATTAGGATTAGGAGGCCCATTTTAGGAATTTTAAGACGAAGAAAGGGATTTGGAAAAAAAGAAAGAAAGGGATTTGTCTGTATCTTGATGGTGAGAAAACCATATCAAAATATCATCTGTCACTTAGAACAGAGATAGCCCCAAGGCCTGGGCAGCGGGTGCAAACCCCAGAGACTTGGTACTCTTTGGATCTGGTCTTGAAAAACCTTCAGAACCATCCTTCCTCGGGGTTTTCTGTGAAGGTGAAGAGTCTCCTCAGCTCCCAAATGACACCTAAAGGAAATGTGTTCTTGCCCCACCTGCCCAGGCGAGGAAAGGACTCAGCAAGCACACAGCAAGACCCAGCCCCTGGCCTGTCTCTCACCCTCTCCTGGGCCTTCCCCATTGCTCAGCCCCCTCCGGCTGTGCATCCCAGAGACACCCAGCTGAGGTTCCTGCTCCATTTGAAGGTCAACCAGGGTCGAATACCAGCCCAGGAATTTAGCTTCCTGTCCAGGAAAACCAGCTACATAAATTGTTTGTTTGGTTTTTTTTTAACAATTAGAATTTCAGATTTTCATTTTCATTTGCTTACTTTCTAATTGTTCTGTTGCTTGGAATACAGAAACGATCAGTCCCTCCCTCTGTGAAGTGTTTATGGATGTGAAAACACACACTATGGAAACATTAAGAGAAGGTACTGCTTAATGGGATCCTGTGATTCTTTTATCAAGTGTGAGATTCTTTCACATTTTGAACGTTTTCACTGTGTTGGCAAGTAGAATGTTCTGGAACTGATGTTATAATGTCAGTTCAACAAATTAAAAGGCTGATTCCATGATGGGGAGGACAGATCTCTGCAGAAAAGTTTCTTCCTCCACCTCCAATCCCTACTCCTCAGACTGGGGTTTTCAGGAAGCACAAGCATCATTCCAGGTGGGAGGCTTGCTGAGGCTGGAGGAAACCTCCAGAAGGTGACTAATACACTGCATCTGGCCACCAGTTGTGGGCAGTGGCAAGTGGACAGGCGAAGTTTGAATGCTATTTTCCAGAGTTATGTGAACGTCAAGCCTCAGCTGATGGTCACGTGGTTGTGTGGTGGAGGCAGACTATTTATCTGATGAACGGAGGGAGTCAGCTAGCCCAGAGGATGACATAAGCCGCTTTGTCTATACCACTATTTGCCCTCCATTCAGGACACAGTTCATTATGCAGCCCTTGCCAGTGGGTTCTTTGGAATCTAGGTGATAGGGGCATGAGATGCCCCTTGAACACTGCTTCCCCCTACCCATGAATATGTCATAGATGGGAATGTAGTTTATGGCATGATGCTTAAAATTAGGCAGTTAGGAGTCTCAGGGTATCACATTTAGCACCCTCAATGGGACACAGTGGTCTGTTTCAGGAGCATAGTGGCACAATTTAGCACTTGTGGGAGCCTCCTTTGATTAAAACATTACAGGCTCCCTCCCACCCCAACCTCTGATTGACTCCACACACACAGAGGGTGGTTCTGGGTCCTAGTCACGCACTGAGAGTCCGCTGTTTGTACTCAGCTTAGCCCCTCCCATGACTGAAGAGTTGTGAAGTTCACGGTGAAAGGTCTCCAACAGGGGCAGTTTTTGCTGCCCTTGTGATCCAGAGGGCATGATGAGCTATCCATCCATCTGCCAGTTCCCGTTTCCTGGTATGTGTATAATTTAGAATTAGAAGCACATAAAAAAATAGCCTTAGAGGCAACTCTGCCTCTAATTCCACTTTGCCTTTATCTTATTCTTTATGCATGCATGCTAAGTTGCTTCAGTCATATCCGACTCTTTTTGACTCTGTGGATTGTAGCCCGCTCAGCTTTTCTGTCCATAGGATTTCCCAGGCAAGAATACTGGAGTGGGCTGCCATTTCCTTCTCCTGACCCAGGGATCAAAACTTCATCTCTTACATCAGCAGGCAAGTTCTTTACCAATTGTACCACCTGGGAAGCCCCTTTATTCTTTATAACATTATGCAATGGGGGCTTCCCAGCTGGCACTAGTGGTAAAGAACCTGTGTGCCAATGCAGGAGACATAAGAGACACGGGTTTGATCCCTGGGTCAGAAAGATCCCCTGGAGAAGGGCATGGCAAACCACTCCAGTATTCTTGCCTGGAGAATCCCATGGACAGAGGAACTTGGGGGTCTACAGCTCTTAGGGTCACAAAGAGTCAGACACGACTAAAGCAACTTATTATTATGCAAATCTGATCATGTCCAGACTCAACTCTTAAAAACGCTTTCCAGAACCTACTGGATAAGATCCACATCTCTAGGTGTGGTGGGCAAGTCCTTTCAAGAAAGCCTGTCCAATCTCATGAACACGTTTTGCAGAGGACAATTTTGGCACTCACAAAACGGCCACCCTAATTTCTTGCTGGCAAACCTTTTAGAAATTTTATTTATTTACTGGTTCAGTATTATCCTTTCATATATTCAGAGAAGGTGGTCTCTTCACAGCCAAAAGAGCTACATTACTATGATGGCTGTAAGCCAACCATGTCATTCCTCTTGCCACAGTGGATTTAGGTGCAGGGTTCTGGACCCAGTGTGACATGGTGGGTATTCAGTGGGGAGTTGGCTGGGGTACTTCCAGGAAAGATTTTATGCCTCTGGACATTACTTTTTTTTAAAAATTTTAATTGTTAAATTTTTTTGGCTGTGTTAGGTCTTTGTTGCTGCAAGCAAGATTTCTCTAGCTGCCACAAGCAGGAACTACGCTTCACTGAAGTGCATGGGTTTCTCACTGCAGTGGCTTCTCTTGTGGAGCACAGGCTCTAAGGAAGCGGGCTCAGTAGCTGGTGACTCGAGGACTTGGTTGTTCCTCAGCATGTGGGATCTTCCCAGACCAGGGATCGAACCCATGTCCCCCGCATTGGCATGTGGATTCTTAATCATTGGACCACCAGGGAAGCCCTCTGGACACTGTTGAGGATGCAGTATCTACATTTGAGGTGGGCAGCCAAAGTCTACGATGCTGAGTCCTGACACACTGTGGATGGGAAAGCAGACAGCTGGAAAAAAGCTGGTCCTGATGATACTATAAAGCCACTACATTAATTAACTGAGAGCTCTTTTCTCTGGGGAACTTTTAAACTCAGAACCTTTGTTTCTTTTGGTTTTTTGTTTACCCAGCATCATCTTTCACGATTTACCTTTCCTTCTACTTAAAGAAAGTGGAGGTCTGTGGTGGTCTCTCTCACACCTTCATGTTCTCCCCTCAATTCTCAGAAGTCCAGAGGTCCCAGGCTCTAACTTCCCTGCTCTGGATCTTCAGGGGAGGGGAGAGTTTGGACTTTAACAGAGATTCCAAAGCTATAGCTTTCCTTTGGAGACTCCTGAAGGGCCAAGTCAAGTTTAGCCCTGCTCTGAGGGACCTTTTGGGAAGAAATATAATTCTCATGAACTTAAGTTTTTTTTTTTACAATTATGTGCAAATGCAGCCAGCTATGAACTCTTCATGCTTCAGGACTTAAATAGTCATAAACCCAAAACAAAGCTGCAATAAATACAAACACAAGTAGAAAGATAAATTAAAATAAAAGTAATTTGATGTGATGGGGACTTCCCTGGTAGCTCAGATGGTAAAGAATCTGCCTGCAATGTGGGAGACCTGGGTTCATTCCCTGGATTGGGAAGATCCCCTGGAGATGGGAACCGCTACCCACTCCAGTATCTTGCCTGGAGAACTCCATGGACAGAGGAGCCTGGTGGACTACAGTCTATGGGGTCACAAAGAGTCAGACGCAACTGAGCGACAAAGCACAGCATAGCAATTTGATGTGATAAACAGTGTTTTTCTGAAATGAAGTTGCTGTTGGCAACATGAACATATACAGGTACTGCCTAACTGGTTCTTCTGCAGCTGACACGATATTCCACTGTGTGCCCAGCATGACTCAGTTCTCCCCCGACTTGTGTCTATTCAAATAACTAAGACATTTTTGTCAGTACATGCCCCCTGGACTTCATTTGGTACAAACACAACCCAGACAATTAAAGAAGTGCTAACTTGACCATCAGCAGGTAAACACACAACAGGAATGCAGATACTAGCACGCAGGACCCTAGATCAGTTACATAGTATCCAGAACATGCCTAAAACACTTTACCAAAAATTACCAATGAGACGAAAACATGGGATTTAATAATCTTCACAGACAATTCATGGGACCTCAGTTTGAGAAACACTCTCCTATGGCTGACCTTGACTTCCAGTATGACCTTGCGCAAATCTAGCCATTGTTCAATCTCTGCATGCTGTTTGTGCACAAACGAGAGTAATTTGGGCCCCAAGAACAGAAACATTCTTGGCAGATGAAGAAGTTATAGAGGAATTAAGGACAATGTCCCAGGGTCTTCAAGGGCGATAAAGGAAGGGGTGAGGGTTTACGACAGATCCCTAGAGTTGAACCAATAATGATAGCTGAGACACTCCAATCCAACTTTGACTTTGCAATCAAAAGGACTTGGGTTTGAACTCCAGATCTGCCAGTTGCAATGTATGTGTCTGCGGGCAAGTTCCTTACATCTCTGATCCTGTTTCAGCCCCTGTAAAAGTGGAAGTATCTCAAAATGCCACATCACAGAGCTGCGGTGAGGGCCAAGAGAGATGATTCTGGCAGGTGCCGAGGGCAGAGCCTGGCACCTACCTGGCAAGGCTCAGGAATCAGCTCTAATCAGAAAGAGGCCAGGGGTTGCTGAGAACGCCACAGGCTTTGGCAAAGGATGATAGCAAAGAGTAAGTGAAGATTCTAAGATTCTGTCTATAACAATATTTCTGCTATGTGACTGTCAAGATATTTGGCCCTAATGAGCCCCGCAGCTACCCTGAGCTTCCGCTCAGCCTCTGTCTTTTCTCCTCCTTGGCTGTCTCTCCAGAGCTCTGCCCCGCCCGGTTCCGCGCCAGGGCTTGAAACTCCTTCCCTCCAGGCCTTCCCAAGTATTCTAGTGTTGGTCACCTGTGCGGCGAGCGCCCTCCCGTGGTCTTCCTGTTCATTGCCGGGACCGTGGGGTCCACAGAAGACTGAAGGAAGGTGGGGTTTTCAAGGCCGGGCAGAACTCCAGCGCCTGCGGCCTTTGCCTAGCTGGGCCACTCCGGGAGCCATTCTGCACCTCCCTCCTGGCCCCCGCCCCGCCGGCTCTTGGAAGAGAGAGGTGGAGGAATCTAGAAATCCTGGGTGAGAAGCAACCACTCGCCACAGATCTAAGGCAAGTGACAACCTCTCCGGGCCTGGTTGCCTTTTTATGAAGCGCTCTGCCCCATGCACCTCTGAGACCCCAAGGAGACAACCAAGTGATCGGTGAAGACGCTGGGAGAGTGCCTAGCATGTGCTTTAATGTAGGATCTCACCATTTGCGCATGGCATTCCTGGCTGGGGGCTAGCATGCGCTTTTCTGTAGGATCTCACCATTTGCGCATGGCATTCCGGCTGGGGGCCTGGTGGGGGCGCGGATCCCAAATGGAGGTGGACAGGAGAAAGGTGTTAACTCCTTCCTCCTCCTCCGCAGCCTGTTACTCTGCCCTGTGTATCCGACATGTTGCTGCCAGAAACCACATACCTCACATCTAATCATGCCATGCCGTGTTCCAGCTCAAAAGCCCAACGCCCTGCCTCCTCACCTTCAGAGTAAACCAAACTGCTACTGAGATTACCCACCTCACTCTGCCTCTCTGGATTTACATGGGCAGATTCTGTCTTCCAGTCACAGCTGCATTTTCACATAACCCACTTTGAGGTCTCTCTGCTATTGTTCCCTCGGTCTCTTTGGCTGGGGATGGCTTGGACTGGTTTCTGCAGATCTTTGTCTGATTTAAAAACCACTTCAAGCTCCAGCTCATCCATGACGTTGTCCTTGATCTTGCCTCCTCCAGAACTCAGGAGGACCTGGCCTGGTCCTCTCCTGGGTTCCCACAGCCCCTTCCAGTTCTGACTATAGCACAGGTCAGGGTGTCTTCTGTGATTCTGTACATATATAAGTACACATACTTATACATATATAAATACATATTTTACACATGCATATACTTGCTTGGCTCCCCCTCTAGACTGTAAATGCCCAGAGGATGTGGAGCGGGTTGTATTCCTCAATGTATCCTTTGCAGCTCTGTTAGAACCCTGCCCTACACAAACCTTTCATAACTGTGGGATGAATTGGGAGGTGGAACTCAGGGACCCAAGTGACCCATGAGAAAAGCCACAGATGGAGATCCTGTTAGTGGGGTTTCGATAGTTGTCTCCATCATTGGGGCCTGTATGCCATCCCACATTATCATCCCAGCAGACCCTGGGAGTGGGTACTTAGTGCCCTCCTTCTGATGAGGAGACTGGGAGGCTGTAGGACTCAGCCAGAGGAGCTAGATAGTGGATGGCAGTTTCGATCCTTGCTTCTCAGCAGCAAAGCCTGGCTCTCTCTCCTAGCCTTTTGGTACTTTGCTTCATCTCACGTGAGACCTCATCACTGCTCCCTCCTGGCTCAACTCCCTCCAGGCATAATCAGGCCCCTTCGGCTTTGGGGAGCATATTTTACAAGTCGAGAATCGGAGTACATGTTGTCTGATGTTGATGTTTGTACTTCAGAGATGACCGGTCAGAATATGTCTGAAAGTCAGATTGTTCTTGAAAACTGAGTGTGACTATAGGGCCTGAGTGCTTCTTATGCTTTGGTGTAACCGGTGAGGGGCACTCACCGTATAATACTTTGGGGGTAGCCAACTAGGATGCTGGTATTCTGTTCTCCCCAGAAGGGAAGAGAGAATTCCTGAGGGAAGGAAATGAATTGCTAGGGATCCAGGAGGCAGCCTTGGAGGGACCACTGTTAATCTCTTCTCCCACCTCCTGTCTGTCTGTCCCTCTTGCCTGGATTCTCCCCCTCAGCAGGACCTAATGCCTGTTGCCTAAGCTCTCAGCCTCAGGCTGCCGCCGCTGCTTTCTCCCTCGCTGCCTCGCGGCCTCCCTTCACCTCCCTTTGTCTGGGGTCTTTGTCTGTGGTCCCTGCGGTCCGCAGTCCTCGGCCTCCCCTCCCTTTCTCCCCGGCCTGGCTGCTCCCTCCCTCTCTGCGGGGGCCGGGAGGCTCGGCGAGGGGAGCGGGCTGGGTTGCCATGGTCACATCGAAGCCGGCCGCAGCTGGCCCGGGCAGCTGCTCCTGGGGCTCCGGATGGGCGGACAAAGCCAGGCGGCCTTGGCAGCCCCAGAGCCGGAACCCCAAAGCCCTGAGACAGGGGGGGACTGCGACCCAAGAGAACCCTGAGCTGGAGGTGAGAGGGAGGAAGCCAGAGCCCAACTGGCAGGGCAGGAGTGGGGACTGGCGCTGGGCCCTCCCCTCTCAGGGAGGGACCAGGAGGTCCAGGCTGGAGGTGTGGTGGGAGGAGGGGAGTACGGTGGAGCCCGTGGGGTGGGGAGGAGGGAAAAGATGGGGAAGAGAGTTGGGGCCGAGGTGTGGCAGATGGGCTAGGGCTAGGCTGTTTCTAAGGGGAGTTCTGGGACCCTCCTGCCCTGACACCCAGAGGCAGATTCGCTTCAACCTTTGGAATTGGGGCCCCTGTGCCCCTAGCCTGTCCCTTAGTTTTCCCTTCCCATTTCAGCCCCTACTCTTCTCTTCTCCCAGGTCCCTTCCTTTCAATCCCTATGCTTCCACCTTCCTCTTCTCCCATCTCTGGGTTCCACAACTGCCTCTTTTCCCCTTGATGTATCTGCTCCCCTTTTGAGGCCCCTCTCTTCTCTGTCCTCCTCTCTGAGCATCCCTCCCACCCTTTCCTGCCTCCACTCCAGTTCTCTCGCTTGCCCAGCCCTTCTCCCCAAACTCCGGTCTTCCCATCTTCTGCTGTGCGCCCTCTGTCTTCATTCTCCCTTTCCTCTCTCTGATCCCCAGTTCCCCTCTACCGCAGTCTAGTTTATACCCTGCTGAGTTCTCTCGCCGGGCCTCATCTCTCTCCATCCCCCAGGCTGCCCACAGCTGAGCTGTCTCATCTTTGTCCCTGTGCTACATCATCTCTTCCTCCTCCTCTCGGACCTCAGTTTCCCAAGTGGACTTGCTGGCATCAAGGCCTGTCTCACACCCGGGGCCTTCTCCACCCCCTCACCCTGCCCCCCACCCCCCAGAGGATTCTCACTCTCCCCAGCTGCTGACCCAGCCTGCTTGTCCCAAAGGCAGCTGCCTCTCCCAGGAAGGGGACAGCGACCTGTGTGGAGGGCCCATCCTCTCTCTCACTGGTCCTGCTGGGCTTCCCTGTAGTGGCCCGGCGGTCTGCGGGCCAGACCGGAGCTGCTCTCTCCTACGTGCCTCTCCTCACATTTTCCCCAGCTGTTCCTCCTTTTTCCTGGGCAGCAGGAGGCCATTGGCTTGGAGGGGAGGGAAGCTGGGAATGGGAGGACATGGAGGGAGGAGGGGTAGAGGGTCCTCTGGGGGCTCAGCAGGACATGGGGGCCTACTGGAGTTGGGAGTGATTCGGGAGATGTGGGCGGGCTCTGGGGACCACCGACGGGCGTGTGTATACACTAGGTCTGTGGATACACTGGGTCTTGGGTACTACTCTGGGGGCCTGGATGGCTGGGACTTCCCTCTCTGGCCCCTGACAGTCTCAGCTCAGAGCCTTGCATTCCAGCCGGCTCCAGCCCCCTCTCTGCTGTCACTTGACTCCACTGGGCCCCAGTCCCGCATCCCTCCCACTCCTCTAGCTCTGGGCTGGGATGAGGTGGGCATCACCGACTAGGAATGTCTCCTGGGGGACAAGAGGGAGCAAGGGTTTCAGGAGTCTATGGTTTCTTTGACTCTCTGCAGTGGACTCCTCTGGCTGGCACCGCCATGCCACCTGGCCAGGGTCAGCGTGCGCCTGGGGTGTGGAATGTCCCACTGGGGTGTGAGGGGCTGTGGCTCCTTCCCTGAGGGATCTGGCGGCAGCTCAGCCCGGCTGCCCGCCCGGGGCTTCCCGGGAGCCACAGCCCCGGGAAGGAGGGGCCGAGAGTCCACCCAGGTGAGGTTACTCGGGAAACCTTGGCCCCACCCCCGGCGGGCCCCACCCCCGGCCCGGCCTCTCCGGGCCCAGATTCCCCTGCGGCCGACTCCGGAGGGGGAAGGTGCGCCGGGGCGCCCTGGGGTTTTGGTGGGAGGGGACGGAGAGGCAATTCTCCGGGTGGCCACGGGGCTGTCTGTTCGTGAGTCCCTTAGCAGTTGGGGTTCCCCAAGGTTTGTGGGTTGACCCGGGGTTGCAGTACGTGCCCATATGTGCCTTCGCCTCTCCCGAGGGCCCGTCTCTTCCTGGTAGTGCCCTTGTGTTCTTATTCGGGACGTCGTGTTTCTTTCTTGGGACTGTTGTCTGGGTCTGCACGTAGGGTGAGTTTCTATCTACCTGCTGTGAGGTGCAATGGGGCAGAGATCTGCAGCGGCGTGAGGCCCTACCCTACCCTGCAGGTGATTGGCAGGTGTGGGTGTGGAGAGAGGTGGTGGGGCCCCCCGGTAGCCCCTGAGCGGGGTGGAACACCTCCCCGCACAGCTCTTCTGTCCTGCCCACCTCACCCAGCAGCTCTCTGCTCTTTCTCTCACACTGGATCTGTTTACGCAGTCTCTTGGCACCCAACTTGTCTGTACCCCTCCTTTTTGACTGTGTGATTTTCTCTTTGCCTCTCTGTCCTCCTCCTCAACCCCGCCGCTCACCTGTCCAGGCCTGTCCTTGCCAGCCATCAGACCCTCCGACCCCACCAGGGTCAGAGCTGCCTGGGCCTGAGGGGGCCCTGCCCTGAGGAGGACGCCGAAGCTTTGAGCAGGTAGCCAAGGAACCAGGGCCTCGGAGTCTGGACGCTAGGGTCCTTGAGAGAGACTGGGAAGGGCCTTGCGGGCTTATGGGGAGGAACTGGAGGGTGGAAGTCGAGGAAGGGGCTGGGAGAGGGGGAGCTGGCCCCCAGGCTGGGCTGGGGTGTAGAGGACCGGAGACTCAGAGCGGTCAGAGAGAAGCTGAGGCTGGTGATGTGAAAAGAGTAGGTCTAGGAGGCCAGGCTGGACAGGTGAGCCCCGCTCCCTTCCCCCATTCAAACTCCGGCGCAGCGCCGGGCCTGTGGGAACGCGCTCCTTCCCTGTGCCCTGGGGCTGCTCCCCTTCACCTCCCTCTCTAGGAACCGAGCCCAGAAAAGGGGAGGGGGGTGGGATGGGGTGGAAAGGGGGGGCCATCCTGTCGTGGGGGCAGGGAGTGTGGGAGGCCCTGGGCGGTCCACAGCTGGCCCTCGCTGCGGCGATCCTCCTTTGTGGGGCTCCGGGGGTGGGCCGTGGGCGGGTGGAGGGGGGTGGGCGCGCCGAGCCGGTTACCTGGGGGAGGCCGCGGCGCGCGGGGGAATGCGGGTGGGCGTGGCGGGGCGGAGGGGAGCGCGGGGCCGGGAGGGCGGTGCCGGGCGTGGGAGCGGCGGGCGGGGACGGCCCGGCCCGGGCGGGGGAAGGGAGGGCCGCGGCCCGGGCGCGCGGAGAGCCGGCGGAGCGGGGGAGCGGGGAGGGGGAGGCGGCGCCTGGGCTCGAGCCGCCCCAGCCCTGGCTCCTCTCCCCGGAACAGGCCCCCGACAGCTGCTCGCGGGAGCCGCCTCCCGACACCCGAGCCCCGCCGGCGCCTCGCGCTCCCGGCTCTTGGCTCCCTCTGCCTCCCCCTCCCCGCGCCCCGCCGCCGCCGCCGCCGCCGCCGCCGCCGCCGAGGAGGCCCCGCTTCGGGGTCGGACGCCCGGGTCTGTGGCGAAGAGCGATGAGAGGTAGGGAGAGCGGCGGGAGGACCCCGGCGGGGTGGAGGGGAGAGGGCGGCGGCCCGGGGCTCCGGCGGCGCGCGGTGGCCCAAGGATGAGGGCCTGGCCGGGAGGCAGGACGTTCCTGGGCTGGACTTGGTTGTCCAGCGTTGCTAAGTCAGTCCCTGTCCGCCTCCCCAGCCTTCTGGCTTACTGCCTGAAAATGCGGGCGGGGGGCCCCCTGACCTCCGAGAAAGTGTGTGTCTAGCCTTGAGGGAGGACCCCCTAACTCAGTCTGGAAGGAACTGCACCCCAGGAAAACAGGTGTTCATATGTGTACCCCCGCCCCCCCAATCATCTCCCAGCTTCCTGGAGAAGGGGGCCTGTCCTCCCACTGGCCCAGTCTCTGCGGGCATCTACTCACTGTTAAGCCTGTTCACCCCACCAGCTCCCAGTTGGGCAGCCTGGCCTCAGCCCAGCAGAGAGAGGGCCTGACACCCTAACCTGAGCCACCGGCGCTCATTCACGCTGGATGGTCAGTTGGTTCTGCCAGGAGATATGGTCATTGCCCAGTGAGCACCATCCTCAGTGTCCCTCCCTACTCCCTCCTCTCCAGCCTTCCCCTACAGGTCCCCTGCTGGGTGGACAGTCCTTTCCAGCACCTCCACCCCCTGCCAGACTCATTGTTGCTGATGGCACATAGGTATGCCCAGAATTGAGTGGTACTGTGGAGTCAGGTGAAGGCTGAGCCTATGGGAAAGCAGAGAAATGGCTTTTTTCTTATTGTCACTCCAGCCACCCAAGTTTCCTTCGGTTCCCCACTCTCTTGACTTCCTTCTGACCTGGTCACCTTGAGTATTAGGGGGTGGGCTCCAGTTCTCTTGGGATCCTGTGCCCGAGGACCTGAGTGTGTGTGTCTGTCACACTGTCCTCTGATCATAGGAACATGTCTATCATGTCAGGTTCACAGGTGTCGGAGGATGGCTATTCACTAAGTGGACTTGAAAGAATGCAGAGGTGTGGATGGAGTTGATGTGTACACAAGTGTCTCTGTTTGCCCCGGGGTTGGGGGGTGTCTATGTGTGTAATGGATTTATGAGACTGTCTCTGAAAGTCTGTGAGACAGTTTTGTGTATGTGTGTGCATGCACCCTACATCTAACCCCAGTGTTTACATCTGGCTCTGTAAGTTTGACCACGTGTGTGTGTTGTGTGTGTGTGTGTGTGTGTGTGTGTACAGAGCTCTGTGGGTGTTGTCTGGAGCGGGGGTTGGGGTTGGGAGAAGAGGGTGATGGGCTTGCAGCAGAGTGTAATTGGTTGTGATGGGGATGGGAAAGGTCTTCTGGGCCTGTCCTTGGTGCTTCTGACCCAGTGGAGAGAAGTGGGGTGACAGGGTGTCAGAGAACAGATTGCCCCAGACGTCTCTCTGTGCATTTCTCTGCTTGGCTCTGTGCCCTGCGCACTTCGAAGCCTGCTCTGTTTACCTCTTGCTTTGTGTTTCTCGCCCTGTCTCCCCCTGCCTTCTTTCCTCTGCCTGTCTTTGTATCTCTGCCCCAGGCTCCTCTTGCTTGCTCCGTCTGGCTCCGATGACTCATCTGGGGTAGGCATGAAGGTTACTCAGGGGAACAAGGGCCCCGCTGTTCCCTGGGGAGGTGGGGGGGGTGTGTTGGAGAGCAGCACCCAGGAACGCCAGGCTGCCTGCCTGGGGTTCCGGCAGTCTGCTTCGGGTGTCGGCTCCCCGACCCCCAAGGGACCAGGTGTGATGCTTCTGGTTCCTGCTCTCCTTTGATAGCCGGGTCCCCCCACAACTCAGTAGCCCCTCAGCTGCTGCTGCAGCGGAGCTGTGGGGTCTCAGCTGCCTCTTACATTCCTGCCCTACAGCATTGTGGGAGCAGCTGGAGGAGGACAAAGGGATGGGGGAGTGTCCCCCCACTCCTCCTACCTCCTGGGGTGACCTGGCTTCCCTGTCTTTAGAACCGCCCTCATCTCCAAGGCAACTCAGCCTTTCCCTCTGCCCTGGGCTCTTCTTCTGAGGCAGCCCTCTTCAGAAACTGGGAACTGGGGGAATAGGATGTCAAGATCTTAGGAAGGGAAGGCAGAGCAGGCAGAGGGGATAGGAGGCTTGGGACCTGATGGCAGAGAGGGTAAAGGTCGGAGGGGTGGCGCTAGGGGTCCCAAAGAATCCCACGGCCTGGAGAACTGAGTGCTGACCTCTACTGGGAAGAAGACAGGTCAAGATAGTTTGGTCTGGCTCTGGGCCTGGGACTGAGGCTGGGGAGGGTAGGTACCTGGGTTCGTAAGGAGTTGTAGTTGAAATGGTTTTCAGGGGTGGGGTGGGGCAAGCTGCCTGGGGCCCAGTGAGGAAGAGCTAGGGTCCTTGAGCTGTAACAGACACAGGTCACCTGGGGATTGTGTTAAAGTGCAGATTCTGATTGTGTGGGTCTGAGATTCTGCGTTTCGCCCAAGCGCCCAGGTGTTGCTGAAGCTGCTGGGTCAGGGACCAGCAGGGCTGTGGAGGGCACTGAGATTGGAAGGTGCTGGGGTCCCCCACTTGTTTGAGAATTCTGGTCTCCTAAGTGGGGAGGGAAACCAGGGTTTAGCTCTGTGTCTGGCACATGGGGAGCATTCTAAAAATACCGCTGATGCTGTTAAACAGCGACTGTTGTGGTCATTTTACTGCTGTTATCCCCAGAGCAGTCCATTCTGTGTCTCTCATGTTGCTGGCCGTGAGCCAGTCTCCCTGATTGCCCTTACACTAACCTCCCCGCCACCCCATTATGTCCCTTGCAGAGATGCTGCCCCCACCCCCATAGGCCCAAGGGATCTGGAGCAATGGGACCAGGGGCCTTTTCATTTCTACTGCTGCTGCTCTTGGTGGCAACTGGAGATGCTGACATGAAGGGACATTTTGACCCTGGTGAGGAGACTGGCTGTTGGGTCCCTGATGGATGGGGCTTGGGAGACTGAGTCAGTGGCCTTGACCCTCCATACGCCTGTGTTCACACAGCCAAGTGCCGCTATGCCCTGGGCATGCAGGACCGGACCATCCCAGATGGTGACATCTCTGCCTCCAGCTCCTGGTCAGACTCCACTGCTGCTCGCCATAGCAGGTAGCTGGCACACCTGGGGCTGTCCTGGAGGGAAACCCCTGGGGCTGCTGCTTGCGCTTCCAGCCCTCTGACCAAGTTAAGAGGCTTCTGAGAGGGCCAATGCCAATGGCAACCACCCTCCCCCCCAGTTTCAAGTGTCGGGGTGGGGATTAAATACTGGAGACAGAGGCAGACCTAGGGCCAGGTATCCCTTGTGATCTCCTGCCCCCTCTCAGGCTTGAAAGCAGCGATGGAGATGGTGCCTGGTGCCCTGCAGGGCCGGTGTTCCCCAAGGAGGAGGAGTACCTCCAGGTGGACCTGCGGCGGCTGCACCTGGTGGCCCTGGTGGGCACCCAGGGACGGCACGCGGGGGGCCTGGGCAAGGAGTTCTCTCCCAGCTATCGACTGCGTTACTCCCGGGACGGCCACCGCTGGATGGACTGGAGGGATCGCTGGGGCCAGGAGGTGAGGCTGAAGGGGATAGCCCAGGAAGGCTGGGTCCCCTCTGCCCCAGCTGTGGGCTATACACTGATGAGTCTGCAGTGTGTGCCCTCTCTAGCCTGGGCATCTCCCCTGAGCTCCATCAAGTGTTGCAAACCTGACCACTTCCCACCTAGATGTGTAATAGACTTCTCACACTTAACCATAAACTTCTCAGGCTGAACTTGATCCCCATTCCCACCCCAAACCTGCTCCGCCCCCAGCATTCTCCAACTCAGGAAATGGTACCACTGTAAGCTAAGATGCTATCCCCAATTCTGCTTTTCTTCCCACCTCCTACTTTAAAGCATCAGCAAGGCAAGTCTGTTCTGCCTCCATGATATTTCCTGAAATCTGCTCACTTCTTAGCACCTCCATCTCTACTGCCCCAGGCCAGGCCCCACCATCTCCTGCTTAGACGAATGCAGTAGTCTCCAAATGGCTCTCCTTGCTGCTTTCTCTCCTGAAGTCATCTTCACCTGGAGGCTATATCCAGGGTCCATGAGAAGATGCCTCATGCCTGGCTCTTGTCCGCACCCCTTAGTCCTCTCCCTGTTCATGCAGGCCCTGCTGGTTTTCTTGCTATTCCTGAAACACCCTAGGGCTCACCCCACAGTCTCAGGACACCTTCACTTGCCGGTCTCTGTGCCTGGAAAGCTCTCCCTCCCCGGCTGTGCCCAGGCTCTCCTCCCTCCATTCAGTTCTCCCCCAAGATATCAGCTCCTCAGAGCCTTTTTGGACTCCCCACCTCCTGCTGCCTCTTGCTAGTACAACTGTCTCTCCTCCTGGACTGTCAGTCCTACAGGGGAGGGAGGGATGCTCACCCCCTGGAGGCTGTGCCTGGCTGGTGCAGAGTGGGGTGCTGAGCCAGTGGCTGCTGAGTGAACAGAGGGATTGGGGTGAAGGAAGAGGGAAGCTGGAGCAGGGGTGCAGAGCTGCAAGGGACTGGGTAGAATCCAGGCACAACAGGATGAGCGGAGCCAGGCAAGGAAGGGATGGGAGAGCTGACGCTGGAGGTCAGGACAGACCTTCAGGCTGGGAGGGTGTCAGAGGGCTCTGCTGCAGCCCCTTGTCTTGCTGAAGGCCCGGCTGTACTCCACAGCCCCGGGTGCTCAGTGCCATCCTTTGTGGGTCTCTCTGTGGCCACTGTGGGCTGGGCCAGGAAGCCGCTGGGGCTGGGAAGTTAGACCTGATCTGGAGCCTTCTTCTCCCATCCATCCTGTGTCCTGGCCCACAGGTGATCTTAGGTAATGAAGATCCTGGAGGAGTGGTGCTGAAGGACCTTGGGCCTCCCATGGTGGCCCGACTGGTTCGCTTCTATCCCCGGGCGGACCGGGTCATGAGCGTGTGTCTGCGGGTGGAGCTGTATGGCTGCCTCTGGAAGGGTGAGTGTTCAGACCCCCGAGGATTCATTCCTGTCCTGGGGAGGGGGGAGCAGCGAGGGGGGAGAGGGGCATCCAGAATCCTCTCTCCTGTTGGGAAGCTGTCCCTATGGGTGAGGAGGGGACAGGCAAGCATTGCCTCCGCCATGCCAATGGCCTATGGCAACACTTGAGAGAGGGGCCTGAAACCCACCCTCTGAGAGGGGTGGGGGAGGGAGGCTGGAAGCTCTGTGCCCCTAACGCCCCTCTTACCCCCACCCCAGATGGACTCCTGTCTTACACGGCCCCTGTGGGGCAGACGATGTACTTATCTGAGGCCGTGCACCTCAATGACTCCACCTACGATGGATATACCACGCACGCTGTTGGCGGGTGAAAGAAGCGGGCCCCATAGGACATGGAGCCTGGGGTGGGAGGGTGGACGGGGTGGGTGGGGGAGGGGGTTGGTTAGCTGTCTGGGCAGGGAGAGAGCGGAACTGCAGAGAGGGATGGCTTGGGTGGGGCCTCCAGGGACAGGACCAGGATTGAGGGGTAGCAGGGTGCCCACTAGCTCATGTGATACTTGGTGTGAATTAGGAAAAGGCCTGCCTCTGCGAAGACACTTAGATCCATTGTAAATTGTCACAGTAAATACACATTGTGGGTTGAGCGGTGTCCCTTAGAGGCGGTGCCTTTGTGTAGCATGTGACTGCTAGGTGCTCCATCCCATTCCCCTCCTTGGGGGTGGAGAAGAGAGAGCTGTGTGAGGTTGGGACAGGGGTGGGGGAGTTGCTGGGCCAGGCTGGCCAGACCACTGGGAGGCAGGGTTGTAGAGCACCCAGACAGGTGACACTTTCTTCTCTTCCAACCTCTTCTTCCTCGGCCCCCTGCTTGCCAGGCTGCAGTACGGAGGGCTGGGCCAACTGGCAGATGGTGTGGTGGGGCTGGATGACTTTAGGAAGAGCCAGGAGCTACGGGTTTGGCCGGGCTATGACTATGTGGGCTGGAGCAACCACAGCTTCCCCAGTGGCTACGTGGAGATGGAGTTTGAGTTTGACCGGCTGAGGGCCTTCCAGGCCATGCAGGTGGGTGTGGCCAGCTCCCAGGGCAGGCTCTGAGATCAGGCTGGGTTCCCTGGGGTGCCTGCTTGGGCTCTCCTGGCCTGAGGGCCTTCCAGGCCATGCAGGTGGGTGTGGCCAGCTCCCAGGGCAGGCTCTGAGATCAGGCTGGGTTCCCTGGGGTGCCTGCTTGGGCTCTCCTGGCCTGAGGGCCTTCCAGGCCATGCAGGTGGGTGTGGCCAGCTCCCAGGGCAGGCTCTGAGATCAGGCTGGGTTCCCTGGGGTGCCTGCTTGGGCTCTCCTGGCCTGAGGGCCTTCCAGGCCATGCAGGTGGGTGTGGCCAGCTCCCAGGGCAGGCTCTGAGATCAGGCTGGGTTCCCTGGGGTGCCTGCTTGGGCTCTCCTGGCCTGAGGGCCTTCCAGGCCATGCAGGTGGGTGTGGCCAGCTCCCAGGGCAGGCTCTGAGATCAGGCTGGGTTCCCTGGGGTGCCTGCTTGGGCTCTCCTGGCCTGAGGGCCTTCCAGGCCATGCAGGTAGGTGTGGCCAGCTCCCAGGAAGGGCTCTGAGACCAGGCTGGGTTCCCTGGGGTGCCTGCTTGGGCTCTCCTGGCCTGAGGGCCTTCCAGGCCATGCAGGTGGGTGCGGCCAGCTCCCAGGAAGGGCTCAGACCAGGCTGGGTGCCTGGGGCGCTCGCTCGGGCTCTCCTGGCCTTGACTCTGTGTCCCTCCTCCCTTTCCCCCAGGTCCACTGTAATAACATGCACACGCTGGGAGCCCGCCTGCCCGGTGGGGTGGAGTGTCGCTTCAAGAGGGGCCCGGCCATGGCCTGGGAAGGGGAGCCCGTGCGCCATGCTCTGGGGGGCAGTCTGGGGGACCCCAGAGCCCGGACTGTGTCAGTGCCCCTGGGCGGCCGCATGGGCCGCTTCCTGCAATGCCGCTTCCTCTTTGCGGGGCCCTGGCTACTCTTCAGCGAAATCTCCTTCATCTCCGGTAAGCCCCTGCTCTCTGCCCAGTTCCGGGCCCCTGGGATTGCTAACCCATAGTGACCCCAAATAGCAACTCTTGGCACTGACAAGCCTTTCCAAGGAGGGCTGTGCTTAGTCACCCAGTTGGGTCTGACTCCTTGCAACCCCTTGGACTGTAGCCCACCAGGCTCCTCTGTCCATGGGATTCTCCAGGCAAGAACACTGGAGTGGGCTGCCATTTCCTTCTCTAGGGGATCGTCCCAACCCAGGGATTGAACCCAGAAGGGGGTCCTAACCAATTTGAACCCCTCTTCCCCATTTCTCCCTGCCTATCTCGGTCTTTCCTTTATGAGCTCCTCACTCTTGACTGATGGTGAGCAGTATGACAGTGTGGTTGTTAAAATATTGAAATATTCTGTGCTGGTTGAGAAGCAGCCTCTTCTCTGAGCCTCCTGAGCCCCACTCTGGGCTCCCCCTGAATCCAACTTCTCCCCACAATCCAGCAACTGAAAGGTTAACACCGACCACAGCCACAACCCTCCAGGATCCTATTCTACCACCCATCCCAGTGGGTTGCTGCATACACTGAGTGTCAGCCCTGCTGCCTGTTGTTTAGTTGTTCAGTCGTGTCTGACTCTTTTGAGACCTCATGAACTGTAGCCCACCAGGCTCCTCTGTCCATGGGATTTCCCAGGCAAGAATACTGGAGTGGGTTGCCATTCCCTTCTCCAGTGGATCTTCCTGCCCCAGGGATCAAACCCTGGTCTCCTGCATTGCAGGCAGATTCTTTACTGCTGAGCCACCAGGGAAGCCCTGCTCCTACTTCTAACCAAATAACAGATAATTCCTGGGCTCTCGTGCATGTGTGCCTCCCTTTGGTTGCCCCGTTATCTGACTCCCTCTTTTTACTCCCTTCTCCCCAGATGTTGTGAATGACTCCTCCCTGGCTTTGGGAGGCACCTTCCCACCAGCCCCCTGGTGGCCACCCGGCCCCCCTCCCACCAACTTCAGCAGCTTGGGTGAGCTCGGGCCCCTCAAAGGCGTGTGGGTCCTGTGCCACCAGTCCTCCCTGAGGCCCCCACAGCATGGGTGGGGGGTCTCCCATGGTCCTGACCCTTGTGCTCCCCCCTGCCAGAGCTGGAGCCCAGGGGCCAGCAGCCTGTGGCCAAGGCCGAGGGGAGCCCGACCGCCATCCTCATCGGCTGCCTGGTGGCCATCATCCTGCTGCTGCTGCTCATCATTGCCCTCATGTTATGGCGGCTGCACTGGCGCCGGCTCCTCAGCAAGGTGGGCGATGGGGGGACGGGTGGGATGCGGGGGCGGAGAGCGGGGCTCCAGTGTTAGTTCGGGTTCAGCAGGGACCAGAGAGCGCAGTCGGATGAGAATAATTAGAGGGTTAGTAAGGAGCCCACATCGAGAGACGTGGGCAGGGGGTATGCAAATCAGGAGAAGTAGTGCAGTTCCTCGGGCCTGCTCAGCAGCGCTTCCCCCATCCCTGGGCCTGTGGGTGAGAGGAGGAGGCAGTGACCGGAACCCGGGAGGAATCTAGGAGGAGTCAGGAGAGGGTGCCTGAGACCGCCAATGGATGTGGGTTCCAGGAGGCGGCTCACCTGGGTCCATCCCTCGGGGCGAGGCTGGGAGGCTAAACACCCTGACCTCACTTCCTGCCTGTTCTCCAGACTCCTGCTGGGTACCCTCTCTGGCCAACCCAGACCCAGCCTGTTGATGTGGCCCACACATCAACCTCTTGGGGTAGAAGCCCAGTGGGAAAAGGTGGCAAGTGGAGCTAGAGGGGCGACTGGAAGAAGTGGGGCACCCCCCCCACCCACTGCCCATGTCTTCTGGGCGAGAGTCCAGTGGTGATGATAACACGTTAAAGTTGAGTTATGAACTGGTAGGATTTGGGTTGGAATCCCATTGTGGGACTTAAATGCACTGGAGCCTGTTTCTTTACCAGTGAGACGGAGTAATAGTAGACACGACTACAGGGCTGTAGTGAGGACTGGAGGAGGGAACACGGGTAGAGCATTTAAACAGCTGAGCAGTAGCTGCACTTAACGTTTCTTGTTCCCCATGACAAGGCCGAGCGTAGGGTATTAGAAGAGGAGCTGACGGTTCATCTCTCTGTCCCTGGGGATACCATCCTCATCAACAACCGCCCAGGCCCCCGAGAGCCACCCCCTTATCAGGAGCCACGGCCTCGTGGGAATCCACCCCACTCTGCTCCTAGTGTCCCCAACAGCTCCGGTAAGACCTGCCTTTTTCCAGTCCCACCTCCATCCTCTGCCTGTCTTCCTAGTGTATCCTTTCCTCTCTCCTTTACCGTTCCTTTCTTTTCCTTTACCAAACTGTCTTTCCCAGTTTCAACTCATTTTCTTATTTTTGTGTCCCTGGTCCCAGCCCTCTATGTTACTCATATCCCTACCATATAATTTCCCTCAGGAATTTCCCACAGTTCCAGTGCTCTCATCCTGTTACTGTGTCCCACACACATCCCACTCTCTTCTCTGTTGTGTCCTCTCACTGTGTCTTTCTGGCTCCTCTCCTCTCCTAGACTACCATGTTCATTCTATCCATCTATCTGTATTTATATATCCATTCTATCATTTTTCCATTTGTTTGTCCATCCATCCATATATACTCATGCATCCATTTGGCCATCTATCATCCATTCATTAACCATCTATTTGTCCTTTCATCATCTATCCATGCACTCACTCTCCATCTATCCACATATATTCATCCATCCATCTACCCAGCCATTCATCATCTATTCATCCATCCATCACGTATCCATCCAGTTATCCAGCACTCTCCAGATCCTTGTTTACACCGTCTCTTTCAGTATATTCCTTCTCATCAGCCCTAGTCTTGCCCTGTTCTGTGTCTCCCTGTCTGTCTAGTCTTGAGTCTCATCCCTTCCCCTTGTCTCCCCCGCCCGCCCTCTGTCTAGCCTTGAGTCTCACCCCTTCCCCGTGTTTCCCCCCCTCCTTCTCCCGACAGCGTTGCTGCTCTCCAATCCGGCCTACCGTCTCCTTCTGGCCACTTACGCCCGCCCCCCTCGAGGCCCGGGCCCCCCCACACCCGCCTGGGCCAAACCCACCAACACCCAGGGTAAGCCCCTCCACCCCTAGGCTCTGCCAGGCTCCCGGTACCTCTACTGGGGCAGGGAAAGTCCTCAGACCTTGCTCTCCCTCCTCTCCCCACTGTGGCCTCTTCCGCTCTCCTGAGCTCCCAAGGAGGAAGCTTTTATGCCCATAGCGCTCTTCTGCTGCTGCTTGCTCCTTTTTAAGGCCACCCCCTTGAGCTGAGGAGTAGAAAGCTCCCTGGTTCTCAGCTCGGTTCCCCTCCTCCTGTCGCGCCCATCTCTTGAGCTCCCAGAGCCAGAGAGGAGGATGCTGGGTGGCTCCAAGCTCTCTGTAGCCCCTCCTTCACCCTCCCCTCTCTCTAGAGCCGCAAGGAGGCCCTCTCCCCATGTGTCCTCTCTCTGCTCACACCCCCACCCTTCCTGTCTGCTCCTCCTCTCCCCTGTGTTGCCTTCTTGTCGCCCCTTCCCCAGGGCTAAGCGGGGACAGCTCTGCTTCCTCTCCTGTCTGTAGACCCCATGTTGTGCGGGCTGTGAGGCGCTGTTCTCCTCTCCCTCCATGTGCCCCTGTCTTTCCTTGTCTCTGAGCTTGGTGTGCTGGGTCAGGGGGGGTTTGGGTAACCATGGCAGAGAGGATGAAAGGATGAAAGCAGGGGGTATCCCAGCAATGTGAATGGCAGTGGCCGGCGGTGAGTGGGACAAGGGTTTGGAAATTGGAGAGTCACCAGATGGCTGGGACCATCCTTCTAGTGGTGGGTAGAGGAATTCCACTTTCAGCCAAGACTTTTTCATGGTCTTGGACTGTGCTAGGATCCCTAGAGAACAAGAGTTTATGACCTTCTTTGCTTATCTGTTTCCACTGCCTTGAAAGCTCTGTAGCAGCTCTTATCCCGTGCTGACACCTCTTCTGTTTTGAGGCTGCTGGGTGGAAAACCAGGAGGCAGAGGGTAGACCCCATCTCTTGCCCACCTGGGAGGCAGGGGGTGGGGCCTCTGGGCCGCGGGGGATGTGGAGAACCTTGGCTCTCAGGGGCTGTTCTTGATGCCTCTTCCTGTCTTCTTTCCCTCACCCCTCCAGCCTGCAGTGGGGACTATATGGAGCCTGAGAAGCCAGGTGCCCCGCTTCTGCCCCCACCTCCCCAGAACAGCGTCCCCCATTATGCCGAGGCTGACATTGTCACCCTGCAGGGTGTCACTGGGGGCAACACCTATGCTGTGCCTGCGCTGCCCCCAGGGGCGGCTGGGGATGGGCCCCCCAGAGTGGATTTCCCTCGGTCGAGGCTCCGCTTCAAGGAGAAGCTTGGCGAGGGTCAGTTTGGGGAGGTAAGTAGGATTCCTTTCCAGCCATCTGTAGTGTCTGCCTCTCTGGGGCTCCATGCATACCCAGGCCTCCCCCTGGGCCAGGAGCCTGTCTTCTGTGACTGTATTGTCCCAGTTGACCCTGTCACCTTGGTGAACCTTCTTCCTCCAGGTGCACCTGTGTGAGGTAGAGAGCCCTCAAGATCTAGTCAGTCTTGATTTCCCTCTCAATGTGCGCAAGGGACACCCTTTGTTGGTAGCGGTCAAGATCCTACGGCCAGATGCCACCAAGAACGCCAGGTGAGGACCAGGGATGGTGTCTGGAAGGTGAAGAGTGAGAAGTGATCGAGAGAGAAACCTGGTGGTGACCAACAGAGGGGAGAGTGGCTGGGGACTTGTGAGCAGGGTTGCTAGTTTAAAAGCCGCAGGGCAGCCCCTCGGTGTCCTGCCACCTTCTCCCTGCTTCTCCAGGAATGACTTCCTCAAGGAGGTGAAGATCATGTCGAGGCTGAAGGACCCAAACATCATCCGGCTGCTGGGCGTATGTGTGCAGGACGACCCGCTCTGCATGATAACCGATTACATGGAGAACGGCGACCTCAACCAGTTCCTCAGTGCCCACCAGCTAGAGGACAAGGCGACGGAGGGGGCCGGGGATGGGGAGGCGGCCCAGGGGCCCACCATCAGGTACACACACAGGGGGCCTCATCTGCTCCCCTCGCCCCAGCTTAGAGGGGAAGGGGAAGCACGGGGTGGGCAGGCAGGGAGAGGTTCCAGGAGGGGGCCTGGGATGAGACACACGTGGCTGTGTTCATCTAGAGCTCGAGGGGCAGGAAGGCCGGAGATGACGACAGTGAGGGGGTGCAGGTCAGGAACTTCCCTGTGCTCTCTCTCCCTCACTGCCCCCGAGTGCAGACCGGGGAGCATAACAAACACGGTACCTCTTTGGGGTCGGGTGAGCGTAAAGAAAGGTTGAGTGGGCCTCCACCTTCCATCTCTGCACCAGGAGGCAGGAGAACCCAGGCCTGGGAAGTGGGCTCTCCTTCATCTCCCAGCAATCTGTGAGGCATGCACAGCGATCTGTGAGGTGGGCACGACTCTAGGGCTGCCCCATGACCCTCTGTTGTTGGTTCCCGTACCCAGCTACCCGATGCTGCTGCACGTGGCGGCCCAGATCGCCTCGGGCATGCGCTATCTGGCCACACTCAACTTTGTGCATCGGGACTTGGCCACGAGGAACTGCCTGGTTGGGGAAAATTTCACCATCAAAATCGCTGACTTTGGCATGAGCCGGAACCTCTATGCTGGGGACTATTACCGCGTGCAGGGCCGGGCGGTGCTGCCCATCCGGTGGATGGCCTGGGAGTGCATCCTCATGGTGAGAGGCCCCTGGAGAGGCGGGCAGGGAGGGGAGGCTGGGGCAGCACTGACTGCCACTCGGAGCTCTGGGATCTTGTTCAGTCACCTGCCTTCCCTGGACTGTAGTCTTCCTCATCACTAAAGTGAAAGTTTGAGCTAATGCTCTATAAGGTCTCAAAGGACTGGAGGAAGCAGAGAGTTATGGTGTGATGGGAAACAGTCCAGGAGCCAAGATTGAGTGTGAGAGATGGAGTCAGGGTAGCAGAGAGAAAGGAATATAAAGAAACTAGAGACAGATTGGGAATCAGGACCAGAAAATGGAAAGAAAGATGGATAGAAACAGGAAGAAGTGAGGCGAGGACTAGAGCAGGAGAAGGCAGGCAGAGCCAGAGGAGAGGAGTGGGCTTAATGGGAAAGAGGGCCAGCTAAGGAGGGTGGAGTGTCGGGGAGGGGAGGGAGTCAGGTGAGTGTGGGGTAGTGATGCTGAGTGGACATGGGGTCCCAGTGGGGAGAGGAGGAGGGTCTCTGTTGTCTGATTGCTTTCTTTCCTCTGTTGCCTTAACCATGCACCAGGGGAAGTTCACGACCGCCAGTGACGTGTGGGCCTTTGGGGTCACCTTGTGGGAGGTGCTGATGCTCTGCAGGGCCCAGCCCTTTGGACAGCTCACCGACGAGCAAGTCATCGAGAACGCGGGGGAGTTCTTCCGGGACCAGGGCCGGCAGGTGAGAGCAGAGGGGAGGGAAGATGGGCCCCGGGGGGCCGGGAGGGCCAGAGCCTGTCTTCTTAGGGACTAAAGACTATTTGCCTGCCTTTCATCCATGCCGCCACAATGCAGGTGTACCTGTCCCGGCCCCCGGCCTGCCCGCTGAGCCTGTATGAGCTGATGCTCCGGTGCTGGAGCCGGGAGCCTGAGCAGCGACCACCCTTTTCCCAGCTGCATCGGTTCCTGGCAGAAGATGCAGTCAACACAGTGTGACTCACGACACCCAGCCGCCCCCCTCAGGGAGGATTCAGGGGAGGCCAGTGGCACTAAACAAGAGGAGCTTACGGCACCCCCACTCCATTCCCCCTCCCGACCTCCCTTCACCTCTGAGAGGCAGTGTGGCCGAAGGTGGGCTGGGCCTGCCAGGGAGCTGATGCCCTCCCTTCCCCGGACACGCTCTCATGCCTCCTTCCTGCTCCTCCCCTAGAAGCCCCTGCCACCCACCCAGCTGGCCCTGTGGATGGGATCCTCTCTGACCTCCTTGAGCCATCCCTTGGGGGAGGCTGGGAGAAGATATAGGGCAGACACTGGACCTGGCCCACTGGCGCACCTGGGCCCCACTGGACAACACTGGTACCTGGAGAGAAGACTGCTGCCCCCAGCCTCTCTCTCCCCGTCACACACTGGACCCCACTGGCTGAGAATTTGGGGAGTGAGGAGGACAAGAAAGGGAGAAGGGGGTTCCCTTGTATCTCCTCCCGGAATTGCCCTCAGCTTTGGCCTTTCCCTCCTCCATCCTCTGAAACACTGGACTTGGGGGTGATCCCTACCCCCACCCTTCTGCCTCCCCACCTCCCACCTGCCGTGTTGTAGCTAGAACTTCTCCAAGCCTGTATGTTTCTGTGGAATAAGTATTGGGATTAGGGGGGAAACAGAGAGCAACGGCCTGTGGCCCTGGGGTTGGACATCTCTATCGTAGCTGCCACATTGGTTTTTCTATAATCACTTGGGGTTTGTACATTTTTGGGGGGGAGAGACACAGATTTTTACACTAATATATGGATCTAGCTCAATGCTATTTTAATCCCCTGCACTAGGCAGGTAATAATAAAGGTTGAGTTTTCCACAGCTGCGAGTGGGCTTCTTGGGGTTTTGTCGAAATCTGCCTCCCGCTCCCCATCAACCCATTTCCTTTCTTCCTTCCCCCCTTTTTTCCTTCTTCTCCCCATTCCATTTCCTAATGTGTTTTGCCCAGCAGAGTGTTCTGTTTCTGCATAAGCCAGACCCTTGCCTGTGGGACCTAAGGCAAGGTCCCACATGAATATGGAACTCTGCAGGAGGCCTAGAGGGAGGCCTGACCCATGGACCCCTTTGTCTGACCCATGGACCCCTTTGCCAGTCTGGAGAGGTCTACTGATTCTTCCTCAGAATTATGTTTTAAAACCTGTTTAAAAAACATTACATATATATGTACTCACATACATGTAATATATATACACATATACAATTATGACTACATGTATATAAAACAGGAAAGCAATAGAAAGTTGGCCAAAATGTTAATAAAAGATATAGTAACGTGTGCTGCTTTAAAAAATGCTTAATAAGAAGACCTAGCAGCAGGTGTAATAATTACTGACATTTTCAGAAAAGTAATGAGCATAAATGATATTCTGAGATTTTTACAGCTGTAGTGGGATATGAAAATAGCCATGGTGTCTATCAGTGACAAGTCACAGGTACTGCTAATATACTGGGGCTTTTGCTCAGTCATACTTGGAGGAAATGCTAAGTTTCAGTTAGAGGATAATAAAAATAGAGGTGTAATTTTTTTCTTGCCAAAATTCTAGGAAACCCTCCCACGTCCTGGATCCCTGGGTCTGGAAGCCACAGGTGGAGAAGCCCTGGATTAGACTGATCAAGTGTGCAAATAACCCAACAGGTGTGAATTGTTCGAGAGCCAAACCAAGAGCATAAATGATCTCAGGCCTGGAAGGATGAGCCACAGCCACCAGGAAAATGTTTAACAAAGAGTTCAAATTTGGTTGGAATGAAAACAAAAAAATTCACTGCAAATATTGGAAAAGGCAGACCCATCTTGATGGCAGTTCATGTGAAATAAAGACCCTGGGTCTCAGTTGATGACATTCACAAAAGAGCCAACTGGATAAATGAGAGTGACAATAAAGATAATTTAATCTTAGGTTGTATTAATAGGCCCTTGGGGTTCCAGGTCACAGATCTGAGACCTGCTGGAAACTACACAGGTCAGATCACTATGACCCACAATATAAGATAAGCACTGACAGGACAAAGAACTCCCAAACCTCTGACCGTATAACTCAAGCTCTAGACCTATGCAATCACCTTGGGTTCATTTGAATTTAAGTCTCAGCAGGTTCAAACCTGCTGCTCATCTGTGGTTCTCTGACAGCTGCACAAGACAGAAACCTGGGGATCATCCTTACACCTCTTTTCCCCTACTCTCACCTCCCAAGTCCAGTCTACCAAGAAGCTCTGTTGCCTTGGCTCCCCAGTTCCCCTTAAATTCATCATTTCTGTCTCCATCCCCATTGGGGCACATGCTACCTCCATCTTGCCAGGACCACTGCAGCAATCTCCCAGGATCTGTTTCTGTTCCTCTCTGGTTTGTTTATAGTCCTATAGCCAGTGTGATCTTTAGGCATGCAAATCTAAACCTACTCCTTTATTCCAAACCCTTTATTGGCTTTCCATGGACCTTAAAATAGAACAAAATCTTCTTGGGCAAGTTTGCTCCCCTACCCCTACCTTGTATACTACTGGCCGCCTTTCAATCCCTCCCATGAACACAGTCCTTCCTGCCACATGGCATTTGCAGCTTGCTGTTCCTCCACCTGGAACATAGTTCCCTACTGTTTTTGCCTTGTTAACTCCTGTTTGTCCTTCAGCAACCTTCCCTGACTTGCCCAAGCAGGTCAAATTCCCTCCTGATGCTCTCAGAGCACATGGCTCTTCTTTGTAGCACTTACTACAGGTATGAATTTACATGTTTTTAGTTATTTTTTAGAAAATAATGACAATGCTACTTACTGAGCACCTATATGTGCCAGGCTGTTCTTCAGTCGCTCAGTCGTGTCCAGCTCTTTACCACCCCATGGATTGCAGCATGCCAGGCTTCTCTGTCCTTCACTATCTCTCGGAGTTTGCTCAAACTCATGTCCATTGAGTAGAGATACCCCCCAACCATCTCATCCTCTGTCATCCCCTTCTCCTGCCTTCAGTCTTTCCCAGAGTCAGGGTCTTTTCCAATAAGTCGGCTCTTCCCATCAGGCGGCCAAAGTATTAGAGTTTCAGCTTCAGCATCAGTCCTCCCAATGAATATTCAGGACTGATTTCCTTTAGGATTGACTGGATTGATACCCTTGCAGTCCAAGGGACTCTCAAGAGTCTTCTCCAACACCACAGTTCAAAAGCATCAGTTCTTGGACACTCAGCCTTCTTATGGTCCAACTCTCACATCCATACATGACTACTGGAAAAACCATAGTTTTGACTAGATGGACCTTTGTTGGCAAAGTAATGTCTCTGCTTTTTAATATGCTGTCTAGGTTGCACATAGCTTTTCTTCCAAGGAACTAGCGTCTTTTAACTTCATGGCTACAGTCACCATCTGCAGTGATTTTGGAGCCCAAGAAAATAAAGTCTGTCACTGTTTCCATTGTTTCCCCATCTATTTGCCATGAAATAATGGGATCAGATGCCATGATCTTCATTTTTTGTGTGTTGAATTTTAAGCCAGCTTTTTCACTCTCCTCTTTCACCTTTATCAAGAGGCTCTTTAGTTCTTTGCTTTCTGCCATAAGGGTGGTATCATCTGCCTATCTGAGGTTATTGGTATTTCTCCCAGCAATCTTGATTTCAGCTTGTGCTTCCTCCAGCCCAGCATTTCTCATGATGTACTATGCATAAAAGTTAAATAAGCAGGGTGACAATATACAGCCTTGACGTACTCCCTTCCCAGTCCATTGTTGGGAACCAGTCCATTGTTCCATGGCCAGTTCTAACTGTTGCTTCTTAAACTGCATACAGGTTTCTCAGGAGGCAATTCAGGAGGTCTGGTATTTCCATGTCTTTAAGAATTTTCCACAGTTTGTTGTGATCCACACAAAGGTATTAGCATAGTCAATAAAGCAGAAGTATATGTTTTTCTGGAGTTTTATATCTTAGTTGATTCAACATAGGAAGTAGTTATTGCCATTTTGCAGAGAAAAAAAAACCTCTGTTAGGTTAGGAATATGCCCAGGGCAGCACAGCTGGGAAATGGAAAAACTGATGGCGAACAGCCTGTCAGCTCATGGCTCTTTTCCTTCTTTCCAGGACGCCTGAGGGGGAGAAGACATGAGCTCTCCATTACCCATCACAGGATGTTTTCATACACAGGGTGGATAGCCCTAGTCAGGGAGCTCTTTCCATAATCTCAGCTCCTAGGAGCCCAGGCTGATTTTCTTCCTGAAGGCCAGTTCTAGGAACTCAGCCTGTGCTCAGCCAGACATCAGACCCCTTGCATCCCTTAAAGCAGGGCTCTCCAAGAGAACTCTGTGATCATGGTCTACAACACGCAACATCTAATAGGTAGTTGCTAGCTACATGCCAGAGAAGGCAATGGAAACCCACTCCAGTACTCTTGCCTGGAAAATCCCGTGGATGGAGGAGCCTGGTAGGCTGCAGTCCACGGGGTCACTAAGGGTCAGACACGACTGAGCGACTTCACTTTCACTTTTCACTTTCATGCATTGGAAAAGGAAATGGCAACCCACTCCAGTGTTCTTGCCTTGAGAATCCCAGGGACGGGGGAGTCTGGTGGGCTGCCATCTATGGGGTTGCACAGAGTCAGACATGACTGAAGCGACTTAGCAGCAGCAGCAGCAGAAGTAGCTACATACAGCTATTATTTGAAATGCAGCTAATGTGACTGAGAAACTGAATTAAAAATTTTATTTTAGTTAATTTAAATAGCCACAGGTGACTAGCAGCTCCTGTTACGGACAGTGCAGACTTAGTTTTCCCTACATTGTAGGGAACTGTGATCTAGTCCACCCAGCTCCCCTTGCTTGCTCTGATCAAAATGAAGCATATGGCCTATTTCAGTTTTACACAAACATAAATGCTTACTTAAAAGATGGCATTGGACTAGGTGTGCCACTTTGTAATTTCCTTTTCTCCCTATCATGATAAGTGGTCCACAGTTCAGACCAGGAGGCAGTGACCTCCTCTGCAAGTGTTGCCTGGTATTCTGTATTTCAATGACCCACATTTTATCTGACCAGCTCCCAGTGATAAACATTTGGGCTGTCTCCAATGTTTTCAGGCTACAACAACAAATACAGTTCAGTAAATATCTTTGCATGTATATATCTCTACCCATGTGGGAGAATTTCAGTATGCTACCTGCCTAATGGGGAGTTGCTAGGTCAAAGGGTAATCATTAAAACCATTGGTACATACCACCAAATTACCCTTAGAAGGGCATGCCTATGTCAACTTTCCACGAAAGTATTATGAATATGGTCAAGTGCTCATGTATACTGAAGCCAACAGTGAGGTTGTCATTATTACTGTCATTGCTAACTGGACATTATTTATTTAATTTACTTTTCCTTAATTAAGAGTGAATTCCCTGGTGGCTCAGACAGTAAAGAGTCTGCCTGCAATGAGGGAGACCTGAGTTCAATCCCTGGGTTGGGAAGATCCCCTGGAGAAGGAAATGGCAACCTACTCCAGTATTCTTGCCTGGAAAATCCCATGGACGGAAGACCCTGAGCGGCTACAGTCCATAGCATTGCTAAGACTGAGTGATTTCACTTTCACTTTCAATTAAGAGTGAAGGTGAGAGTTTCTTGGACTTCACTTGTGGCTCAGCTGGCAAAGAATCCGCCTGCAATGTGGGAGACCTGGGTTTGATCCCTGGGTTGGGAAGATCCCCTGGAGAAGGGAAGGCTACCCACTCCAGTATTCTGGCCTGGAGAATTCCATAGACCATATAGTCCATGGGGTTGCAAAGAATCACTTTTGAGAGTTTCTTCATTTGGTTACAAGGCACTTGTGTTTATTCCGTTTACTGCCTGTTATTTCTTAGTATTTCTATTATATTGTTTCTTTTTCTTACTGCTTTTGAGCGATAAGTGCTCCTTGTATTTTGGCTATTTAATCAACCATTTCTTCCCAGATTATCAGTTCAATTCAGTTCAGTCGCTCAGTCTGTCCGACTCTGCAGCCCCATGAACTGCAGCATGCCAGGCCTCCCTGTCCATCACCAACTCCCAGAGTTTACCCAAACTCGTGTCCATTGAATCAGTGATGCCATCCACCCATCTCATGCTCTGTCATCCCCTTCTCCTCCTGCCCTCAATCTTTCCCAGCATCAGGGTCTTTTCAAATGAGTCAGTTCTTTGCATCAGGTGGCCAAAGTATTGGAGTTTCAGCCTCAACATCAGTCCATCCAATGAACACCCAGGACTGATCTCCTTTAGGATGGACTGGTTAGATCTCCTTGCAGTCCAAGGGGCTCTCAAGAATCTTCTTCAACACCACAGATCAATAGCATCAATTCTTCAGTGCTTAGCTTTCTTTATAGTCCAACTCTCACATCCATACATGACTACTGGAAAAACCATAGCCTTGACTAGACGGACCTTTGTTGGCAAAGTAATGTCTCTGCTTTTTTTTTTTTTTTATGTCTCTGCTTTTTAATATGCTGTCTAGGTTGGTCATAAATTTCCTTCCAAGGAGCAAACGTCTTTTAATTTCATGGCTGCAGTCACCATCTGCAGTGATCATGGAGCGCCCCCCCCAAAAGATTATAATTTGTCCTTTAACCTTACTTAACATCTGTTATAAAGAAGCTTTGCCAGTTTTGTGTCACTCTTTGAGGATTTTAAACATTGCTAAGGAAACGGAACAACAGAACATGCATGGGCTGGCTACAAAGTGTAACAAAGGCTTAGTCTTACCATTTTGATTCCTTGTCACTTGCAAATGTACTTCAGATCCCAGTTCCAGCACTTTCTAGCTGTCTGGTTGCAATCACAGATTTCTTAATCTCAGTGAGTTTCCGTTTTCTAGTCTGCAAAGTGGGAATAACAAAGCTTGGACGTGAAAGTGAAAGTCACTCAGTGGTGTCTGACTCTTTGCGACCCCATGAACTATACAGTCCAGGGAATTCTCCAGGCCACAATACTGAACTTGATAGCCGTTCCCTTCTCCAGGTGATCTTCCCAATAAAACTTGCCTTACAGGAATTTGGGGGAACGTGTAGCTCTAGCTTTTACTGAAGGAGTTCCCTCACCCCGTAATAGTTTCATAAATCAAATCAGGCCAAACAATTTTTCCTTTTAAAAACTGCACTTATTTTTAGGATCTTCTAATTACACGGGAAGCGCTGAAACTCCAATACTTTTGGCCACCTGATGCAAAGAACTGACTCATTGGAAAAGACCCTGATGCTGGGAAAGATTTAAGGAGAGAGGAGAAGGGGACGACAGAGGATAAGATGGCTGGATGGCATTACCGACTCAATGGACATGAGTTTGAGTAAGCTCCAGGAGTTGGTAACGGACAGGGAAGCCTGGCTGCAGTCCATGGGGTCGCAAAGAGTCGATACGACTGAGCGACAGAACTGAACTGGGTAGGTGGGTGGAATCATGCAGACCATGACAACATTTGTGGAGGACTTGGGCTTCCCTGGTGGCTCAGGCGGTAAAGAGTTTACCTGCAGTGCGGGAGACCCAGGTTCGATCCTTGGGTCGGAAAGATCCCCTGGAGGAGGAAACAGCAACCCACTCCAGTATTCTTGACTGGAAAAATCCCATGGATGGTGGAGCCTGGCAGGCCCCAGTCCATGGGGTTGCAAAGAGTCAGACACAACTGAGCGACTTCACTTTAGGTACCGAGGAAGGCGCAATGCATTGAATTAAGTCCTAATTCGAGAAAATGTTCTGCAAAGTGCATTATTCCAATTTTACGGAAAGGAACTGAGCTCAAGGAACGCAGTTTCCTGCGTCTCCACAAGTAAGCGCCTCACCACCAAGCAGTTTCTGCACCTCCGCAAGGAAGCCCTCGGGGTATTTCTACTCCCAGAGTCCCCACTCCAGTTCAGTCAGTTAGACTCGCCGTTAGCCGAGTGGGTGTAAAGGGAGGCGGAACGAAGCAGCCAGACCTCTGGAGCTCCCGGCTCTCTTAAGTACAAGCCAGCCTCTCTCCGCTAGGCTTCCTCGCTGTGCCTTTTGGGAGTTGTAGTCAGACGTAGCTCGGCTTGCTCCCGGATGAGGAAGGACAAGACTCCAGTTCCCAGCATGCCCTGCCGTGGGCGAGTGCAGCGCCGATTCTTATCCTCCCCACTTCTCCACTCCTTCCCTTCTCTTCTGAATCCCCCACTCTGGACTCCAGTCGGTGAAATTCTTCGTCTCTCTCCCATTTTTTCCCTGTCAACTTCCGCCATCCTTTTTCCTCTTCCCGGGAGCCACTGGCTCCGTTTAAGCGACGGCTTGTGACTCGGAGTGCACGAGGAGGGGATCGACACTGAGTTACGGTAAGGGTGCGAGGAGAGAAGGGGTGGCGGAGATACGAGGGAGAGAGTTGAGTGAGAGGGAGGACTGGGAGGAAAGTAGGGGACAGGTTGGGAGATCGTGCGGTGTAGATCAGGGTGAATGAGGTGAGTTGGTCTTCGGGGAGGGAAGAGGAAGGAAGTGGAATTGGATTTGGGAGACATGGAGGGGAAAAATAGTTACTGCCGTGCTCAGCAGGAGGTGGGGCCGAGAAGTAGATGGGAAGAACAAGCAAATTTGGAACTTATAGGCTGATCAGACCAAGAGAGGCAGAACGGAAAGAGGGTTGGGCTCAAACAAGTATCTTTGTCACTGCTTAGGTAAAGATGAGACAAGTCATTGAAATATCAAATGTTTTTGCAAATATAGGACAATTGACAATTCTGTCATCTAGAAATTGAGAGAAGACTGGCGGTTAGGCCAGAAGTGAGGTGAGAAGGCAGGAAAAGAGGGGAGGTTGGTCAGGATTGGGAGAAACAAGAGGAGGTGAGTGACATGAAAAAGGAAACCATAGATGAGTTTTCGTGGGGGCCAGTGGATCGAGAATCAGAATTAGAAAGGTGAGGGGCGACACTGGTATGGCTTGTGGGGGTACACTAACACTTGCATTTCTCAGGTGATGGAGAGCACCCCTTCCAGGGGTGGACTGAATCGAGTACACCTACAATGCAGGAATTTGCAGGAATTCCTAGGAGGCCTGAGCCCTGGAGTATTAGATCGATTGTATGGGCACCCTGCCACATGCCTGGCTGTCTTCAGGTGAGGACCCCTTTCATGGTAGGGTCCATGGTGGGGAAATGTAATGGGGCCTGCAGACTGAAATAAGTTATTGTGGGTAGAAGCTTAGCCCTGGTGGGCTTGGAGAGTGAAGGCTATCAGGCCAAACCAGATGGAGGATGTGGTGGCAGCAAGACAGGTAAAAGGGTGGAGGGTGAATGTGAGATGTTTGAGAGGCCATGGAGGGTAGGGATGCAGTTCTAAGACAGTTTCTGATATTAACATTGTCCCTCTCCCCGCTTACAGGGAGCTCCCATCTTTGGCTAAGAACTGGGTGATGCGGATGCTCTTTCTGGAGCAGCCTTTGCCACAAGCTGCTGTAGCCCTGTGGGTGAAGAAGGAATTCAGCAAGTGAGTCTCTCCTGCATTTTTAGCCAGAAACAAATTTCTCAACAGCCAGGCTTCCCAAACTGTTGTTCTTGGAACACTTCTAGGAAACATTAATGGGGACACCAACAACTTGTAATTAAACACATTTGGGAAATTCTCATTACTGTATTTTGCCTCTCAGAGAGTTGTGATGTCTGTAACAAGGCTCTGGTAGGTGTTACAGTAAAGACATTTGCCTTAAGACACTGATCTCTGTGAAACAGCGTTCCGAGGACCACCAGTTTAGAAAAGGCAGAAACTGATGCCTTTGTGAGTCTCCTTTCTGTTCTCAAGTCATCTCCCTTACCTCTCTGCTTCTGTTCCAGAGCTCAGGAGGAAAGCACGGGGTTGCTGAGTGGCCTCCGTATCTGGCACACCCAGCTGCTCCCTGGTGGTCTCCAGGGCCTCATCCTCAACCCCATCTTCCGCCAAAACCTCCGCATTGCCCTTCTGGGTGGGTATGTCTCTTCCGTCTTTTCCTAAATTAGGTAGGGGACATAGTGATTGAATTGCTGGCCGGGGAGGTCCTGAGGGGCCTCTCTCAACCTTGTGAGCTCTACTTTTGGAAGCTCCTTTATGAGTAAGTTGGACCAGATGGAGCTACATGCTGTAGGAAATGTCTCCCACTCACGGTCCCTGGGGATGAGGGAGGAATAAGGGCAGAAGCATGGGTGGGGAATACAGGTAGGGTTCCTTACTGTTGGCCATCCTGGCATAGGGGCAAGGCCTGGTCTGATGACACAAGTCAGCTGGGACCAGACAAGCATGCCCGGGACGTCCCCTCACTTGACAAGTACGCCGAGGAGCGATGGGAGGTGAGGACTTGGGACCCTGTGGGTGTCTCTGCTTGTGTTCCTGCTTCCCACAGTCTTTAAGGCATCCAAATCTGTTCTCTTCCATTCTTTAGGTGGTCCTTCACTTCATGGTGGGATCCCCCAGCGCAGCCGTCAGCCAGGACTTGGCTCAGCTCCTCAGCCAGGCTGGGCTCATGAAGAGGTGAGGAAGCCGGAGGTACAATGGCTCTGTTTTGCCACGTTCTTGAGTCCCTGCTAAATTGAGTCCACCTTGGGTCAGGATAGGAGGGGGTTGACTGAAAAAGGAGGGCTGAGGGGCTTCCCTGGTGGTCCAGTGGCTAAGACTCCATGCTCCCAATGCAGGGAGCCCAGGTTCGATCCCTGGTCAGGGAACTAGATCCCACATGCTGCAACCAAGAGTCTGCATGTCACAACTAAAGATACTGCTTGCCTCAACAAAGATGGAAGATCTACATGCTACAACTAAGACCTGGCATGGCCAAATAAATAAATATTTTTAAAAGGAGAGTGGAGCAGAGTATGGCAAGAGATAAACCAAAAAAACAAACATGGGCACACAGGTGGGACGGTGGCCTTTCTCTGCACACCTCTGCCATGAGCCCTCTCTGTCTCCAGTGCTGAACCTGGAGAGCCGCCCTGCATTACCTCTGCTGGCTTCCAGTTCCTGTTGCTGGACACTCCAGCCCAGCTCTGGTACTTTATGTTGCAGTATCTGCAGACAGCCCAGGTGAGCAGGTCAGGGGTGCCCACCAGCACGCTCTACTCTTGCCCAGACCCACTGACGGACGGCTGCCCGCAGACTCTATTCCCTGATTTTCTCTCATTTCCTCCCTCTCACCCCTCCCCCTTTGTCTCTGCCCATTCCTCCCTAGAGTCGGGGCATGGACCTAGTGGAGATTCTCTCCTTCCTTTTCCAGCTTAGCTTCTCCACTCTAGGCAAGGTAAGCAGAGGGCTTGAGTGGGCGAGATGGGAAGAGAGTAAAGAGGTGGGAAGGTGAAATGAGGTAATGGGGCAATACAGTGGAGGATAAGAGTAAACAAAGAACAAGCAGAGATGGGAAAAGAGGGAGTGAGTTTATGGGATTGGGAAAGGGAGAATGGGATGTGTTTTGGACCCCATCTGGCCACTCCTTTTCCCCAGGATTACTCTGTGGAAGGTATGAGTGATTCTCTGTTGAACTTCCTGCAACATCTGCGTGAGTTTGGGCTTGTTTTCCAGAGGAAGGTATGAGCACCCAGACACATGGCCTCTACCGAAGAGGTGGGGTGGGATGGTGCCTTGGCCTTTAAAGGAGAGTGGGGTCTCGGGAGGCAGTCACAGGAAGTAGTTGCCAGGACTGAATACTTCTCTCCCTTGAGGGAGAGAAGTTGGGAGCTGAGGTCCTGGGCACTGGGAGGAATCTGATGTTTCAGGAGGAAGATGTAGGGCAGTGATGCCTGAGAGAGGGCCTGTGGCCTTTCCCTTCTCCTTTTCAGAGGAAATCTCGGCGTTACTACCCCACACGCCTGGCCATCAATCTCTCGTCAGGTGTTTCTGGGGCCGGGGGCACCGCACATCAGCCAGGCTTCATTGTTGTGGAAACCAATTACCGACTGTATGCCTACACGGGTGAGGCTGGACAGAGGGCCCCTGGGAGAGCAGGCTGGTGGGGAGGGGAGGAAGAAGGGGAAAGCAGCAGGAGGGACTGCCAGTTTCTGGTCACATACACTTGTGACTTGGTGGTTTACAGAGCTCTCTGAGGCTCGGGGGAGCCTAGATGTGGGAAGCCTCCTAATCCTCTCCTCCTATCTTCTGGTCAGAGTCAGAGCTGCAGATCGCCCTCATTGCCCTTTTCTCTGAGATGCTCTATCGCTTTCCCAACATGGTGGTGGCACAGGTGACCCGGGAGAGTGTGCAGCAGGCTATTGCCAGTGGCATCACAGCCCAGCAGGTATCCCTTGCTTGGGGAAGGTGTGGGTGGAAAGAAAGGCTGTACTTGGGTTGTGGGGTCAGGGGTGGTCACCTTCTGGAAATCTAGCATGGGGTCTGTTACAGAAGGTGGTGGTAAGTTGTCTGTGTGTGAGTGTCAGGTCATGAGAAGTCAAGGCTCTCAGTGTGGGGAAGAGGTAGACCTTCCTGCAGAAAAGACACATGTAAGGAGGAGCTATAACTCTGGATTTGTGTCTCAGCACCACCACTTCCTAGCTGCACAGATGGCCTAGTTGTTTCTCTTCTTTGAGCCTCAGTTTCCTCATCTGGAAAACGGAAATAATGACAGTTCTTGCTTCAGGGCTTCTGACAGTTCTCACTTCAGCTATCAGCGCTTCTCCGATAGCTCAGTTGGTAAAGAATTTGCCTACAATGCAGGAGACCATGGTGCGATTCCTGGGTCGGGAAGATCCACTGGAAAAGGGATAGGCTACCTACTCCAGTATTCCTGGGCTTCCCTTGTGGTTCAGCTGGTAAAGAATCCGCCCACAATGTGGGAGACCTGGGTTCGATCCCTGGGTTGGGAAGATCTCTTGGAGAAGGGAAAGGCTACCCACTCCAGTATTCTGGTTTAGAGAATTCCATGGACTGTGCAGTCCATGGGGTCACAAAGAGTTGGACATGACTGAGCGACCTTCACTTCATAGGGTTGTTGAAAGAAGTCAATGAAATAGAGGTAAAGCATTTAGTTCAGAGCCTGCCATGCAGTTAGTGCTCAAAAATAATAGTTGCTGTTACTTTAAAGAAAAAAAAACAAAACTATGGAAAGGGCAAATATGCCAAAGAAGGAGCAGCAGACATCACCAATGGGAGCAACACCTGAGGACAACAGCTAATCTGGGATGTGTTGAATTGATAGGCATATGCCTATGAATTTTTAAACAATCAGTTGATGTTCAGTGACATTAGGAGACAGGTAGCTTTCCTGCTTTCTTATTTGAGAATTCTGTGCAATGAGAGTTGCACTCACTTGAGACTTTATTTACGGTCACTGATCCCAATTCTTGTCTGTTTTCCTAGATCATCCATTTCCTAAGGACAAGGGCCCACCCAGTGATGCTTAAACAGGTACAGACAGGAGGCTGGAGGGACAAACAGCTGCAGGAGGCTGAGAGCCCTTGGTACCTGGTGATGAAGTGATGGAAAAGAGAAATGGACATCCAAATCTGGGGAATGAGTGGAGGGCTGGGGCTGCCTAGAGCAATGCTTCTGAATCTTACAAGGGCCATCCCTTGCCCCTGCAGACACCAGTGCTGCCTCCCACCATCACGGACCAGATTCGGCTCTGGGAGCTGGAAAGGGACAGGCTCCGGTTCACCGAAGGTGAGTGGCTTCTGGTGGGTGTTTTTGGTCATTAGCCAGAAGAAGGACAATTCAGTCTTGGTGAGCTGAAAAAGCTGTTCATACATTTTATTTTTTGTTTTCTGCATGGGCTAGTAAACCCATGCATGTTTTATTTTGGGATGAGTTGATGGCAGTAAATAAATTCTCAAATGAGTGTGATTTGGATTCAACTAGAAGAGGGAAATTGGAAGGGATTCAGTTCAGTTTAGTCGCTCAGTCGTTTCCGACTCTTTTTGTCACCCCATGAACTGCAGCACACCAGGCTTCCCTGTCCATCACCAACTCCTGGAGCTTACTCAAACTCATGTCCATCGAGTTGGTGATGCCATCCACCCATCTCATCCTCTGTCATCCCCTTCTCCTCCCGCCTTCAGTCTTTCCCAGCATCAGGGTCTTTTCCAATGAGTCAGTTCTTCCCATCAGGTGGCCAAAGTATTGGAGTTTCAGCTTCAACATCAGTCCTTCCAATGAATATTCAGGACTTATTTCCTTTAAGATTGACTGGTCTGTTCTCCTTGCAGTCCAAGGGACTCTCAAGAGTCTTCTCCAACACCACAGTTCAAAAGCATCAATTCTTCGGCGCTCAGCCTTTATAGTCCAACTCTCACATCCATACATGACTACTGGAAAAAAAATAGCCTTGACTAGATGGACCTTTGTTGGCAAAATAATGTCTTTGCTTTTTAATATGCTGTCTAGGTTAGTCATAGCTTTTCTTGCAAGGAGCAAGCATCTTTTAATTTCATGGCTGCAGTCACCATCTGCAGTGATTTTAGAGCCCCCAAAAATAAAGTCTGGCACTGTTTCCATTGTTTCCCCATCTATTTGCCATGAAGTGATGGGACCAGATGCCATGATCTTAATTTTCTGAATGTTGAGTTTCCAACCAGCGTTTTCACTCTCTTCTTTCACTTTCATCAAGAGGCTCTTTAGTTCTTCGTTTTCTGCCATAAGGGTGGTGTCATCTGTGTATCTGAGGTTATTATTTATCCCAGCAATCCTGATTCCAGCTTGTGCTTCATCCAGCCCAGCATTTCTCATGATGTACTCTGATATGTTAAATAAGCAGGGTGACTATATACAGCCTTCACATACTCCTTTCCCGATCTGGAACCAGTCTGTTGTTCCATGTCCAGTTCCAACTGTTGCTTCTTGACCTGCATACAGATATCTCAAGAGGCAGGTCAGGTGGTCTGGTATTCCCATCTCTTTCAGAATTTTCCACAGTTTGTTGTGATTCACACAGTCAAAGGCTTTGGCATAGTCAATAAAGCAGAAGTAGATGTTTTTCTGGAACTCTCTTGCTTTATCGATGATCCAACAGATGTTGGCAATTTGATCTCTGATTCCTCTGCCTTTTCTAAATCCAGCTTGAACATCTGGAAGTTCACAGTTCAGGTATTGTTGAAGCTTGGCTTGGAAGACTTTGAGCATTACTTTGCTAGCATGAGAGATGAGTGCTATTGTGCTGTAGTTTGAACATTCTTTGGCATTGGAATGAAAACTGACCTTTTCCAGTCCTGTGGCCACTGCTGAGTTTTCCAGATTTGCTGGCATATTGAGTGCAGCGCTTTCACAGCATCATCTTTTAGGATTTGAGGGATAATTCATAGGGATAATTTCCTTGGTTTTGGTAAGCAATGGGTTTTCTTATTGTATTATACTGCCTCTCTGAATATGGCTGGGTCATACTAGTGTTAGGATTTACCAAGATCCCTGGTTCCCTAAGGCTACCATCAAGGGGCTCCCGCCTCCCATTCTTACCTTCTCTCTTTCTCTCCGCTGCCCCTGACCTGCGGACCCCAGGCGTCCTGTATAACCAGTTCCTGTCACAAGTGGACTTTGAGCTGCTGCTGGCCCACGCGCGGGAGCTGGGCGTCCTGGTGTTCGAGAACTCGGCCAAGCGGCTCATGGTGGTGACCCCGGCCGGGCACAGCGACGTCAAGCGCTTCTGGAAGCGGCAGAAGCACAACTCCTGAGAGTGCGGGACTGGACCTGGGCGGGGCGCACCCGGGAAGGCGGGCTGCGTGGGCTGGCGCAGCCTCAGAACTCAGGTGTTTTTTTTTTAATTCACACGTCAGGACTCTTCTAGTTTAATAAAATTGTGAAAGTGAACCACACGACCCCCGCCACCTCCATGGGAAGCCTCCTCTCTCCGCGCCGGGAGCGCTCATCTCCGCGTCGACAGCCATTGGCCCGCGAGAGGGAGGAGGTGTGGCCGAGGCCAGCTAGTGCGCATGCGCCCGGGCGGGGCTCCGCCTCCCAGCGCCGCGCGGCTCACGGGTCACGTTCGGGCCCGGATCGCTGGTTCCCCAGCACCTGCCGCCGCCCCCTTACGCTCCGCGGCGCGGGGCGCCCTGGGATAGCGGCGGGCTCACCGGGTGAGCGCCCAGCGGGCCGGCGATCGGGGAGTGGGAAGTGCTGGAGGCTTAGGACCCACGCGGTGGGTCGGGCGGGAAGGCGGATCAGCGCGCGGGCTGGGGACAGTGCAAATGGCCTTTGAGCAGGCGGACAAGTAGTGGTCCAGGTGGGACTTCTTGCTGGCTCTGATGTCCATCATCTGCCAGAATTCCTGAGTCCTTTACCCTCCTCTGTGTCCACGGTCACCCCCCACGTCGCAGCTGAATAGGTTGAGGGCCTGAGACTTACCCTGTCCCGGAAGAGCGCTGATAATGACAAGACCCTGTCTACTCTAGTCCTCACAGAGGGAGGGTTGTGAGGGTTGGGCTAGATATTTTATCAACCAGTGCTGGAGGGAGTCGGGGAGGGGCGGGGGGAGGAGGGTGTGACTTTGGGAAGTGTGACCCTCCCTCACCACCATACCCTCCCAATGTGCTGTAGCTGGAACAGACTTTGGCCCCTTGCCTAGCACTCCCGATGCCTCATTTGCCTCTGACCTCTTTTCGACCACCGCTTTGGGGCTTGAGGCCCTCACGGGGCCTCCGCAGGTCCCGTCCCCTTTCCACCCAGTCAGAGCCCGATGGATCAGCCATCTCCCGGAGGAACCGTGAAGCCAAACAGAAGCGTCTGCGAGAGAAGCAGGCATCGCTGGAGGCTGGGATAGCCCCCAAGACCAAGGTTAGGAGTCCCGACAGCTGGTGCTTGGTTCTCTGAGACATCTTGGGAGAGCGCTGGAGGAGAGACTGGCTGGATTCCAGATGCCTGGGGTATCCTGAAATTGCAGCCCACCTTCTGGTTCCTCCTCTCTGCAGTCACCTGCAGAATCCAGTAAGGCCTGGACCCCTAAGGAGAGAGTGTTATATGAAATCCCCACGGAACATGGAGAAAAGAAAGGTAACTAGGAAACTTGAAGGCCTTTTCCCTCACATTTTGGTTGCCCATTCGGTCTGCTGAAATGCAACCTGGGAACAGAAGTCAAGAGTTAGTGGGGCTCTCCTCTGCCTCCATAGATGTCTCCCGGCCCCTGCCTCCTGCATACAGCCCCCAGTACGTTGAGGCTGCCTGGTACCCTTGGTGGGTGCGAGAGGGCTTCTTCAAACCAGAATATCAGGTTAGTACCTGGCAGGGAGGAGTGCTAAATGGTCCCCAGGACAGGATGGCCTGTAAGATTGGCGGGCATGAGTCTGGAGCTCACAGCCAACCACATTGCAGAGCCTGCCGAAAAGCAGGGAGAGCTTGTCTTCTCCCCCTGGTGTCTCAGGTGTTTCTCTAGGGCGGGACTTTTTCCTATAGTTCTTTCTGCTTTGGAGACACCAGAGGGTGCTATTCCCCAGGGAACATCCAGTCCTCTCTTGCCCTTTGACTTTTCTTTCCTTCTAGGCCAGGCTGCCGCAGGCCACAGGGGAGACCTTTTCCATGTGTATCCCACCCCCTAATGTCACAGGCTCCCTGCACATTGGGCATGCGCTGACCGTGGCCATACAGGATGCTCTCGTGCGCTGGTGAGAGGGGAATGGGGCTGCTTGAGTTCTTGGAGGAGAAAGAGAAATTGGGAAGGGATGAGGCTAAATGAACATGTAAGGCCATGGATTCCCATGAGGGTTTTTCTTTCACAGGCACCGGATGCGTGGGGATCGGGTGCTGTGGGTCCCTGGCTCAGATCATGCAGGGATTGCGACCCAAGTATGTCTTTTGCCAGTCGTCCCTTTTCTTGAGGGAGAGATTTCTTCCCCCAAAGTGACCTGATTCTCTGCCCCCTCATCTTACTGTAGGCTGTGGTGGAGAAACAGCTGTGGAAGGAGCGAGGAGTGAGGAGACATGAGCTGAGCAGGGCAGACTTCCTTAGGGAGGTGTGGAAGTGGAAGGAGGGGTGAGTATGGCGGGCAAGGCCGGAGGGGCTGAGACAGCAGGTTTGGACCCTGGCTTCCCAGCTCCTCTCTCCTAACATGTAGCTAGGGCTTTTCCCATTCAGCTCTAACTTCCTGTGGGAGTGTAAGCTCTGAAGTCCCTTAGCATTTGGTGGGATCTCCAAGCTTGGTGTGTGTGCATGTATTGTGTATTGTATATGTTAAAATGCATATATTTATGTGTAAGTGTATATATATATACACACACACACATATGGGCTCCCCAGGTGGCTCAGTGGTAGAGAATCTGCCTGCCAATGCAGGAGCCACAGGAGACACGGGTTCAGTCCCTGGTTAGGGAATATCCCCTGGAGTAGGAAATGGCAACCGACTCCAGTATTCTTGCCTGGAAATTTGCATGGGCAGAGGAGCCCTGTAGGTTGCAGTCCATGGGGTGTCAAAGAGTTGGACATGACTGAGTAACTAAGCATGCATGTGCTCCCCCATATATTTATATGTATGTATGGAAAAGGAAATGGCAGCCCACTCGAGTATTCTTGCCTGGAGAATCCCAGCGACGGCGGAGCCTGGTGGGCTGCTCTCTGTGGGGTCGCACAGAGTCGGACACGACTGAAGTGACTTAGCAGCAGCAGCAGCATATATATGTTTTTTCTTCCATTTATCCCATTTTCCTTTGTTTGGATTTCATCATCTCTCCTCACCTGTTCCCACTTTGCATCCTCTTGAAATTACCTTTTTTCTTCCAGGTCTGTTATCACATGCTGTCTTCTCTGTAATGCTTCTTTGTGTTTCCCACAAATCGGCTGCCCCTTCCCCTTTTACTAGAAATGTTATGTTTCTTTCAATATCATGGAAAGCCCCATACTGGGTCTGTGTGTCTCCTTTAGCTTCTCGAGGCTAGATCAGTGTTGAACTCACTCCAGCATCCAGCACTGCTGGGGCTTCACTGGGCCCGGGACATAGTTGATGTCTGGGACATGTTTGCTGACCCAAATCTCTCTGGGCACAGGAAAGGTGGCGAGATCTGTGAGCAGCTCAGAGCGCTGGGGGCCTCCCTGGACTGGGACCGAGAATGCTTTACTATGGATACCGTGAGTGTTCCATGCTGTGGTCCCTGTAGGTGTCAGGGAGGTGTTCAGAGTTCTGTGTGGGGAGGCGGGTTGCTGTGTATGTTAGGGTGGCCAGGGGGATGCCAGGGTCCCTGGTGGGGGGGTGGGCTGAGAAGAGGCTGTTGGATGTGGACACTCAGATCATTCTAGGGCTCCTCAGTGGCCGTGACAGAAGCTTTTGTGCGGCTCTACAAAGCTGGGTTGTTGTACCGGAGCCGGCAGCTGGTCAACTGGTCGTGTGCCTTGCGCTCCGCCATCTCGGATATTGAGGTGAGGCAGAGAAGGAGAGGCGGGTTTGCGAGAGCTCTGAGCCCAGGGGAGAGCTTGGACTCTGGAGTCAGACTGCCTGGATTCACATCTGAATCTGGCCACCTCCCAGCGATGTGGCTCCAGACAGGCTGTTAGCCTCTGTCAGCCTCAGTTTCCTCAGTCTGTAAAATTCAGGGGTGATGGAAATGCCTGCATCACGGGGGTGTTGTGAGAACTCTTAGGAGGTTGGCGTAATACCTGTGTGTGGTTTAAGTACTCAGTGAATATTTTCTTATTTATTTTTTGCTGTGCTGGGTCTTCATTGCTGTGTGTGGGCTTTCTCTAGTTGTGTCAAGTGGGGACTACTCTCTAGTTGCGATGCACAGGCTTCTCTTGTTGCAGAGCACAGATTCTAGAGTGAAGGCTTCGTAGTTGTGGTGCATGGGCTTAGTTGCCCTGCAACATGTGGAATCTTCCCACACCAGGGATCAAACACATGTCCCCTGCACTGGCAGGTGGGTTCTTAACCCTTAACCCCGGGAAGTCCAGTGAATATGTTCTTTAACTGTGACTGCACAAGGATTAGGTGAGGGGAAGGAAGTGGCTCCCAGGTCCTCTGAGTGGCTTTTTGATGGATGTCAGGGAGGCCGGGGCTGTGGATGAGTGGAGGTGGGAAACCAGTTATGAGCCTTGCAGAGAGGCTGCTCTCTGACCCTGCCTTTTCCACGCCCCCAGGTGGAAAGTCGACCCCTCCCTGGCCGCACGGAGCTTCAGTTGCCTGGCTGTCCCACCCCCGTGTCTTTTGGCCTCCTCTTTTCCGTGGCCTTCCCCGTGGATGGAGAGCCTGGTGAGGGTAGTCCTTGGAAGGGTCACCCACTTAACCTCTGCTTCCCCTGTTTTCTTGAGCCCACTTTGGGCTGATGGAGGCAACCCACCAGCCTGTCTTCCATGTGACTTGGTTGGAGGGGCATAGGGAACCTTGGAAGTATTGCGTCCTGGTGATACTCACCCTGGGTATCCTGGGCCATGTAAGAAAAGTGCACGCAGTCACTGCCCTGAGGGAGCTTAGTGTAATTCCACAACAGGCTGCTACCCCCAAAAGAGACAAAGGATCAGTTCTGAAGTGTGGTTTGAACAGTAGGTATTCCCAGGAGTTTGGAGAAGGGAAGATGGATGAGCTGGAATAGTCAGAGGTTTCTTATAGGAGGGACTGGTGCTGCCTCCAAGAAGGCACCGCATTTATGATCAGGGCACCAAGCAAAGATTCTAGTTGTATTTATTAACATTCTACTCTTGTCTCCCAAGTAGACTGTTGAGGAATTCTGTAGCACCAGACATCCCCTTAGGCCTCTGGTCATTAGCTTAGCAGAAGCTCCAGGGTCCTATAGACATTGGTCCCAGTTTTCTCCAGTTACTCCTGGGGGCCTGTTCTACCTTGACCATCCCCGCCTCCCACCTTTTCCAGTTCTCCTGACTTTAGCTGTGTCAAGAGTACAAGGTGAGGGCGAGGACCACCTTAAAGTGCTTGAATTTTGTCTTCAGGTGCAGAGGTTGTGGTGGGAACCACGAGGCCAGAGACGCTGCCTGGAGACGTGGCTGTGGCGGTCCATCCTGATGACTCCCGGTACACGGTAATAAGTGCTCCCTGCGGCCTGGCCTTCCACCCCTATACTTTCTCTTCCCTTCCTTTTAGGACAGCTCCTCCTCTCTGCTCCCTCTTCCTTTTCCTGAAATTTCCCTCATCTCGGCTCTTCAGTTGCTCTGAGTCAGCTCCCTTCTCTTCCTGATGTTCCACTTCAGCTCAGGGGCTGGCAGACAGTGGCCCGTGGGCCAGACCTCCTGTTCCTGTGTGAGCCACCCTCATTCTCTATGTATCGTCTGCAGCTCCATCATATGCTATCTAACTCTGCCATGGCAGCGGAGTGGAGTTGTAGAGACTGAATTTACCTCCTGTCCTGTAAAGGTTAAAATTCTTACACTCTGGCCCCTTAAGAAAATGTTTACTGCGCCCTGCTCTAGGTCTTTACCTTCTGGTTTTCACCCTCGTATTCCCAGGGTTCACATGCCCAGCCCAGACCCTTCCACCTGACACTTGTGTCTGTCCTTGATCCCTGTCCCTTCCCTTCAGCATCTACATGGGCGACAACTCTGTCATCCCTTGACGGGGCAGCTTCTCCCCCTTATCACAGACTGCACTGTTCAGCCACACGTGGGCACAGGTAAGTGGGGGCAGGGGAGAGACAGGAAGTCAGGGCTTCTGGGGGTGAGGGGAGGGGAGAGAACCAGGAAGAGGCAGAAAGTAGGGGAAGGGTAGTCTCAGTGGATCGTGGGGGATGAGAGGGAGGGATGGGGTAGCGTGGGCGATGGTGACACATCTGGAAAAGCACTGGTCAGGGTCCAGTGCTAATGGCAGTCCTGCTCCCCTAGGGGCAGTGAAGGTGACTCCAGCGCACAGCCCTGCCGATGCTGAGCTGGGGGCCCGACACGGCTTGAGCCCCCGGAGTGTCATTGCAGAGGATGGGACCATGACCACCCTTTGTGAGGACTGGCTGCAGGTGATACCCAGTGATAACCCATCCTTTGGGGGCACCCTCTGCCCCATCTCCCCTCCCCCACACTCTTTATTTTTCTAGCAGCCTTAAAGCTTTACTACTGCTACTTCTCCACAGGGTCTTCACCGATTTGTGGCCCGGGAAAAGATTCTGTCCGCACTGAGGGAGCGGGGCCTGTTCCGGGGCCTCCAGAACCACCCCATGGTGCTGCCCATTTGCAGGTAAGCCCGTTTTCACTCCTTTCCTTTGACCGCCCCCGGAAGGGGATGGGTGAAGCTTAAGAGTGACTACAAGATGGAATGTGCACCCCTCATGCTGGAACACGAGCTCTGCGTCTGGGCTATTGGCTGCCGTATCCTCGGCACAGAGGGCCTGCCACAGAGTCGGGTCCTGTGTCCCTTTCAGCCGTTCCGGGGATGTGGTAGAATACCTACTGAAGAGCCAGTGGTTTGTCCGCTGCCGGGAAATGGGGGAGCAAGCCGCCAAGGTGAGGCTGCAGTGTGGGGAAGCTGGGGCCTGCCTGGGTGGGAATGAAGAAACAGGGAGGCTGGGGCCCTGTCTAGCTGTGCTCGTTGAGGGGAGAGCTGTGGGGGTGGAGGCAGGGTGCCCAGAAAGGGCTGGCTTGCATCTTCACTCAAGTCCAGACTCTTCTCAGGAGGCTTGGGAGGTTCTTTCTGAGTTTCAGAACCACCTCAGAGACCACTGGTCCCATTCATGGGGATCGGGGGTGCGGGTAGGGAACAACCCTCTAAAGGTCCTTCCTCCTCCAGGCCGTGGAGTCCGGGGCCCTGGAGCTCAGTCCCTCCTTCCACCAGAAGAACTGGCAGCACTGGTTTTCCCACATGGGGTAAGCAGGGGAGCTCTCAGGGGAGGCGGACGGGGGCCCACTGGTCACGCTAAGAAATCACTCATAGGAAAAAGGAAGAAAAAAATCACTCGCATCCTCTCGGCAGGGACTGGTGTGTCTCCCGGCAGCTGTGGTGGGGCCATCGGATTCCAGCCTACCTGGTTGTAGAGGAGCACACAAAGGTCGGTAGGAGAAAGCGGAAGGGAGGGCTGGATTTGGCCAGAAGAGCCTCAGCGCAGGAGTCAGAGGGCCTCCAGCGCTGGTCCCAGCTCCCTGCCCCTGCTGTGCTTCTGATCTATGAACCACTCTTGTGTGAGCTGAGCTTCTGAGCTGGCATTTCTTCATCTCACCACCAGAGGGCGCCAGCCTTTCTCAGCCCAGCAGAAACCATGAACACCCCGTGCTGTCCCATACACGTCCTCTACTCCTTACTTCCGCAGGGTGATACAGAGGACTGCTGGGTGGTCGGGCGGACAGAGGCCGAGGCCAGAGAAGTAGCTGCAGAATTAACAGGGAGACCAGGGGTGGAGCTGACCTTGGAGAGGGGTGGGTACTCCACCAGAGGTGGGCAGGGCAGGGAACAGGTACTGAGGTGGACAAGGTGGGGTCGGGGAAGCTGGGAATGGGGCAGAGCCCTGGTCTCTATGAGTGAGGGTTGGGCTGTAGAGGTTGGCAGCAGTGGGCTGAGGTCCTGATGCTGAGGTTCCAATTGTTCCCATTCTGTCTCCCAGACCCTGATGTCCTGGACACGTGGTTCTCCTCGGCTCTCTTCCCCTTTTCTGCCCTGGGCTGGCCCCGAGAGGTGAGGTGGGTTGAGACGAAGAGAGTCAAGGTGGGAATGAAGAAATGACCCCCACGGCCCCTCAGAGGGTCTTATGAAGAGCTGGAGGCCCCAGACTTGAGCCTCTCACTGTTTATCTCTTTCCTCCTAGACCCCAGACCTGGCTCATTTCTACCCCCTGTCACTTTTGGAAACGGGCAGTGACCTCCTGCTGTTCTGGGTGGGCCGCATGGTCATGTTGGGGACCCAGCTCACAGGGCAGCTCCCCTTCAGCAAGGTAACGACCCTTTGGTGCCCTGCCCTTCTCTGAGACTCCCCAGTCTCCTCCAAGCCTTGTCTTCTGTTCTAACCCCTCGTATGGGGTTTTCTGGGTTCCCAGTTCCTTGATCCTGATTCACGTTCCAACCTAACCCCTAATCCCTGAAGGACAGCCAGAGGCCCTCCAGAGGAAAGTTCTGCAGGCCCCACTTCTGACCCCCTCTGTGCCCCCAGGTCCTGCTTCACTCTATGGTCCGGGACAGGCAGGGCCGGAAGATGAGCAAGTCCCTGGGGAATGTGCTGGACCCACGGGACATCATCAGTGGGGTGGAGCTGCAGGTCAGGATGGGGTTTTCCAGATAAAGGAAGGGGAGCTGAAGGGAGGGGCTGGCGGAGGGCTGGAGCTGGGAGGGCCAGTGGGAGGGGCCCTGGTAGGGGAAGGGGCTTCCACTGAGCCCAGTGAATTACTCACCCACCCCAGGTACTGCAGGAAAAGCTGAGGGATGGAAACTTGGACCCCGCAGAGCTGGCGATTGCGGCCACGGCGCAGGTGAGTCTGACCTGTTCCAGCCTCTAGCTCATGGCCACCAGTTCCCTCTGCAACCTGCCTTCTGGCCCTGCAGCCTCATAGGCAGCTGCCACCCCTCTTCTCTCTCTTGCTGCAGAGAAAGGACTTCCCTCATGGGATCCCTGAGTGCGGGACAGACGCTCTGAGATTCACCCTGTGCTCCCACGGGGCCCTGGGTAAGCCTGGGCGAGGGCAGCGGGCAGCAGCCTCTGTGTGGGCCAAGGGCTCCCCTGTAGCTGCCACCGGGGAACGGTGCACACTCCTTTCCTCCACTCCCTCCCAGGGGGCGACTTGCACCTGTCCGTCTCTGAGGTCCTGAGCTTCCGACACTTCTGCAATAAGATCTGGAATGCTCTGCGCTTTATCCTGAATGCTCTTGGGGAGGAATTCATACCCCAACCTGCAGAGGAGGTAAGAGATAAAGAGGAGATGCTTGGGAGCTGGGTAGTCCGACATCTGAGTCTTGGAGGAGGCATCTGGAAGGAAAGGAGGCAGAGGGGTGGGAATTGAGCCGTCCCACCCTGAAGCCCCTTCTGCTGCAGCTGTCCCCTGCCTCCCGCATGGACGCCTGGATCCTCAGCTGCCTGGCCCGCACGGCCCAGGACTGTGAGCGGGGCTTCCTCACCCGTGAGCTCTCGCTCGTCACCCATGCCCTGCACCACTTCTGGCTGCACAACCTCTGCGATGTCTACTTGGTGAGTGAGACGGGGCAGTCCCCCTGCAGCCCTGCTTCCTGTCCCCTGGCAGAGAGCTCTGAACTGGATTTTTAATTCCTCCCTCAGAATAGGAAGAAAGGTGAGATTGAGAAATCCCAGTTCCCCTCTTCCCTGGGACTGGCCTGGGCACTGTTCCCTGCCTGTCAGCTGAGGAGCGGGGAGGAGGAGGGGACACTTCTAGAAGACTGAGTCTGACAACACAGGGTTGGGAGGCTTGTTGTTCACTTGCTAAGTTGTATCCATCTCTTTGTGATCCCATGGACTGCAGCAGTCAGGCTACCCTGTCCTTCACTATCTCCCAGAGTGTGCTCAAGTTCATGTCCATTGAGTTGGTGATGCTATCTAACCGTCTCATCCTTTGCTGCCCCCTTCGACTGACTTTCGCTTCACTTCTCCTTTTGTCTTCAATCTTTCCCAGCATCAGGGTCTTTTCTAGTGAGTCAGCTCTTCGCATTGTAGATGGAGATTGTTTTCAGTTCCTGTAATTGCTGCGTTTGGACCCTAGGCAGGCTGGGAGCAGACAGGGAGCAAGAGTACCGGTCTTTAGACCCAGAGGTTCTCTCAAAAGGAGGGCTTGTTTACCATGGAGTGTCAGGTCCCACCTCTAGAGCGGCTCAGTCAGGCAGGCCGGGGGGTAGGTGGCAAAAGTGTTCATTTCTTGTCCCAGGTGATCCTGACACTGTTGGCTGAGGACCCCTTCCTAGATTTCTGTTTCTCAACTAAAAAAAAAAAAATTTCTGTCTCTGTGGTTAAAAAAAACACAAAACTCAATGCTTTTCATTCTAACTACAAACATCCCTGACAGTTTTATTCCTCACCCACCCCTGAATCTCTGCCCTAGATTTCCCCTTGTCACATGCTCCATTCTGTGTCTGGGGACAGCTCATGGTCTCAGAGATGCTGGGTGCTCCCATTTACCCACAGCATCCCCACTGGCAGGGCGGCGAGTGTGTGGAGGAGGGAGGTGGCCGTGGCTGCCCCCTGACCATTGGCTTCCTCCCTAGGAGGCCGTGAAGCCTGTGCTATCACATTCTCCCCGCCCCCCGGAGCCGCCTCAGGTCCTGTTCTTCTGCGCTGACGTCGGTCTCCGCCTCCTCGCCCCACTGATGCCCTTCCTGGCTGAAGAGCTCTGGCAGAGGCTGCCCCCCAGGCCTGGTGGTCCCCCTGCCCCCAGCATCTGTGTTGCCCCCTACCCGAGTGCCCGCAGCTTGGTGAGTCACGCCCATGGAGTCTTGGGATGGGATTACTGGTAAAGACTCGGGGGCAAGTCTTCTAGAAGGACTTGCTGCTGTGAGGTCATTGACAGTGCTGGTCTGTACTTTGCCGTGGAGTCTTGAGGAAGATGGATTTTTCCTGCAGGGCAGGAATAACTCTAGGGTGTCAGGGGCAGTGTTAGCAAGTGGTTAAGAGCAGGATACTGTCACCAGACTGACACTAGCTGTGTGACCATGTGTCAGTTTCCTCCATCTTTAAACTGAGGACAGTAATAGTACGTGTCACGGTTGTGATGAGGATTAGATCTTAGTAATAGGATATCCCAAAAATCTTAGTGTAGTTTTAAGCTTTCAAATGCCACAAACTCACCCAAAAATCATTTTCAAGTTTAACCAAGTTTCTTTTTTGCTTTCTTGGTTTTGTGAGCTTTGAATAATACCTTTTAAATTACTATGTATTTTTGGTTGTTTGTCATTGTCCATGGATCTAAACATTGTCTATGGATCATCTAAGACCTTCTTAGATGATGCCCTAGTTTTTGCCATGTTCCGTTCCTTGAGGTGGTGAATTGTGTGTGTGGTAGAGAGAGCAGGTCATTGCTCTAAGCAGATGGGGGTGGGCGGGCGGATGGAGGTCAGAGCCGGGAGAGTTGAGACCGAGTCTCGGGGGGGCCTGCTTACCCACCCTGGTTGCACACCTCCAGGAGCACTGGCACCAGCCTGAGCTGGAGCGGCGCTTCTCCCGGGTTCAGGAGTCCGTGCAGGCGCTCAGGGCTCTGCGCGCCACCTACCAGCTGACCAAGGCCCGGCCCCGAGGTGAGGCGGGCCCCACGCTCCTGAGTCCCTGCAGACGGGAGGGTCTGATGGGGAAGAGGGGGAGCTTGGAGGGCAGGGCCCCGAGTTAGGAGGTGTGGGAGGAGGGCCTGGGCCCTCCACCTGACAACTCCCGTTCCTCCCCAGTGCTGCTGCAGAGCTCAGAGCCTGGCGAGCAGGGCCTCTTTGAGGCCTTCCTGGAGCCGCTGGGCACCCTGGGCCACTGTGGGGCGGTGGGCCTTCTACCCACTGGTGCAGCAGCCCCCTCGGGCTGGGTCCAGGCCCCCCTCAGTGACACCAGTCAGGTGTATATGGAGCTGCAGGTGAGCAGAGGAGACTGGAGGGGGCAGGGAGGGGCTGAAAGGATGTCGGGAGGCGGGCAAGGGGTGGGTTCTCTAAAAGTGAGGAGGGGTCTTGGAATGGTGGTGGGTGAGTGAGAGGGGGTGTTGGGTGGATGGCAGAGGGCTGAGCCTTCTTCCTCTGTTATTGCACAGGGCCTGGTGGACCCCCAGACCCACCTACCTCGGCTGGCTGCCCGAAGACACAAGTTGCAGAAGCAGCTTGATGGCCTCCTAGCCCGGCCCCCGTCAGAGGGAGAGGCGGAGACTCAGAGGCAGCAGAAGGTGAGGCTAGGGGAGGCCACTCAGGGCGCCGGGCTCCCTGAAGGAATGAGGGCTAGGGGCACGCAGGGCGGGGTGACCCCCCACCTCCATTCTCACCCACTTCTCTCCTCGCTCAGCTTTCTTCCCTCCAGTTGGAATTGTCAAAACTGGACAAGGCGGCCTCTCACCTCCGGCAGCTGATGGATGCGTCTCCAAGCCCTGGGGGCTCATCATCCCCGTGACTTTCCTCCCTCCCAGACCCACCTTTGAGACCTCTGAGGACAGACCGGGCAGCATCAGGGTGTTATGTGGTCCAGCCCCTTCGTTTTGTCAGTGAGGAAACACACTGGCTTGTCAGATGACTGGGTGACCTTGAGACGCTCACATTTTTGCCCTAGCCCCCCTCCTCTGAGGTCCCACCTGGAAGTTTGGGAAGGAGGACACTCAGATAAACTTAAAATCCCAAACATGTCTGCTGTGGTCCTTTTATCCTTTCCCTTAGCCATGACTTTCCCGCCTCTTGATTGTTCCTGACACTCTGGTCTGGGAAAAGGGGAGCAGCCTCCTAGTGCTCTGGGCCATGGTGGGAGTGTGGGTGCTGGGAAGGGCCTCCCTCATTGGACGGGAGAGATGCTCTCGAGTAGGGCCTGAGCACAGTGACCTGGGTTCCACTTACTTCCTGCACTTACTGACAGTGGCCCGACTTCTGTAGGCTCTTTCTCTGCTTTTCACCAAAAGGGAGCTTCCCTGCTGCTTGGCCTTATCTCCAGAGATGCTGAGGGGATGGGGGACTTCCCACAGGCCTGGGGATCTGCAGGCTGGGCTGGGGATTGAGCTCCTCCCGCTTCTGTGTACCTGAGACCACAGTGCTAGGGACACACCGCCCAGCCTCAGACAGGGGTACATAGAAACACACAGACGCCCTCCTAGCCACCTTACACACCTTGTCCCACTGGTGGAATTCAGGGGCCTGCCACCCAAGTGACATTCTGTCCAGCAGCCCTGAGAACCTACTGTGTGCTGGGCCTGGCTGGATCCTCTGTGGTGCCATTTATTCCTCCTGAGAACCTCATGAGGCAGGTGTTTGCTCCATTTTAGATTTCAAGAGACTTGCTCAGGGAATAAAAGGCATTAGTCCACAGTATCAGCTGGAATTACTGGAGTTCAGCCCAGTAAGTTAGGTGCCAGTTATCTGCCTGCTCTAACCAAGCTTCAGAGATAGTGGTGGCTAATCTATAAAAATATTGAATCACTATGTTGTACATCTGAAACTAATATTATGAATCAGCTATACTTCAATTAAAAAATAAAAAATAAGAGTTATTTTTAAAAAGCAACAAAGATAATGGCTTAGATGAGATAGGTGTTTCTTTTGCTGGGCGGAAGCAGTGCAGGACTCTGCAATGGAGGAGTCCGTATCCCTTTTGTTCTTACTTTCCTGCCATCTTAATACACTCTTCCCAACTCTGGGTCTAAGGAATGCTCCCACCAGTATACCACATCCCGCCAGAGGGGAAAGAAAAGGAGGGAGTGAGCACCTTCCTTTTTCTTGAGCACCTATTACATGCAGGGCTCTATTCTGAACCCTTGGGTTTATCAATGAGAGAAACAAAAATCTTTGCTCTTTTGTACTTTGATTTAGGCTTCCCTTGTGGCTCAGATGGTAAAGAATCTGCCTGCAATGCAGGAGACCCAGGTTCGATCCCTGAGCCGGGAAGATTCCCTGGAGAAGGGGATAGCAACCCACTCCAGTATTCTTGCCTAGAGAATTCCATGCACAGAGAAGCCCTGGTGGGCTACAGTCCATGGGTCGCAAAGAGTCTGACACGACTGAGTGACTACACTTACACTTTTTCTTACTTTGATTCTAGCAGAGACAGTCAGAAAAATACACATGTAAAATAAATAAAAATTAAGCAACAAAAACAGTGCACTGTCTGCTCCTCCATCCTTTTGGAGATCCAGACATTTAATCCCTCAACTTGTTTGGGGTCTATTCACCTGACCCATCTGCCCACTGGTGCAGCCTAGAGGTCAGTCATGAAATACTGGGGTCCTACAGAGCCCCCAGCTACCTCTCCTCCTCCAGTGGTAATAGTCCCAGGACAGTTGTCAAGGAAACGAAAGAACTTTTGTTTTGTTATGCTTTCTTATCTTCAGGGATACTCCATTTGGAGCTGTTACCTTTCCCTTGCTCCAAAGGAGCCAGTCTCTATTTTCATGTGGTGGTGGTGCTGTGCGGGGTTGGAGCAGGTTGGTAGGACAGGTACTGTGGAGAGCAGGAAGCAATCATACCAATAGCCCTTCATGGTCAAGTCTGGGCTGCATGCTTGCATTTAGAGTCAGCCAGTAAGAAGTCAAGAGCATCTTGAGTGTGGAGTAAGATGAGTACCTGCCTTAAGAACAGCAGGAGGTGGGACTTCCCGGGTGGTCCAGTGGTTGGGACTCTGTGTTTCCACTGCAAGGGGTCCAGGTTCGACCGCCTGATCTGGGAACTGGGCTCCTACATGTCATGCAGCCAAAAAAAAAAAGGAAAAGCAGGAGAAGGCAGAGCCCCAGGGGTCTAAGACTTTTATACGGGGCCAGGTTTCCACCCTAATAAAAGTTCCTACCGTCCAGACCCACTTATCTGACAGGTACCATGGCAAGTGTCCTCAGTAGCCTATCCATGGAATCCTCAGGACAATTCAAGGAAGCAGGTACTACCATTATCCTCATTTTGCTGGTAAAGCAATGGAGACTGGGACTTCGCTGGTGGTCCAGTCTTAACAGACTTTGAGCTTCTTTTTTTTAATGGCTCTTAAAATCTTTTTTTAATTGAAGGATAATTACTTTACAGAATTTTGTTGTTTTCTGTCAAACCTCAACATGAATAAAAATAAGGAATGCTTCACGAATTTGCGTGTCATCCTTGCACAGGGGCCGTGCTAATGTTCTCTGTATTGTTCCAATTTTAGTACATGTGCTGCCAAAGCAAGCACCAGACTTCGAGCTTCTGATCTGGGGGCCTGGGTTTGATCCCTGACCAGGGAACTAGATCCCACATGCCTCACCTAATACCCAGAGCAGGAAAAAAAAAAAAAAGGAAGTTCTAGGAGAATAAGGAACTCATCCACGACATAAGCGTGGGCCTGTGGGATTACATGTTCCCATAGGCACCCATGCTGTCTCCCCTCCTATTCTGCCAGGCTGGCCATCCTCTCACAAGCTGAACCCCTCGTCTCTCACGTCAAAAGTCCCCCACCCCACCTGCTACCCTGACTGGGCGTGTTCTGCCCACATCCCTGCCTGAGGTTCCTGAGCCCCCAGCCCCAAAGCGTAAGCAAAGGGAGAGGAAATTAAAATCTTGCTTAAGCCAAGGCATTTGCCTGGTGTCAGACGTCTCCATTGCTAATGGACCTCAAGTAAGTGACTTACCGTCTTTTAAGCCTCGATTTCCTCATCGGTAAAATGGGATAATGAGATCTATTATGCTATATGGGAACCTGCTGCAGGTGTTGACATGGGAAAGCCTCCTGCCTGGAACAAAGCAGGAATTCAGTAAAGGTTCCTTTCCTTTATTCCCAGGTGCTCTGAGGAACTCAACTTGAAGTGCACGTGCACGTGTGCGCGCACGCGCGTGTGTATATGTGTGTGTGTGTGTGTGTCCCCAAGTAGGCCTTTGGCGTGGTGTTAGGAGAATGCCAAAGTTTCCCGGTGCATCCACCGGGGAAACCCTTTGCTTAACAAGGGAGAGTCAGAGACTTGAGTATCCAGTTCCCTTTTCCTGCCAGCCCCTCCGCTCATGAACCCACAAAGTCAGGTCACTGAATTCAGCATATTTACTGCCACTTAACAGGGTGAGGGCCTGCTGGAAGGCAGGGTCAGGGTGTGGTGCCTGCTCCCCGGGGACCGGATGCCCCAGCTGAGACGGGCACAGGCTTCGACTGCTCTCAGACTCTGCAGGTGACGTGCTGTGAGGACCCTGCTTGATGCAGGGTGACGTTGGTCCCCAGGGGGAGGTGGAGGAGGAGGCAGAACTGAGGGAGGCAGAGGGCCAGAGGGTGAGGTGTAAGATGGCTGTCACTCACACCTGGGGGCGGCCAGCAGCCCAAACCGACTCAGAAATGCACTCCAAGTTCACACAGCCCCCTCTGTTTCCCTCCCAAAGGACTACCTTCTGGAGAAAGTCCAGGAAGCTGGAATTGTAGGAGGAATTTGCCAGAAGGGAGTTCTTCAACTTCAGTTGCAAAGTCATTCCCGGCCCTAGGGATCCAGATGCACAACTGAGGACCCAGTTGCCAGGAACAGGCTCCCTCAGGGGTGCGGGTGCCCCTCCTGCCCCACCCCAACCCGAGGTCTTTCGGCCCTTCCAGACGATGCCCTTCCAGACCCTTTCAGCCCTGAGCCCTCAGGACCTCAGGACTAGGGCGCCTCCATCTCTCTCTCACCCCCTCTCGGCCTCTTCTTGTCTTGGGGAACCAGGTGTGTAGCGCTCCAGACTCACCTGCCCCCTGTGAGCTGCCGACGAGGGTCAGGAGGAGGACGAGGGGCAGCCCAGTCCCCATCACGGCTCTATCCCCTCGCTTCTCAGATGGTGGAAGAGATGTCTGCAGGCCTGCTGGCCTCTCCTCACTGGGCCTGCCTTCCTGCTCCCTACTCAGTCCCAGCAATGGTGCGCGTGGGGTGATGGGAGGGGGGCTGGGCAACTGGATTTTCCAGTTCTTTCAATAAGGCTCTGAGGACCCAGGAGAGGGCCATTCACTGGGCTGTTGGGGAAAGGGAGGGCGGTCCCCTTTCCTCAATCCCGTGTCCCACTTCTCCCCCACGTCTCAAAGCTTGAGAGGGAGTGGGTGCCCCAGGGAGGGAAGTTGGGGAGGCGTCCCTTCGTGCTGGTGTCTGGGCCTCACCCACGCCTGGGCTTCTCATTGCTCTTTAGGGATTAATTATTAACTGTGATTAATTTCTATCGGCCATGCCACCCAAGGGTTCAGGAATGTGGGCCCAAAAGGGAGGGGCAGATTACACGGAGTTCTCCCCAAACCCAAGTGTCCTGCTCCCTCAGCCGCAGTGACTTTCTGGGTGAGGGGGAACTTTCACCTTTGAATATTTTTGTTTTAGTCTAACATATCCTAGCTACTTGGGCGGAGACGCAGTTTCATCAAATATCCCCACCACGTCCTGCCTCATGTGCTCACGCAAAAGAAATCCCTTCATCCTCCCAGCCAAAGCCCTTTCCCACGTCACTCAGAATGGCAAACACAAGGACAGGATGTAGAGGGAATTTGGAGCCTGTCTAATTTACCTTCTTTCTTTCTTCTTTATTTATTTTATTTGACTGCACCGAGTCTTAGTCACAGCATATGGGATCTAGTTCCCTGACTAGGGATCAAACTCCAGGCCCCCTGCAATGGGGGTGTGGTCTTAGCCCCTGGACCACGAGGGAAGTCCCTACCCTCTTTCTTTAAAAAAAAATAGGAAACTAAGGCTCAGAGAGGGTAAATGACTTATTAAGGTCACACAGTAAGTCAGTAGCAGAGAGATTAGACACAGACCAGGCTGTCATTAGCCAGACACAGGGATAAGCTCAACAGACTGACAAACTAGTCGTGTAAACCCTCTAGAATACACACGGGCACATGCCCTGTTATCATCTTAGTTGCCTCCCTATGTGTCTTATCTCCCTTCCCCCCAAAACCAGTGGGCCCCTGAGCAGAGGGATGGAGACAGAGAGGGTACAGGGCAGAGTCAGGGAGAAAAGCCAAAACCAGGACCAGTAAGATGGAGAGATGGAAGGAGACACTGTCTATACCATAAATGTAAATAACGGGCAACCCACGGGCTCTCAGACGTGTACTGGACCGCAGGGAACCCAGATAGGGAGGAATTCATGGACAAAAGGATCAGCAGACATAGGAGGCAGGAGCGGCAGGGAGGAACGGGGAACACAGAGAGGTGCTTCGGGGTATCTGAGTCCTCCTAAGAGGAGGGTGGGAGCGTGCCTCTGCCTTTCCCAGCGGGCGCTCCTCTTTCCATGTCATCATAGCTGAGGCTGCTGTGTGTTGGGCACCTTAGAAACATTATTTCCTTTAATCCTTATTATGGCCCTCTGAAGTAGATACTGCCTTACCCCAATTTTAGGGGAGAAGACTTTGATAGGTCACATGACTCGCCCAAGAGTGCACAGCTTGGAAGTGGTGGATTCCAGCACAGTGGATTCAGAGCTGGGTTCTGAACTTGCTCATCCCATTGCCCTTGAACAGATGGTTGTCTTGCCTGGTGCCCCTCTCCTCTCCTCACCCCTTCTCTGCCAAAGGAATGGAAAGTTCTATGGGCTGCAGCCACTGTGAAGGAGGGATGGTTCAGGTGTTCACCCTCCTGCCCTGCCCTGGACTCTCCGAAGAGTCAGATGAGGTCCCTGGGCAGCATCAGTCATTCTCCACCCACTGCGTCCCCTAGGGACCCACATACCTCACCCCACCCCCCGCCATGGTCATATTTCTAGGAGCACGAGGACCTTGGGATAGGAGACCTGGGTCTCTCCCCTTCAGAGAAGGTCTGGACTGGGGACTGACTCTGACCTGGGGGTTAGATCCCAAACCGGAAAGAGCCTGAGAGCCTGGAAGGAGAATCCTCAGGCTCTTACTCACTCTCCCCCTCACCCAGTGCTTCCTGGGATCAAGTTGGGACAGGTTAATCCCCTGGGGACAGTTGGGTGGCCTCTCCCTGGGAATGAAGATCCTGGTGTTGATGGAGGCCCTGGCACACCTGGCTCTCCTGAGTCTTCTAATAGGGCCTTAAAGCCTTTAAAGAGCCAGGGAGACGGTCCTGGAAGTGCATCTCAGCGGGCACCATGGCTGCCGCACTGGTGCTGCTCCTGGGCCTGCAGGCCTTCACTGGCTACGGTGAGCACGGCGGGTGTAGGAGGCAAGATGTGGACTCAGGATCCAGGGAGAGGGCCAGCTCTTCTAACTCCATCTTCTCATCTTTCTTCTGCCAACAGCTCTGCTGATCCCATCGGGGACAGCTAACTCTGGAGGTCTCCCCACCGTCTCTGCAGGTCTCCCCACTGTCTCTGGGGATGTCTCTGCAGGTCTCCCTACTGTCTCTGGGGATGTCTCTGCTGGTCTCCCTACCATCTCTGCTGGTCTCCCCACTGTCTCTGCTGGTCTCCCCACTGTCTCTGGGGATGTCTCTGCTGGTCTCCCTACCATCTCTGCTGGTCTCCCCACTGTCTCTGCTGGTCTCCCCACTGTCTCTGGGGATGTCTCTGCTGGTCTCCCTACTGTCTCTGCTGGTCTCCCCACTGTCTCCGGGGATGTCTCTGCTGGTCTCCCTACTGTCTCTGCTGGTCTCCCCACTGTCTCCGGGGATGTCTCTGCTGGTCTCCCCACCGTCTCTGCTGGTCTCCCCACTGTCTCCGGGGATGTCTCTGCTGGTCTCCCTACTGTCTCTGCAGGTCTCCCCACTGTATCTGCAGGTCTTCCCACTGTCTCTGCTGGTCTCCCTACTGTCTCTGCAGGTCTCTCTACTGTCTCTGCTGGTCTCCCCACTGTCTCTGGGGATGTCTCTGCAGGTCTCCCCACTGTCTCTGCTGGCCTCTCTACTGTCTCTGGGGATATCTCTGCTGGTCTTCCCACTGTCTCTGTGAGTTTCTCTACAGTTTCTTCAACACCTGGGGCTTTGCCCAGTAATCCTCAGACTTTAACTCCGACCATTTCTGGGAGCGCATCAGGAGCAGCATCAGCGTTGCCAGGTGACACTTCTGTTGCTCAGTCCGTCTCTGAAGAGCTCTTTGGCTTTGCCTGCAGCTCTGGGTGGGGGCTTCCTGTGCTCAGCCACGAATAAATCGTTAGCTCCCAGAGCCTCACTGAAGCAGTCCTGGCTTTGGTAGCTATACAAAGGACCCCCTTCTGCTTTTCAACTTACCAACTTTTTCTCTTGTAGTTAGTGTTTTTATATCCTGCCTAAGACATTTTTTTGCCTACTTCAAGGTCATGAAAATATTCTCCGATGCATTCTTCCAGAAACTTTAATTTCAAATTTAGAATCTTTGAATCTAAGAATCTTAGCTTTCAAATTTAAGCCTATGACATATCTCGGATTAATTTCTGTGTATGGAGTGAGGTAGGGGTCAAGATCCCTTTTTTCCTCTTAACCAGTTGCCCTGTAACTATTCATTTCAAAGACTCTTCCTCTCTCCCCACCATTGAAATGTGTGAGTCCCTTTATTGAAAGTAAAGTGACCAAGTCTATTTCTGGGCTCTCTTCTGTCTGTTCTTACTCCAGGGCCACAGTCCTTAATGTCTGCAGCTTTGCAGCCAGTCTTAAGGTCTGGTAGTATAAACCTTCCACTTCTGTTTTTAAGACTGTCTTAGCTTTTCTCAGGCCTTTTATTTTCATTTACCAAACACTTGCCAGGATTTCAACTGAGAGGGCACTGGATGGAATTTCTGCTTCCGTTCTTGCTCAGATCTCCACCTGTTTTCCCCTCTGCACTTCTAGGATCTGTCTCCCCAACAACAGCCCTGGGAACTGCTTTACCCATGCCTGGGGCTTCCACACCAGGTGTGGCTGTCTCAAGTGGTTCCACAGCCACCGCAGCTGGAGCAGCCACCGCCTCCTCTGGGCTCAGCGTCCCGACCAGTAAGGCGCTCTTGTTTGCACTGGGTCACTGACGGGCAGGCACCCCAGCTCCTGGAGAGGAGTGTGAAAGTGTGAAAGTGTTCATCATTCAGTCGTTTCCAACTCTTTGCAACCCCATGGACTGTAGCCCACCAGGCTCCTCTGTCCATGGAATTCTTTAGGCAAGAATACTGGAGTGGGTTGCCACTCTACTGTGTTTTGAGTACACCTAAGAACATCCCCAGTTCTTCAAAGGGTTTCAGTGCCCCTCAAGCCTCTGGTCAGACCAGAAGCTGGATGGCTGTCACCTGATGACTTTCTCAAAAGGTTTTCGACTTTATTCCTCGTGGCCCAACTTGCCTTTGCCAGGCAACAAGTATCCCCTCCCGAGAGCCTGTCCTCCTCCTCCTTCTGTCTCCCTCCTCCCTCCCGTTCAATCCAAGTCTCCCCACCAGGCAGTCTGAGGGCAGGAAATGAGCGAAGGGAAAGCAAGAGGACTGGTTCTGGCTCCCCTTAAAGATCAGAGTCAGGGTGGGGTGGTGAGGAAGGCGGAGGGGGCAGCCTCTGAATAAGCTGAGAGACCTTCCGGGGGACTGTCAGAGTGCAGAGGCATTGCAGATGAGAGAGGTATAACAACAGCCTGGAATATGGAGGAAGGTTCAGAAAGACAGAGAGGCATGGATGTCAGTGAGGACTTTAGAGACTGACAGACACGTCCACAGGTGTTAGGAAAGAAGTGAGTGAGGTTTGGTGTGATGCCCTTTGAAACCCCCTCCACTGAAATTCTGTTCCCAAGATGACAAGACAGAACTCCGCCAAGCAACGTGGTCTCAGAGTCACGTAGACATCAGAGTCACAGAAGGAAAGATGCAATGTTACAGAGGGCAGTGGGGAGTCGGGGGACTGAGGTCCCACCTGCCTCGATCACTGTCCCCCTCTGGTCCCCAGGCCCGAAGCCACAGGAGAAGGGCTCTGTCCCCGACTGGGCCATCGTGTTGATCACTCTCTCTTTGGTGGCAGCAATTGTCAGCCTACTGTATGGTATCAAAAAGGTGAGTGAAGCTGTGGTCCAAATGTGTGAGTCCCTGAGGCCAGTGGGGCTGGGCCCTGGTGCCCCAGAAGGACAGGGGCTTCAGGGGAAAATGACAGCTTACCACACTTAGGGAGGGATGAGGGGAAAAAGGGCCACAGTCTGGGTGGCTGAGAGGAGACATTGATTGGGCAGGGATGGGGGGGTTGGGCCACTGAAAGAGAGGCAGGGGAACGCTGCAGGCTAACTAGCCCAAGGAGGCACTACATTCAGCTCTAGGCAGTGAAGAGTCAACTTCATGGAATTACGTTATAACTTGGGTTTTGAATCCTGGCTCTGTCATTACAGCTGTGTGACCTTGTGCAAGTTACTCAGCCTCTCTGTGTTCTATATTACTCAATAAGTAATAACTGACACAAATAGCACTTATTCTGTACCAGGTATTGTACATATTTTAGCTCACAGCAGCCCTGTGATATAAGCAATATAAGTGTCTCTTATTCTACTGATGAGGTAATTGAATCCTGGATAAAATGAGAATGATATTGATAGAATTCCATCTCAAAGGGCTGTTGGGGGGTAAAATGAGCTTACACATGTAAACTGCTTAGGTGCTTGGCACATAGTAAGTGCTCAGCAAATTAGTCTGGTTCATTATCCTTACTGTTTTTGCAGAAAGAGGAGCTCTGAGAACCTGAGTTGTTGAGGGAGGCCGCAGTCCATGGGGAGAGCTGAGAGCTGGGCAGCTTAGTTAACCTTCCTATCCATCCTTCATCTCACAGGCCTGCGAGTTCCGGAAGGAGATGAATATGGGGTGTGGCTGTGGCTCTGTGACCCCTTATGGCTGCCATCACGATGCCACTAGCCAGAGCTACTCTGGCAAGTGAAGGGGCGCGGCCGGGATCGCCTTTGCCCCTCTCCTGATGGCCTTCCTCCTTCCTTCCCTGAGCAGACTCACTCAAGTCACTCAAGACTCTGATGCAGTTTTCTCATCTGTTGAAGAAAGGACCAGGGCACCATGGTCTCCAGGGGTCTTCCAGCCTACATGGAATCCCTATTTGGGTGGTTGGAACCTCCTCTCCTCACCCTTTCTTCCTATTCCCATCCTCTTTCCCAACTATCAGAGAACTTAGCTGAGGACACTTTGCTTGGGACCCCTGGGGAACAGGATGGGGGTCCCCCTTTCTATAAGGAGCCCCCTTGGGCTGGCTTCTGACCCTCTTGAGACCTTCAATTCTCTCACCTCAGTACAGGTGAGGAACCCTGTTCTGTGACGCCCCCTGCCTAGACTGCTCCAGGTGGCTTGTGGACACGACTCTTGCTAAATAAAACAGTAGCGCTCCCCTGGTCTCCCAGCCATTGTGTATTTGTCCAACTGCATGGGCTTCGCCATTGGATAGGTACTGGCCAGGCCTGGTCTCTGCCTCTTACCAGATGTGTGACCTTGGGCATTTAAATCACTTCCCTGAATCGAGCTTGTTTATTCTCAAGCTGTAAAATGAGGCTGACATTGCTAACCTCATAGGTTACAACAAGGTAAGGTGCTCAGCATGTTTCTCTGTACCTAGAACAGGTCAGACATCAGTAGCTGGTCGGGTTGTTTTGTGACCCTCTCAACCCAGGTGGTGCGGTGGTATAGAATCTCCTGGCAATGCAGGAGATGCAAGTGACACGGGTTTGATCCATGGGCCAGGAATATCCCCTGGAGGACCAGGAAAAATGGAGCAACCTACATCCAGTATTCTTGCCTGGAGAATCCCATGGACAGAGGAGCCTGGTGGGTTGCAGTTCATGGGGTTGCAAAAGAGTCGGACATGACAGCCCTTATGTACACACAACCTATTATAGCTCAGACACAACTTCTTCTGACATCAAGAGCCTGCACATACCTCTAGGTTCCTCCACCTCTGGTGCGTGTGTCCTCTGGGGGACGTTGTGGCTAAAAGAGAATGGGGAATGTTTATTTACACAGCGAAGGCAGAGAGTCTCAACCTGAGCACTACTGATGTGAGCTGGAGAGTTCTTAGCCGTGGGGCTGTCCTGTGCCTTGCAGGATGGCCAGCAGCCCCTCTGGCCTCTACCCGCTGGATGCCAAGAGCAACCCCCTCCAAGGTGGAACAAGGTTGTCTCTAGACATTGCTACATGTCCCCAGGGGGCAAAGTTGCCCCTCCTTGTTGAGAATCACTCTCCTGGAAACCTGGGTCCCTGAAGGAAAGCATGGAGGTGGGGCCAGATTAGTGGAAAGGGGGATTTTCAGTCCCTCCCGGATCCAGATGGAGTCTCCCCACCCTGCAGGACGCATTGCCTGGGAGGCAGGCTGCCCAGTTCTGAGCAGTCAGGCTTTGGTCTGACTCCATGGAGCCTAATTACTCTCCCACTAATTGCGTTAATGAGCAGGTGGCCTCTCCTCTTCCCTTCCATTCCAGCCCTGCCTAGGTCCTAGGGACCAATCATATCAATACTGAGATGGATTCACAAGTTCGGCCCTCTAGTCCTCCCATGAGCCCCGCAGCCCCAGGGCCCTGGCACCCTGCCCTCCGGGTCTGGCCCTCTCCACCCCCTCTGCCTGCTCCACTCGCCCCCAGAGGTAGGAGCTAGCCCTGGCTTCCACTCCATTCAGCCGAGTCAACACGACTGATCGAGTCCCATGTGCCAGGCCCTGGCCCTGGTGCTGGGGCTGCAGCAGCGATCATGGTAAAGACCTCGCCGGCAGGCTGCTGATTCCCCAGTAGAGGAGACTCACCGTGAAGAAATTAAGTGAGCAGTAGGGGCAGTGACCCAAGAAGAGCCCGGGACCCACAGCTTCCTCTCTCCTTAGAATCCCAGGGAGCCTGTCCTCCCCCTATGCCAGCCCCAGGCACTGTCTCCTGGGAGCGCAGTGTATGAATTTTGACAACCTCTGAGCTAACGTTTGCTTCAGGCAGGGAATCAGGACATAGGGGAGAGGGAGACTCCAGGGAACTCCTACACATGAGCGATCTGCATTTCTGTTTAGGGGTGAAAGAGGGCTTGCGGGCAGAGACAGCAGCGGGCCTGCCATTGGCTGTGCTGAGGTGGGAGAGGAGGGGGCTGGGGAGTGTCTGCTGAGCATCTGTCTGCTGAGCATCTCTGCCAAAGACCCTGGCTTCAGTGCCTCTGGGTGGCCTGGACCGGCGGCCACCCCTGCTGAGGGATACGTCAGTCCCTGGGGTTCCGTGTCTGCCTTGTCTCCGTCCCCACTGTCCCCACTTCTTGATGTGTCATCTCTGGACACCTGGAAGCACCTGTCTTTGCAGGAGCCAGCCACTGGAGGGCTTTCCCCATCTCTGCTCTTTCACCTCATACTCATGGGCAGCTCCACCCAGGGCAAAAAGAGTGACCATGTGTGAGTAAGGGGTGTGGAGAGCTGGCCTGACGTAAGAGAAGTCAGAAGGGGAGGGTGCAGCTGAAGAATCAGAATTTGAATCTCTCCCCAAACCCAGGCATGCAACCGTCCCCCTCCCCATCCCGCCCCAGCCAGATCTCAGTCTTTCTAGAAGCCACCGTCTGCTCCCCACCAGCCCAGAACCCTGGACACCACCCACCTAACCCCTTCAACCTCTGCTGGGGCTGGGGCAAGAGTCGGTCCCTCCCAGTTGCCTTTCCCTGCCCCCAGATCCCACCCCTTGGGTAGACACCCATGCTCCCTGCTCCATGACGAAGCCGCTGTGGTCTCCGGTTATCAGGGCTCCCCTGCGAGGCGGGGCAGTTCCATTTGTTTAAGATTTCAATCTGAGGAGCCCCAGCCCCCGTGACGTCAAAGCTGGGGCCATATAAGCTGAGGGGACCCCAACCCACGGCCTCAAGCAGCCATCCAGCTCCGACATGGCCCAGCCAGCCCTCTGCATCCGTTCCGTCTTTGGCCTCCAGTGCTTCTTCCTCTTCCTTCTCACCTCTTGGGAGGCAGGTAAGATGCCCTCAGAGGCGAGGGGTCACCATCACACAGGGACATAGAAAACAGAGCGGAGATGTTTCTTAGCATGCATATGGTTGACCAATCATAGATATGAACAGCAAGTGAATATGTGGTGGGAAGAGGGGTGGGTTCTGAGCTGCTGCATATGGTTGTCTAGGGTGTACACTGCTCAAATTTGCCAGCCGAGGGGCATGTTGGAGATGAAACACAGCCAATGCTCTGCTTAGCTCTGCTAAAACTTGACCTGCAAGGCTGCAGACACCAAAGATGGGTTTCTTTCCGTCTGGATGAAGACACTGGCTGCTGGCAGTCCTGGGCAGGCAGCAGTGAGGATCTGACACTCCCTGAGCATCTGCTTTGTGCAAGGAATTCACGGGTGTTCAAAGTACTTCATCTCGTTTCATGTCCTCAAATCCCCTGAGGTGATTAATGATATCCCATTTTTATAGTGAGGAAAGTGAGACTCAGAGAGGTAAAATTCTTGTCTAATATCACAGAGGCAAGCTGGGATCCTGCCATGCCACCCCCACCACTGTCCTCAGGGCACATAAAGAGCATTTCTTTCCCTGTTCTGCACCAACCTGCGTTCCAGCCCTGGCTCTGGCCCAGGTACTTGGTCTGGGCTTCTGTAAAATGGGAGGATGCACCTGGCCAACTGGTTACTACACACCAAGTGTCATTCTAGGCATTTCATCTACATTTATTTACTTAATCCTCATGACAACTCAATAAGGTGTGTGTGGTTTTATCCCCATCTTACAGTTGGGAAACATCCCAAGGCTTTGGGCAGAAAGTGAATATAGAAAAGTTTGACGATGGCCAGTATGGGAAAAGAATCTAAAAAAAAAAATAGAAGAGTGGAGATATATCTGGTTCACTTTGCTGTACGCCTGAAACTAATACATTGTAAATCAACTATATTCCAATAAGAATTAAAAAGAAAAGTTTGACAAGCCAAATAGACCTCACCAGGTAAAGTGAAATTGCAAAATTAGTTCACTTAATTAAGAGAGAGTTCTGCGACCAAAACTGAGGAGCGGAGATGCCCAAACATTGGGGCAGTTTGGAGGGGCCTGGGCAATTCAGAGGAGGGTCTTTACAAGGTAGACAATTGGCAGAAATAGGTTCTGAGGGACTCTCTAGGTACTGCATAGAGTCATTCACAGTAATAGCCTTGATGACCTTAAACCAGGGCCCAGAAAGGCCTGAGTATGGACACTCTGGGGCAGGGGAGGCAGCAGCTTTTCCTTCCAATAGGTGTTTGACCGACGGTGACGTTTCTCCTTCCCTAAGCTCAGGGTCGCGTTGAGGCTGGAGGGGCCGGGAGCAGGTGATGGGGCTGATGGTGGACAGTAGGGGCAGGGGCCGAGGAATCTCTCAGCGTCTCCACCAGGTCTCAGCAGCGCCGTGATTGGAGGCCCTTCCCCCCCACTTCAGAGGCACCAGAGCCGCCCTGAGCCATCACCCCGGTCTCACCCACCTTCTCTTCCCCTTCCCATTAGGCTGACTGTCCTACCTGCTGCTTTCCTTCCCTCTGTCACGCTTCTGCCCAGGGAGAGGATCCTGTAGAGGCAGGAGGGACTGAGTCTCGAATCAGCTCTGCACACATTCACTTATTTTATTTTTCTCACTTTCACTTTTGAGGGAGATTTACTCTAGGGCAGTGGTCCCCAACCTCTTTGGCACCAGGGACTGGTTGCATGGAAGAAAATCTTTCCACAGACAGGATGGTGAGGGGGCATGGCTTCGGGATGATTCAAGCACATTACATTTATTATGCACTTTATTTCTGTTATTATTACATCAGCTCCACCTCAGGTCATCAGGCTTTAGATCCCAGAGGTTGGGGACCCCTGCTCTAGGGCATAGGACAGGCGCAGGGCACCCTTGAAATGTGAGTTCTGGAGCAGGACACGGGGCTCTGTGGGTGAGGTCTGGGAGACGGCCATGCTAGAGCCTGGCTGGCTGGGACCGAGGGGATGGTGGGGAAGGAAGGTCCCCCAGGTGCTCGGATCCTGCAGAGTGGAACAAGCGGGTAATGGGTGGGGAGGGCTTGAAGCTGGGGTGAGGTTGGGAGGGAAGTGGAGTGTGAGTCAGGGCCAGGACATGGCTGTGTCCAGCAGAGAGTGAGGCCAGGGTGGGGAGGGAGAGGTGTCAAGAGGAGTGGATGAAGACCTTTAGCCCACAACGCCCTGTCATTTACCCACAGGACCAATCAATACTCAGACGCAGATAACTAGATCCTAGAACCCCAGAGTCTGCATCATGCCGCCACAGAACCACAGGTGCAGGATCTAGATTAAATCATCACTGCAGAAAGCACAGATAGGCCTGAGGTGCTAGGGAGAATCTAAAAAAGACATTTTCCTACAGTAAGTGTCATTTGATTTAATTTCTATGACAAAAATAATATAGTCTCATCCTAGAAACTGAAAAATGGGAAAAATAGAAAATCTCTTCTAATAAACCCCAGTTGCTCAGTCAAATATGTGAGTGTATTTCTCTTTCATCTTTTTACTATGTCTGTGTTTTAGGTCACATGTTGTGCTTAAACTATATAGACACTTTAACAAGCAAGCAAATGGAGTAAGCCATTTTTGAGGGATGGGACATTAAGAAATATCAGAAATAGTCTTTTGGGTGAGGCTGTTATGACAGATATCAGAAATAGTCTCCATGGAGACCCCATGGCACAAGCTACTTAGTAGGATGTCCATATTCTTTTCAAACTAGTGAAAGAAGCAGATATAACAGACCTTTGGAACTGTACACACAGTTTTGATATTGTAAGATTTGTTTTCATTCTTTTATCCAGGGTGAGTATCTACCTCCAGTGTCTTATGCTAAAGCCAGATTTTCATCTTTGTCTATACCTCAGTGACCAAAACAGTTCTCTTTAGATCATTTTTATAGTCAGCAAAATGAATATCTCATGGTGAAAACTTCCTAGGAAAATCAAGTTGCTACCAATGGTAGATCTACTAGAAGACACGATCATCTCAACCCGGAGGTTTAGTCACTGATTTGCCTCAAGACTCAGGACCACGGGTTACCTTGAGCTTCAGCTCCAGATTTTATAAGCAACGGTTCCACAGCTATGTGATGTAAATCTGGAATTCTAAAATCTAGTTATCTAGGTCTAGTTATTGACTATGTGGCTCCTGTGGTTAAATAAGCGATATCCCAAAACTGGTCAGTGAGAGGTCTTCTTTCAACATCTTTTCATCTCAGGGCTCCATTACTTAACACAGTAGAAGTTAACCCTTAGTCTCCCAACTTTTGGAGGTCACAATTACTTTTTTTTTTTTTTTTTACTCAATAGGCATAATGAAAATCTATTGGCATGGCTTCTGAAAAGTTTTCATCAGTCTTGAAAAATTCCTTCATTTATCTATTCAACAAATATTTATGAAGTGCCGCCTATGGCCCAGACATTGTTCTAGGCTAGAGACATAGTGATGAATAAGACACATAAAAGTCCCTGCCACTGGGGGAAGTAAACTGCACTTAATATACGTTAGAAGGTGATGAGTGCTATGTAGATAAAACAGGAAGCAGCTCAGGAATGTGAAGGGCTGCCATTTTGAAGGTGTGGTCAAGGTAGGCACAGAGGTGTAGAAACCAGGGCAGGTAGGAGAGACACCTGGGGCTGTAGAAGGCTGGAGGGCAAGGCCACAGGGTCAGCCTTCCCTTACTACCAAGAGAAAAACAGGAAAGTCTGAGATTGTTTCAAAGGCTACAATTTCAAAGACTACTAAAGAGTCTTCTACGCTTCAGAATCTTCAGTGCTCCATACTTCCTATAGTCTTCACACTAAACTGGTAGGTTGACATCGTTATTCACTGTTCAGGCCATGAGCCTTCAGAGCATTTAAGTGGCCTGAGTGAAGATGCAAAGCTAGTGAGGGATAGTGCCTGGACTCCATCCTGTCCTCTGACTCCTTAAGGCCAGTGGAATTGGCTGTTCTGAACTGCCCATCTGCCTATTTCTTCACTCCATGGATATTTAATCATCCCTTATCACACTTAAAAGCATCTGGGGTGTAGTGAAAAGCCTATCTTTGCCAATTACTCACCCTCTTTGAGCTCCCTTTTCTCACCTGTAAAATAACAAGATCATATACTTGCCTCACAAGTTCATGGTGAAGATTAAATGAACAAGTACGTGAACAGCATCCTTCAGGGATCCCACCAATGTCAGTGTTCTTTCTTCCCCAAGATACTGGGCTGACTTATGGGCTATATCACTGACTCAATGGACATGAGTTTGAGTAAACTGCAAGAGTTGGTGATGGACAGGGAGGCCTGGCATGCAGCAGTCCATGGGATTGCAAAGAGTTGGACATGACTGAGCAACTGAACTGAACTGAGTGTGGTCTTCACCAGTAAAAGCCTTGGCCTGGGAGCCCAGAATATGTGTTCCAGTTCTGGCTCAACCTCTTATCTGCTGAGTGTCCTTGGGGAGATTGCTTAACGTCTCTCAACCTTGTTTCCTCATCTATAAAAAGGAGAGGATAATAAATTCTCAATCTCAAAAGGTTGCTGTGAAAAGTAAATGGTTTAATACATGTCCTCCTTCATAAGACCTGCCTGTCTCTCAGTAAGTGTTCTAGAAAGGTTGACCATTGCCATGGCCAAGTCACCATTGTGTGTAAGTTATCATTTCTCCAAGAAACTTGAGTTTCTTTGCTGTAAAACAGGGACATTGACAGTTTCTGAGATGCCTGTGGGGAGCTGGGAGATCAATTACCCTAGAAGACAACCCAGAAAGAATGGCTATGAGGTAACTGGCAGAGTGCCTGGCCCCAAGAAGGGCCCCAGTAAATGATAGCCATGGGTTTCCCTTGTGCTTCAGTGGTAAAAAACCCTCCTGCCAATGTAGGAACCACAGGAGACATGGGTTCGATCCCTGGGTCAGGAAGATCCCCCGGAAGAGGGCATGGTAACCTACTCCAGCATTCTTGCCTGGAGAATCCCAAGGACAGAGGAACCTGGCCAGCTACAGTCCATGGGGTCGCAAAGAATTGGACACAATGAGTGACTGAGCACATACATACACACACATGATCAGTATTGCTGCCAAGAAAGTCGGAGAATGACTCCAGCCAGTGAAGAGAGGGCCTGATGGTTCAGCCCTCCTCTCTCCCCCCAACCTCGAATCCCATCAAGGGACTTGGGCTTCCTTCCCGCTCTTGACCCTTTCTTGTCCACCCGTATTTCTTTCAAGGACTGAGTTCCTCAACCATCAGCCCTCCTAAGCAGTCAGCAGGCAGGTGGGTGGATTGTGGTTTCCTGTGATTGGGAGTGCGTCCAGGTTCTGGTCGCCACCTTGAGCTAACAGAGCCTGGAAATCTCAGTTATGTAACGATGCTATCTCTCACTCTTCAGTGCTCTCCTGGCCCTTACTCTCCTGGTTAGATATCAGAGACATCTCCTCTGTCTCCATTGGTTGTTCTTCCACGGAGTTAAGGCCCATATCTGTTCACTGATGGGGTTCACACCCTGTCCTTAAACATACTTGGTCCCTGCCAATCCAGCTGCCTCATTCACACCTCCTAGGACTCCCAAGTAAACCTCTTTTTCTTTCAAAAAGGCCACCTTCATCTGTCTCAGAGGGCTTCAGGTGTGTGAGAAGGGGGAGCCAGTGGGGAACCATAAGGGTTGAGTCCTCTCTTCTGCTTCCTGGGATCCAGATCCACCTTCATCACCATAATGAAAGTTTCCCAGCCCCCTCTTCTGCCCACTCTCTGTCCCTCTTTTTATATTCTCGTGAGTCACCAGTGTCTACTTACTGTGGGAGGTTTCGCTAGAAGTCTTTCTTAGTCTCTCACACAGTTACATCTGGAATGGAGCTGGACTATTATGGAAAGATGGAGATTAGGACATTTATTCCCTTTCCGCTCAGCTCTGCCGTGGAAAGACAACTCTATTCCATAAGTATATAAACTCTAGCACAACACTGGCAAAGCAAAATACCAGTCAATAATTCCTCTCAAAATCTTACAATGTGATAAACTGGACAGGGGTAGAGGTTGTAAGCTCAGTCACTAGGTTGTGTCCAACTCTACTCAACTCCTGGACTGTAGCCCACCAGGCTTCTCTGTCCATGGAATTTTCCAGGCAAGAATACTGGAGTGGGTTGCCATTTCCCCCTCCAGGGGATCTGCCCGACCCAGAGATTGAACCCATGTCTCTTGCATGTCCTGCATTGGCAGCTGGGTTCTTTACCACTGTGCCACCTGGGAAGCCCGGGTAGAAGTTGACAGTCACACAAACAACTGGCATGTCACATTGAAGGTAGCAGGAAAGAGTAACTAACAAAGAATTTTTTGAGCGCTGAGATGAAGTTGGAGCTTATTTGCTGAGAAAGATTAGGAAAAAGGCCATAAAGCTAGGAAGATCGAAATTGAGGAGTAAGGAGCAGAGGTGGAGGGGAGAGAGGCGGCATTCCTGCTGAAGGCACAGCCACACACAGAGGTCCAGAGACTGGAGGTGAGAACGGGAATTAGATAGCAGGGTATTCCAAAGAGACTGGCTGGGGAGACACATCTGGGATAACAAAGGGAGCCCTACAGATGACATAGGAAGGGAAGCAGGGGAGAGCATGGAGGAAGTTTCTTATTTGCCTCTCTCCCTTCACAGGTGCTGCCACACTTCAAGAACCCCGGAAAACTGGCGAATCCTCCACATCTGATCATTTGTTCTCTCTGACTCCAGCCCCTGTTTCCATTACGCCCTCTAACCACACGGCTCTTCATTCAGAACACAGCTCTCCAGACCCCCTGAAATCTACAGAAACCCATAAGCCAAAGCACCGATGCACTACCACGCGCCGCTGCAAGCTGGCTCACCGCGCTGTCAGCAACTCCCAAAGCGCCACAACTCAAGTTGCTCCTCCTGCTTCTGAACAGAACTCCAGCAAACAAGGAATCGAGAATAAATATGCTTCTGAGTCTAATGCCACCGCTAAAACAGATAAAGGGTCAGATAGCGAAAGACTTACAACTACAGTATCCAACAAAAAGAATATCACTTGTCTTAAGAGCACAACAAGTAGATCAACAGTGACAAGCAAACCAGCCAAAGTTGTCACATCAAGTACCACCTCAAACAAGACTACTGAAAAGGCAACACAAAAACCAGGAAAAGGGTTTGACGGCAAGCAGTCAACCATAGGGGGCCATGAGAGGACCACAGGAACCCCAGAAAAGTCCACGGAACATGAAGGAAAGACCACGGGGGACAATGAGAGGGCCACTGGAGCCTCAGAAAAGTCCACCCAACACAAAGGAAAGACCACATCAAACCATGAGAGGACCACTGAAACCTTTGGAGGCCCCACAGGACACGGAGAAAAGATCACATCGGGCCATGAGAACACAGCAGCCACAGAGAACATAAGACCTCCAGTGAAGGTCACAGGAGACGCATCTGTCAGCACTACATCTCCTTGTACCAGTAACACTGAGGCTTCTCGGCGTGTACCCACTGGTTCCGTTACACCCACCAGGTCTATTGTGTCAGAAGTCCCCAACAACAAGAGCCATCCACAGCAGAACAAAGATGACTTACAAGGAGGTGTCCATGAGGGAGAAACAGAAGGGAGTGATTCCTTCCCCGCATGGGCCATAGTGGTTGTGATCCTGTTGAGTGTGATTCTCCTTCTGGTGTTCATAGGCCTGATTGTCCTGGTAAGAGAGAGTAATGCCCAGGGGGTGAATCCATGGAACAGGGAGCTGAGATGATGTTATGGATCAGAACTAGAGGGAATGATAAGTCAAGGAAAAGTGGCATGGTGTGGGAAAAGATAATAGAGGGAGTGTGGTGGTGGAAACAATGGAGAAAAAAAAAAGATGCATGGGACATGAAAAATGGAATTGGGAAGCAAGCAGTGACTGAGAAAAAAAAGCTGTGAAGCAGGGAAAATGTAGGGGCTGGAGACAGAGTCTGGGGGTGAGAATAGGCAACATTCGGATAAAGAAAATAGGACAGAAGAGGAAACTGGAAATGAAGTCTGGAATTCTATACTGAATCTGGGACTGGAATAAGGATTAGGGTTTGAATGGAATCTTGGGAAAGGAGCAAGTCAAAGGTTCAAAGTCAGGGAGAACAGAATTGAGGACCTGAGTTATGGGTGTTGATAAAAGCAAATGGCATGGCAGATGGTACTCACTTCTCTTTTCTCCTCCCAATCACAGGCCTGCTACTTGGCTCGAACACGCCGTGCATTGATCCAGAACACTGAGAATAATGACTCGGAGAATGTTGGGGGCTCCAATTCCTACCCAGTTTACCTGATGGAGCAACAGACTCTCGGCCCATCCCAGACCCCTGGCCCACGATGATCATTCAGAAGTTGCCCACCCCCAGCTTTTCCATGACCTTTCCCTTTCCTGGATGAGACCCATATAACAGGGACCCACAAGTGTGAGTCCCACAAGTGAGACCCACATTTCTATCCCCTGGACTCCAAGAAGGGCAAAGAACTGAGAGTTAACATGCTAACACTTCAACTGCTGTGCTTATTTAAACCAGTCAAGGAGCAAGGTGATAAAGCAAAAAGGATGTGAGGTTGGGGTATAGAAAAGAAAGAATGAATAATACAAGCGAGTGTTCTCTGAAGAAGATGATGATCTGAAAATGAAAAGGTGTTTGATGGATGTATGGGGTGGAGATCAATATAGGACTCTGAGTCCTGGGAGGGGCAGCACAGTTGGGGAGCCTTAGAAAGCAATGCTCCAGACCTGACCGAGTCAGGATTACAGGCAGGGGGAGTCAAAAGACAGAGCCTCTGGGTTTCAGGACCAACCTATGTTATTTCCACCTCTCACTTAGAGTTTGTGTGTGGACAGGTTTGTCTCTCAGTTCCCAGGGCCCTTGATTTTTTTTTTAATAAAAAAAAAAAAAAAAGATCTGAGAAGAAAAGAGAATTTCCTTCTCCACCCTCTACATTCTCAGAAAAATTCCAGGAAAGATCACCCCACAGAATGATACCTCCCACCCAGATGGCTCGTCCCTCTTCCTTCTGAATCCCTTAGTTTTTCTAAATTCTACAGTGGGCATCCTGTTGCTGGGTTGTGGGTGGGCGCGCAGGGAGGGATTTTTGTTTGGCCTGCAGCCTCTTCCATAAATCTCCACCCCAGGCCTTCCTTGACAGTGTTCCCCACTCATCATTTATTTTCCTATCCCTTCCCCTAAAGCCCCAAAGTCTTGGCTTTTTCCTGTAGGAGTCACCCATCTTCTCTACTGCCCCCATCCTCTCTCTTCACACCTTCACCCCAGATTCTGATTTTTCTCCTTACAGACATTTCATCTGGGTTTTTCTCTCCAATTTATTACAGCTCTTTCATCTATTACTGATTGGGCAGAAGGAGAGTCAGCTGATGACAGATAGCTTCTTTCTATCCATTGGTCTTTCTATAATAAAGTGTAAAAGAGTTATAAAGTAAAGCATAATAATTACTGGACTATCAGTTGGGAGAAAGTCCTGACATGTGCCTGGCTTTAGCTGTGACCTTGCAGAGAACCTTAAGCAGGAGTGTCTAGAAGTCAGGGATTCTTTGGAGTGTGAGGAAGAGAAGGCTGAATTTCCATTGCTCCTAAAATGGCTCATTCCTGGATTTCGAGAAGAGTCAGTCTGAATTCATGCTTGGCTCATTTGCATGGTGACAAAATGAGGAGAAAATGGGTTAGTAAGCAAGTATTTCTAAGTACCTATTATACATTCTGTTGAGGATTACAAAGAAGTATAAGACATTGCTCTCATCTGAGACACCAAAACAGGAAAGTAGGAATTAAGTAATTCAATAAGAGTTATCACAAGGCAGTACTACACAAAATAAAATAAGACTCCAATGAATTAAGCCCAAATTTATGCACATCTGCCACGTCCGGTACTCATTAAGACAGCAGCCCTGCTTTAAAATCATTCTGTGTCCAGACGTAGGTCACAACAGAACACCTGCCCATCATCCATGCAGCTTTGAGTCTCACCCTTGCTAGAAGAGGATAAGGCAAGAGTGAAAGAGAAAGGCAAGAGAAAGGCTCTCTAGTTTGCCAAAGGCCTTCCAACCTTGACTCAGTCCAGAATCAAGCAGCAGGGTCTTGGGCAGCTTTTTGGCAACCCCCTTTGTGGGAGGCTGGAAGGCCATCACGGACACCAGTCCTGGTCTGGATCCTCCTGTCACTGGATCATCTGCCAAGACCCAGCTCTGGGCTGGGAGGGCCCTCAGGCCTGAGGAGCTCTCTGTATCTCCCACTGCAGATCCGTAACGTGGGTTCTGAAAAGCAGGCAAGCCAGGTGCAGAGGGAGCCCAACATATGTGCCTAGAGAGAGCCTGGAGGCAGAGAGGGATGCCTGGTTCCCAGAGAAGGCTGGGGTGCTGTAGGAAAAAAGGAGGAGGCAGCTAGGTTTCCAGCCTCTTGGCAGATGGTGACTGATCACGTGACAGCTGCCAGGACAGGAGGTCATCCGCCCTGGGAGGAAAGCAGATACCGCTAACCCCAGACTCTTAAACACTGAATTTTCCCAGCCCGGACCCTAATCAAAGAACTCAAACAAAATAAAACAAAACAGCCAACCCGACCAATGCCTCCCTCTCAAGGCACCAAAATGGAGCACTAGGGGTCAAAGGGCGCCCGTGTGGGGGAGTGGGGAAGTTCTTCATCTCCCCAAAGCAAACAGGGACTCTGGGCCCCAAGGTGTGGCCTTGAATGTCTCCCTTCCCACTTGTCTCTACCAGGATAATGATCACTTGGAAATCTAAGGACAAGTCCTTTAACAAGCTCTGGAGCTGGGCTCGGGTTAGGAAAAATTACTTACGGAATGAGTGGCAAGCCAGGGAATCGGCTCCCGGCTCATCGCTGCCCCCGCTCCCGGGGCCCCAGTCCTGGGGGAGAGGAGAGCACTGCCCTGGCCGGGGGCGCCCAAGACCCCAAGGGCTGGAGGGGGCTCCGGGTGCGAGAGCAGAGGGGGAACCTGAGCAGCTGGGGCGCTGGGTGCCCCAGGCGGGGAGGGCTGACGGAGGCCTCTGTCTCTGGAGGCCCCACTTGACCTGCGGCTGCAGAATCGAATCCGGCTCACCTTCTGGCGGTGGGCGGCACCAGAGGGCGACAGTCCCCGGCTGCAGACTCACCACCCTAGCTTCCCCCAGCTGAACGCCCGGCCTGGTGGGCTCCGGCCGATGCCCTCCAACCGCCCGGAAGCCCCTCTAACCAGGGAGAACATGGGCAGGGGGCTGTTTCAGGCGAGTCCCCTCTCCTGGCCTCATCCACAGTCTCTCAGAGCCCCACAACCTCCACGTAACATCTGTGCCCACGACATACTCTACTTGGTTTTTGGCTGTGTGGGAATGCTGTGGGATTTAGTTCCCTGACCAGGCATCGAACCGCAGCCTCTTGTGCTGAAAGCGCTAGAGTCTTAACCACTGGACCACCAGGAAAGTTCCAGCACCCTCTATCGTCATCTCTGAATCCACCCAGGCCTCCTCCAAAGTCTCTGAGACTACTGGGCCTCAGCAACAACGCCCGTGTCCGCCATAGCCTCCACCATCAGGACCACAACATCTGAGGGCACCATGGCCTCCGTCCTCAACCCTGAGGAGGACAGCTGCTTACACAGCCTCTAACACCACAGCAGTCTCCACTAAAACTTCTGTGCCCTCCACAGCTACCACAGTGCCCAGTGAGACCACCACAGCCTCTATGGTGGCATCTGTGCCCATCACGGTCTCCACCAATGAAACCACCACAGGCTTTGAGACCACCCACCATCGCTTCTTCCATAGCCTCAGGAACCCCTGTGGGATCTGTGCCCACCCAGGCCTCTGAAACTACTGCGGCCATCTCAAAATACTGAGTATTGGTATTGGTCCAGGGGATGTGAAGGATACTTCACAAGTCAAATCTTGCTTGTTATTTGTCTTTCCAAATAAAGTGCTGGAACACAGCCACACCTATTTGTTTACATCTATAGCTGCTTTCCAGTTACTTTGCATAATTGTGACAGAGACTGTGACCAAATAGCCTAAAAATCTACCATCTAGCTCTTTACAGGAAGAGTCTGCCAACCTTGTTCTAGTCCAAGACCAAAACTAGTTTTTTTTCATACTCTGGCACTTGCTGTAAAAAAAACCCATCTCTGCACTTGCCATCAGCACTCATAATGGAACTGATTCTACCCACTTTGTTCCGACTCCTTCTCCTATTCCAGTGACTGAGACTGTTCTATCAGCGTACCACTTCTCATCTAAACACAACATTGCTGCGGACACCACCATCTCTAATGCCTCTTCTGTTATCAGGTCCTCCCTCCTTGTCTGAGTCCCCCCTCCTCCCACCCCGGTCCCTGGGGTCACCATCTTCTTCATGTGGGTCAGGTTCTTCCACATATATTTGGAGCACACTCAGCTCGACTTTGTTGATCACCACGACTGTGCACAATTATATCACTTCTGCTCCAAGTCACAACCATTGCCTCATCCCTGGATAAATCTTATTCTGTCATCTCTTCCTCCAGCACCATCCTTATACCCAGTGACTAGATCACAAGAATATCAGACCCTATTCCTTTTATCCCAGCACACCCTCTTCTCTGTGGGTGGCCACTTCCATAATTGAATAGATCTCCCACTTCTCCATCAGCCATGATCACATTTCCTCAATCTTCTGCCTCCACCATCCTCAGTACCATCCATGCACGTATTCTACCTCCTCTTCTGTAAGATACTCGTCTCTATTCTGGGGACTGTGGCCTTGGGAGAATCACTTTCTACTGTCTCTCTTCCCACCACAACACCTCCCCTCAAACCAGCACCACAGTTGTGTTATAGTCAACCCCTCTGCTCTAAGTACACCTGCCTCTCCATTAATCTTCTCCACTACAAGTGCATCATGTTGGGTAATCTATTTCCTAGGCACTAGGATCCCTGCAACAAAACCCAGATACCCCCATCGCTGTCACCCCAGCTCCTGGAGAGAACTCCACATCCCTGAGATAGCCCTGATGCCCCATATACCTCTGGCCTGGGCACATCCATTATTGGAGCATCATCCACCACCACAGTGGAAAGGACTAGGACCACCAGGACAGGATGTCCCCATGAGCCAACTACCAGTCCTGGAACCAGCACCATCTCCCATGAAGCAAGCCCTGTCAGCACGGGCACAAACACAGTTAGTGTGATCCACATGCCAACACATGTGCTTCAACCAAGTGGATATTTGCAGCCCTGAGGCATCACCCTCATTTCTCTGGCTGCAGCTGTGGCTGAGTTGGACTAACGCAGGACTGAGTTTTGTCTGGTGAATTACTGTGCATGGAAATGAGGGGACCCACCTAGAAGATGAATCATGAATGGGAATGGAATAATAGAACTGGGACCAGTAAGACATTCAGAATGAGAAAGCAGTGTGTGGCAAGGCACACAAATGCTAACCTCATCAACACGGGAGAGCAGCAGGAGCAAACTTGTATTCTCACTAAGTCAGATTTATTGGCTTGTTGCACCAAAGGAGACTGTACACTAGAGGGACTAAGGAGCTTCTTACCAACTAAGGAAGAGGCACTGTAGTGTTGAGGAAAGCATGGAATTTGGGTGCAAGTTAAATCAAGCAGTTTTAATAAGCTTAGAACAAAGCAGGACTGTGTGTTTGAGGATCCGCAGCAACTGGAGACTGTGAAGTAGACCCGGTTTCCTTGGAAACTACAAAGTTACAAGAGACCTGGAATGTTATTCAGAAAGTCTCATCTCCCCCAGGGGTAGGAATTCCAGGCTGCTTCTCTATGGCAGAGTAACTTAAATTCTCCAGATAAGAATGGGCTATTTCCTTCTTACTGATAAAATTTCAAATGGCAAATTTGCAATAGTCTATGATTTCACAAAACTAAATTTTTCATTGACAAAATCATCAAAAGTGAGTAAGTCACTCAAAGAAGGGGGATGTTTTGATGCTTTACAGCTGCAGTGTGTCCTTGGGAAAAATACTTTCAGTGATCTTTGCATCTTGTTTGATCTACATTGTTATCCCAGCCTGGTGAACTGTAAGATAGACTTGTTACCTTCTCCATCAGATTTTTACTTTCTCACATGGCTTAATACAAAGGCCACAAGAGGGAGCAAAACAGAAAATATAAATGATAGATTATATAGCAAGAAGTAGAAAAAAAGAAAACAAAGATGAAGTGGGGGCCCAAGAGAGAGGTAAGTACGTGGGTCTGTGTGGTGTGGATAGAGGCAAGGACAAAGGAAAACATATCTTTTTTTAAAAAATAGCTGGAACTAAAACTGAGTATTAATTTTAATTCTGTAATTCCTAAAAGACAAAGCAAGAAGACTACACTGTAATGTATTCCTTCTGCCAAACTAAAGACACAAGAGATTTCCTGAGAAGCAAATTGCATTTTCAGAAAAAAGGCACTCTCAAAGAAATCAAGAAATTTATCACGTGAATCCTGTAATGAGACAGTAGACTCATAATAGAGTCTGTCTTCCACTATGATTTTGTAAAGGATCCAAAGCACATATAAAAAGGGGGCATTTCTTAAACTGATCTTATCTAAAATCCAGCCCACTCAAGTTCTCCATTTCTCATTTCAGGAGCAATATTTAAAATATTTACCAGCAGAATGGCACAGGCCTTGGTTTTGGTGCAGAGCCTGAGAAGAATCCTACTGTGTCAGGGTTATTTCTTTCATCTGATTGTGGCAAGTCCTGGGGTCCTGGGGGAAGGTCTTTGATTGGAGGGACTTTGCTCAGGGGGCTGTGTACAGTGGTTATTTATCAACTGATAGAGAAGAATTTTAATATTTTAATAACTGATGTGACCTGACCTTTATGCACAAATCTGGGTGCAAGTCTAGAATGGAGTATGAAGCACTATAAATTCAAAACATCTTCCCTACGACCTGAATCCCAGTAATTTTAAGGTGATGTTTGGCTGTGATTTTCATTTTGGTACTCCCAGGTAGATCCTCAAGTGTGTCTGCCATTCATGTTGAACACACCTATCCAAGAGTGTGACTGTAAATAAAATAACATTTAGCAGTGAAAAAAAAAAAAAAAAGCTGGAACTATGCACTAAAAAAAGGGATCTTTAGAAAGGGATGAACATTTGGCCCCCAACAGATTTTTCACTGTCATAGATATCCCCACATGCTAATTCCCAGGATGAGGGTAAGGGGCTCTTTTCTCCTGTTTTATGATTTTACCCAAGTGAAAAGAAATTCACTTTTGTAGGTGCCTCTTGTGTGTGTATATGTTAGTCACTCAGTCATGTCTGACTCTTTGTGACCCCAAGGACTGTAGCCCACCAGGCTGCTCTGTCCAGGGGATTTCCCAGACAAGAATACTGGAGTGAATTGCCATGCCCTCCTCCAGGGGATCTTCCCGACACAGGCTTTGAATGTGTATCTCCTGCACTGCAAGGCAGATTCTTTACGGTCTGAGCCACCAGGGGGTACCTCTTAGCACACCTCAAATAAGTTGGACACAGTAAGGGAGGGTAACAAGAAAATACCCTTAGCAAGGACAGAGCCCCAGAAACACCCGTTCTTGTATAGAGGAGGCTTCTGAGCTTTGAGAGCTGACCTATTTGGAGGCCTAAAGCCCCCGACAGTTCTCTGGGGGTGGGACAAGAGTGACAGCCACATGCCAGTGGCAGACGGCATTTCTGCATTCTATTCTCCATCCTAGTTTTAACCCTCTAATATCTCTCTCTTGTTTTATTTTTTAAAAATATATTTATACTTTCTGGGGACTTCTCTGGTGGTCCAGTGATTAAGAATCTACCTTCCAATGCAGGAGATGTGGGTTCGGTCCCTGGTCGAGGAACTAAGATCCCACATGCCACAGGGCAACTATTATAAGCCCATGAGCCACAACTATAGAGAAGCCCATACACCTCAACAAATACCCAGTGCAGATGAAAAATTAAAAAAAAATATATATATATATATACATATATACACTTTCCTTTTTTGGCAGTATGTACTCCTGAAGTATACTTCAATGTATGTAGGATAAGCCAGAATAAATACACAATAAATAAATGAAAAATCCACACACCAGCCACAAATGGTTGCCATAATTTATAATCAACATACTTGCATTTCTTATTTCAGATTCTCTGATCCCTCCCAGTGGGGAGAACAAATTGTGACTTACTAGCCATGGACAATCCTCTAATTGTTTAAGGTAAAGATGTAATAATAATAACTAGTACTTTATTAACTGTGTACTAGGTGCGAGGTCCTGGTCTAAAGTACAAGAAAGCGTTGTTCCTCCTTAATTCTGCTTACCCACCTTTGGGGCGTGTACTCTTATTATTCCATTTTACAGGCTAGACACTGGAGTCAGAGACTGAAGGTGCTTGTTGAAGATCACAGGGCGAGGTGGTGACAGAACTGGGGCTCTAACCCAAGTCTACTTCACAGGAGAGTCTGTGCTCTTAGCCTCAGTGTTTAAAGCTGGTTCTTCAACTTTTAGTTCTTAATGGGCCTTCCTTTATCTTAAAAAATAATTGAAGTGTAACTTACAAGAAGTGCACAGATCTCAAGTGTACACCTTGATTACTTTAAAAATGTGTACGTACCCGAATAACCACCAACCCATTCAAAAGAGTGAACATTCCTAGCATCTGAGTAGTTTCTGGTGTCTACTCCCTGTCAATACCTGCCCAACCAAGTATTATTCTGACTTCTAATTTATGAACTCTCATAAGCTTCTTGTTTTTACCTGCCCTCATCAACATGTGACTTTCTTGGTTGCTAAACACAATGAAAGCCTCCCTATTTCTGGGAGACTCTACTCTTGGCTGTGGATTTGCCAGGGTAGAGAGCAATGATTGTAGCATTCACATAGAGAATATATAAGTGCAGTAATCAGGAAGGCTGCTTTCTCAGAGATGCTGAAAAAAATAAATAAATAAGAGGAAGAGACACACACACAAAGAATGGATAAAAAGAGAAAATGTGTGATTTTTGGCAATCCAAGTTTTAAAGATCTGAAAGAAAAGGATTTAACTTTAATTATATACATTTTCTCTTTTATAAGAATTTTTAAAATAATTTTATTTATTTATTTTTGGCTGTGCTGGGTCTTTGTTGCTGTGTGGGCTTTGCTCTAGTTGTGGAGATCAGGGGCTACTCTCCAGTTGTGGTGCTCGGGCTTCTCGTTTCGGTGGCTTCTCTTGTGAAGCACAGAATCTAGTAGGATGCACGGACTTCAGTAGTTGTGGTGCCTGGGCTCTAGAGCACAGGCTCAATAGTTGTAGGCACGGGCTTAGACGCTCCGCAGAATATGTGATCTTCTCAGATCAGTGATCGAACCTGTGTCTCTTGCTTTGGCAGGTGGATTCCTTACCACTGAGCCTCCAGGGAAGCCCCTAGAAGGACATTTCTATTTCCCTGATAAAAAAAGAGGCATGTACAACCTCCATGACCACAGAAGTGGCATTGGTCTGGACCTTGACTCAGGATTGGGCTCTGGAATGTTCCAGGGCCTAGAAAATGAACTGATTCATGGAGGAGCATAGGCTTTAGATACAGGGTAGGCCATGGAGAGTGCCACGAATTGATGAAGGACAAGGAAGCCTGGCATGCTGCAGTCCACAAGGTTGCAAAGAGTTGGACACGACTGAGCAACTGAACAACAACCATGAAGGAGGTGGTTATGGCATGAATCCTGGAGGGAGTCAAAGACTGGAGGGAGCCATGACGAGGGGCATAAAGTGGATCACAGACAAGGCCACCAAGGAAAACTAAGAGGAAGGGGGAGTGTGGACACAGACTGGATATGAGGGAGGCTTTGGAAAAGGAAATACCACAGAAGAAGGGGGTTATAGAAGACAGGGGAGTGATTATAAAATGGGTTGAGATGGACTTCCAATGGTCTTCAGAGAATTGGCCATGGAGATGGTCATGAGCAAGGTAAAAAAACAAAAAACAAGAGCCAGAGAAAAGACAGAGGTCACAGAGGCAGGATAGCCAGAAATACAGAGAGTGTTCTGGAGGAGACCTGCAGCCTCATCATATTTGGACATGAGCTCAAATTAAGATACTTCCAAAGCTTCACCATAGTTCAGAACCTCTTAAGAAGTCACAGTGACCAACCGTGCAACAATTTCTCTGCTTTCGTAATGCACAAGTAATCACCTGTGCCCTTTTCAATTTGGAATTGTTTTTTATTTCCTCAGGACACAATGTGACTGGCAGGAAGAAGAATAACATTATTACAGCTTAAAAAAACACACCAACTCGTATTTCTGGTGGCAAGATGACTTATTTTTCTTTACCTGTTTGAGCATTCTTTCTTTCCCCTCCTTTTCCCCTTTGTTTCTGAGTGCTTACTATGTGCTTAGCACTGTACTAGGTAACTTTAAATGCACTATCATTTAACAAGTTTGAAATTGTAATCTCAAAACAATCTTTTGAGAACTTCTACTTTTCTACTAGTGGACAGGATGCATTAACCACCCCTCTTAATGAAAGCAACAAACATTGCTGGATAAAATATTGAAAAAAATCTTTGTAAATGTGTCAGTCACCTGGGTAGAAACTATCAATCAGCTGGGTAGATAGTAAGTAATATTTAGATCAACAACCAAGAGAATGCGGAGACTCAGAGAGGCTGAGGAAAGCTTTGAACCAACCTTCATATTGAAGGCATTTATCATATTTGTATTTAAACTTACCTTTTCACAGTTTCTTTGCACGTAAGGTACAGAAAACAAAGTCCAGGACCTACATAAGGTGTGGAGTCTAACAGGAGACTCTAAAGAAAGCTGAGACCTAAAAGGGTTAAAGCCTCAGTGTTGTGGTTAAATAGAAGGAAATTGTATTGCCCACTTTGCATATTGGCGATTGACACAAATGTTTGTCTCTAAACTTGCCGCTGAGTGGAAGGAGTTAAAAACCTCCCCTGAAAATTTGTGATTGCATGACATTCTTCATTTGGGTCTGTAGCTTCAAATCATACAAACTGGGTAGACAGAAAGCCACCTTTGACCTACTCATATCCTCCAGGTCTCCTTTATTTCGGGGGAGATTCTCACTCCCCACTTTGTCTTTTCCAAATGCTATATGACAAGTAAGGAGAAAATCACTGCCACGTGCTACAATTAAAATCTCAAAATACACTTAACATCTGTATATCTATGCTTTTCCTTTGTCCTTTATTATTGCTTGCTTATTATGTACAAAACATTGTTGTTGTTTAGTCGCTAAGTCATGCGCAACTCTTTTGCCACCCCATGGACTGTAACCTGCCCAGTTTCTCCGCCCATGGAATTTCCCTGCAAGAATACTGGAGTGGGTTGCCATTTCTTTCTCCAGGGGATCTTCCTGACCCAGGGATCAAACCCACGTCTCCTGCACTGGCAGGCGGATTCTTTACCACCTGAGCAGTAAAGAGCCACCAGGAAGCCTCCACTAAACACCGTGCTTTGCCTTTAAATACATCATCATTTATTTCTCAGAACAATCCAGTGAAAACTTAAATGTCTGGCTCTAAAATGGGCTCCCTGCCTTGACTTAAAATACACTGAAAAACTAAAGGTGGTGGACTAAAACTTCTTCTTGAATGTATCAGTGACTCAGCAGGACAATAAGGAATGCTAAAAGGAAAGACTAAAGTTAAAGTAGGAACCCAAGGAGTAAGGGGAATACTCAAGCCAACGTTTGTCCAATCAGTGAACTTATGCTTCCGGTAGCACAGCCTCAGTCAGACTGACCCAAGTAAGGACTCTCTAGATAGACCTTCACATAAAACTGAAACCTTCAGGGAGAGTGTAAAAACTAACCCACTCTTCCTCTAAAGAAATGTGAGCAAAATTGTCTGCCTCTAAAATCAATGCAGAGGAAGGAAGGATGGGGAAGTACCTTTTCAGAAACAATTTGTACACAATACTTTACATGGTTTGCAGCCCCAAATCATGCAAACTTGGTAATTCAGAAGAGCTCAAGCCTATGATTTAATTTAAAGGAATCTTCAAGTGGTATTGCCTCCCTATGCTTGGCAAAAACATGCAAATTTACTGTGGATAGTCAGAACTCATTTCGGGTTTCAAAGGACTTACACACATAATAGCACAAGAAAAATAAATTTATAGTCATAAATCTCAAAGCACTAATGAGGTACCACAAGTGAAAGCCAGCAACAAAACAAAACAAAACAAATAGCTGGATCAGATCCACAAAAAATCCTAAGTATTGTCATAGCTTTATGGTTGTCTACTAGTATCCACTCTCCATCTTTGACAATAGAATTCTTAAGTTTTAGTTGAGCACATGTCCACCCAGCAAAGGACTATATTTCCCAGACTCTCTTGCAGCTTACTGTAGCTGTGTGACTATATACCATTATATTAGATAATGGTATATATATATGCCTTATTTAACTTATATGCAGAATACATCATGTGAAATGCCAGGCTGGATGAAGCACAAGCTGGAATCAAGATTGCCAGGAGAAATATCAATAACCTCAGACATGCAGATGACACCACCCTTATGGCAGAAAGTGAAGAGGAACTAAAGAGCTCTTGATGAAAGTGAAAGAGCAGAGTGAAGAAGCTGGCTTACAACTCAACATTCAGAAAACTAAGATCATGGCATCTGGTCCCATCACTTCATGGCAAATAGATGGGGAAACAGTGACAGACTTTATTTTCTTGGGCTCCAAAATCAATGAAAGATGGTGACTGCAGCCATGAAATTAAAAAACATTTTTGAAATCAAGTGGGCCTTAGGAAGCATCACTATGAACAAAGCTAGTGGAGGTGATAGAATTCCAATTGAGCTATTTCAAATCCTAAAAATGATGCTGTTAAAGCGCTGCACTCAATATGTCAGCAAATTTGGAAAACTCAGTGGTGGCCACAGGACTGGAAAAGGTCAGTTTTCCTTTCAATCCCAAAAAAAGGCAATGCCAAAGAATGTTCACACTGTTGCACAATTGCACTCAGCTCACACGCTAGCAAAGTAAAGCTCAAAATTCTCCAAGCCAGGCTTCAACAGTTTGTGAATGGTGAGTTCAAGTTGGATTTAGAAAAGGCAGAGGGATCAGAGATCAAATTGCCGACATCCACTGGGTCATCGAAAAAACAAGAGAATTCCAGAAAAACATCTACTTCTGCTTTATTGATTATGCCAAAGCCTTTGTGTAGATCACAATAAACTGTGGAAAATTCAAGAGATAGGAATACCAGACCACCTTACCTGCCTCCTGAGAAATCTGTGTGCAGGTCAAGAAACAACAGTTAGAACCAGACATGGAACAACAGACTGGTTCCAAATTGGCAAAGAAGCACGTCAAGGCTGTATATTGTCACCCTGCTTATCTAACTTATATGCAGAGTACATCATGAGAAATGCCAGGCTGGATGAAGCACAAGCTGGGATCAAGATTGCTGGGAGAAATATCAATAACCTCAGACATGCAGATGATACCACCCTTATGGCAGAAAGGAAGAGTAACTAAAGAGCTCTTGATGAAAGTGAAAGAGGAGAGTAAAGAAGCTGGCTTACAACTCAACATTCAGAAAATTAAGATCATGGCATCTGGTCCCATCACTTCATGGCAAATAGATGGGGAAACAATGGAAACAATGACAGACTTTATTTTCTTGGGCTCCAAAATCACTGCAGATGGTGACTGCAGCCATGAAGTTAAAAGACACTTGCTCCTTGGAAGAAAAGCTATGACCAACCTAGACAGCATATTAAAAAGCATAGACCTTACTTTGCCATAAAAGGTCCATCGAGTCCAAGCTACGGTTTTTCCCATTGTCATGTATGGATGTGAGAGTTGGACTATAAAGAAAGCTGAGCACCAAAGAACTGATGCTTTTGAACTGTGGTGTTGGAGAAGACTCTTAAGAGTCCCTTGGACAGCAAGGAGATCCAACCAGTCCATCCTAAAGGAAGTCAGTCCTGAATATTCATTGGAAGCACTGATGCTGAAGCTGAAACTCCAATACTTTGTCCACCTGATGCGAAGAACTGACTCATTTGAAAAAAACCCCGATGCTGGGAAAGATTGAAGGCAGGAGGAGAAGGGGACAACAGAGGATGAGATGGTTAGATGGCATCACCGACTTGATGGATATGAGTTTGAGCAAACTCTTGGGTTGGTGATGGACAGGAAGCCTGGTGTGCTGCAGTCCATGGGGTCACAAAGCGTTGGACACGACTGAGCGACTGAACTGACGTGCTCCTTGGAAGAAAAGCTATGACAAACGTAGACAGTGTATTAAAAAGCAGAGACATTACTTTGCCAACAAAGGTCAACTGTGTGACTATATTCTTATGGTGTGTAAGCAATAATCTCTTGTGAAGTTAAAAAAAACAAACAAGATAGACTTAACATACTTGATAATGTAAGAGTTGGGAGACATAATAAGATGTAATAAGAATGAAAGTGTTCCAAGGTCCTTATATTGTTTGAAGGAGCATAAAGATATTAATTACATTTAGACTGATAAGTATGCATGTCTTTTAGGAAAACTCTAAAAGGTGAAATCTGGAATTGAATTCACGACCTCCTCCTCCAAATAATTCTAGAGGGAAGAAGTTTTCTTTCTTAGAGTGCTATTGGCTTTCTGGCCACAGGACAGGATTACTGGGGGTCCAGAAGCCCACCCATCCCTGACTGGCACCTCACACCTCAGCCTCAGAAACCATCCAGGCGTGCATGCAAGCCTTTCCCAGCACACTCTGTCCCTTCTGACTTTCAGACTCAATTATTCCAAGCACCTTCATGTTTCCAGCCACCTCCTGCTTGCCAGCTTCTTTGTAGCAGATCTGACATGTTAAGGATGCCCGTTCACCTATAAATAAATTACCCGAGATGTCGCCTCTTCCATGAAGCTTCTCCTCACTGACAGGGAATGGAGACAGCTGACTTTGATCGTGCAGACAGCACTGGAACTCCCATCAACCCCACCCCCTCGCCCTGGCCCCAAGAAGTCTTCCCCATGAACTCCTCAAACCCTCCACTCATTTGCATTTCTTCAGTCATGCTCATTTAGCCAACTGCATGTCCTTTCTCCCTCTGGATCTGCGTCCACCCAGCTCGAAGTTCCTAAGGAACCTGGACCATGTATCTCCCTCGCCCAACAGAGTTGAGGTCTCCTGATGTGGTTGCTATGCTATACCCTCCTGGGAGATGCTTCATTAAGGCTGATGAGAAGGAACATTTGAAGGGTCCCAGGGAGGAAAAACTCCTATGAATTACTCTGAAGACAAACAAGAAGGGAACCCCTAAGGTTGAGAATCAAAAGGCGGCCCTTGGGGGTGGGGAGGGAAAGACTGGGAGTTTGGGATTAGCAGGTAGAAACTATTCTACATAGGATGGATAAAGAACAAGGTCTTACTGTGTAGCCCAAGAAACTATATTAAATCATAGTGAAAAAGAGTATGAAAAAGAATCTATATATCTGTGTAACTGAATCACTTTACAGCAGAAATTAACACAACATTGTAAATCAACTATACTTCAATAAAATTTTTTAAAGGGAGGGCCTACATCACCCCTTCACCTGCTATGAATATGACAAGTAGTTTGTTCCTGCATATTCAACACTCTCTCCCACCCTCATCCCCCATGCCTTAGAGACCCCAAAGATAACTACATTGCCCATGGGTCTCTCTTTCCCTGTTCAGTCATTGTGCATTGTTGAGTGCCTACTGCATACTCAGCAATGTACCATCTGTCTTCTGCCTGTATCCCAGGAGCCCAGATCCCTAGTTACTACTCTCTTTGAAGTCTCATATTTTTTTGATTCGGAGATGTGGGGTCCTGCCCCCTCAGCTCAGTCTGTTAGGGTTTCTTTCATGCTAAAAGCAAACACACAGCACTTCGTGACTAGGAAACAAAGTCATGAACTGGAACAGGTTTCTGACCCCGTTTTTGCCTCAAGGGTGGGTCCCTTCCACTCTGACAATCTTGATTTCCTTATCCAATCCTACTTCCTGCTCAAACCCAGCCCAGTGCCCTGCCTACTGTGATCATATCATTCTCCTTTCTCACCTTCCTCTTGACCCCCAGTCTATTTCTTCCCAGACTCAGTATTGTTTTGTTACTTGCTCATAGTTGGTTGAAAAACAGGTCGATTTCCCAACTCCTCCCCAACCTATTTGAAGCTATAAAGGCCCCTGCAGTTTATCCATGATAAAGAAAGAGGCAACAACATCGTGCGAAGAAAGCTTAAGTAACCCAGGCATCTCATCTCCCACCACTCAAGCTCAAGATTCTTTCCAAGAACATATACTTAGGAGACCTAAGCTCTTGGAAGCTCCAGCCTTTATCTCTTCACCTTGAACTCTCCTTTTCAAGATACTGTTCTTTGCCTTCTAGGTCTTGGCCACATCTGGGATCCAAGCACCTTGTTTACCAGCCACGAAGAGGAAGATCAAGATGCAGAAAAGAAACATTCACCTTAAGTATTGCTTACTGTTGCATCTCCTACTATTACAACATGGTGAGTGCTTTTCTTTAAAGGTGGGTGGTCTGTGAACTTTTGAGAGATTATGGGAGATGATGATCACCATTAGGAACAGCTCTGGTTTTCCTCCATAGACTGAGGGTCATTTCACTCTAGTCACTTCAGTCTAATAAGGTATCACCCAGGAGGCAGTCAAGCACAGTGCTTAGAACTGTGGACTTTGGTGTCCAGTTGTCAGTGTTTGAATCATGGCTCCATCTGTTACCTATGCACTTTAGGTTAGTTAGCTGCTCTGTGCCTCAGTTTATGCATCTATAAAATGGCAATAATCCATGAGATATGGCTAGAGGGCTAAATATTAATAACAAGAAGAATTGACTTATTTAAAAATATCCCTCTTCTATATTCTATAGACTTAATTTTTCTCCTGTCCTTAACCCTGATTCCCCAATCAGCCTAAGTCAGCCTCAGACCAAGGAGAAAAGGATTTAAGAGTCAAAACTAACTCCCACTCTGTTCCACACTTCTGACACTCTATTAAACACTCCTTGGGCCATCTTCTATTGTGCAACTAGGAAGCATGACTTCTAAGAGAATCCTTTAATTTTTATTTTGGCTGTGCCACATGGCTTGCAGGATCTCAGTTCCCCAAACAGGGAATGAACCTGAGCCATTTGGCAGTGAAAGTGCCGAATCCTAACCACTAGACACCAGGGAACTCCCTGAGAATTCATAATTTGAATCAAAATTAGCCCTCGTAGAATTTTGACGCACCTACTCTGTTCTTCAAAACTTCTCAGATCAAATCCATTTCCTCTTTTACATGTCACCCCTACTCTTGTTTATCTCAGTTTCTTTTTTAAAATTATATCTTATGTATGTATATGTTTTTGGCTGTGCTGGGTCTTCCTTGCTGTGAGAGGGCTTTCTCTAGTTACAGCAAGTGAGGGCTACTCTCTAGTTGCTGTGCTTAGGATTCTCATTGTGGTAGCGTCTCTTGTTGTGGCTTGAGGGCTCTGGAGTATGCAGGCTTCAGTAGTTGTGGTACATGGGCTTAGTTGTGGTAAGTGGGCTTAGTTGCCTTGTGGCACCTGGAATCTTTCCAGACCTGGGATCGAACCTGTGCCCCTGCGTTGGCAGGCACACTCTCAACCACTGGACCACAAGGAAGTCCTCATCTCAGTTTCTTATTTAGTTTTACTCATGATTCTGATCTTAACTCCAATTTGTACTCCATTGCAGACTTCACGGGGGAGCGGGGCTTTCCGCAAATAGAGCTAAGTTCTAATTGTATTTATATAGCTCAGTACGTAAAGCATCTACCTGCAATGCAGGTAGACCTGGGTTCAATTCCTGGGTTGGGAAGTTCCCCTGGAGAAGGAAATGGCAACCCACTCCAGTATGCTTGCTGGAGAATCCCATGGACAGAGGAGCCTGGCAGGCTACAGTTCATGGGATCCCAAGAGTCAGACACAACTTAGCGCTTTCTTTCTAATCCTATGTTAGTTCAAATAAGCCTGAAGAAAAAACACACCTGTGTGGGGTGAGGTGATAGGCACTCAGGTCCAAGTTAGTAGTAAAATGAACCAGAAATGAGATAAATTTTATGTGGGGAGCCTGAGTGTCTTTGTCCTTCAAGGTAGTGAGAGGCAAAAAACAGGCACAAACTTAACTCCACCTGAGCCTTCTGGAAGGTGGAAATGCTTCCCTGTACCTGTAGATTTTGATTTGCAGACCTGAATCCTGGGAGATCTTTTATATCTCAGCTACATATAACTTGTTCTTTTCCAATCTTTGCCTTGTGATCAGGAGCTCCTGGAACTTGAATACATATATAATCACCCAGATACCTAGTCCCATCTCAGATTCTGATTCATTTAGTCTAGTGTGGTTTGCCTAGAAATTGTTATTTTTAACAAGCTTCCCAGATAATTCTGATATAGATGGTTTCTGAATAACACTCAGAAATATTTTTCAAGAAAGAAGTTATACCAATTTAAAAATTAATTAGCCAATATATACATTCCACCTGGGTTCTACAATTCCTTTATAATACATCTGTGTTAAATATTGTACAGTAGTTGATGGAATAAGCTCATTCTCAGTGAAATTAGGTCATGTAACCCTGGTTTTAGAGGTGGATGTGGAGGATGACCTAGCTTGGTGGTTAAAAATGCAGATTCAATAGCCTAGGTTCAAATTCCTGTTCTACTACTTACTAGCTGTATAAACTTGGGCAAGTGTCGACATTTCTAAGCCTCAATTTTTTCATCTTAGCTGTTGATAATAATAATATCTATTTCATTGGGCTGTACTGAAACATTAAATAGAATTATCCACGTAATGAATTTAACCAGGCATTGAGCAGAAAGTATGAATGCTCAATATATGTCATCATTTATAATTATCATTAGGCATAACCTCCAGTAATAGTAGTACAACTGTCAACAATGAATCCAGCCCAACTTCCAGTGAACCCACTACAGCCACCACTGGATCCAGTGCAACCTCCAGTGAGACTAGTATAGCCTCGAACACTGCATCCAGCACGACCCATGGTAGTCCTAGCACAGCCACTAATGCTGGATCCCAAGAGACCTTCAGTGGATCCAGCTCAGCCTCCAGTACTGAATCCAGCATGACCTCTGGAGGGTCCAGCACAACCTCCAATGTCTAGCATGATCTCTGGAGGGTCCAGCAACCTCCAGTACTGGATCTCATGACCTCTGAGGGTCCACAACCTCCAGTACTGAATCCAGCATGACCTCTGGAGGGTCCAGCACAACCTCCAGTACTGGATCTAGCATGACCTCTGGAGGGTCCAGCACAACCTCCAGTACTGAATCCAGCATGACCTCTGGAGGATCCAGCACAACCTCTGACAATGGATCTAGCATGACCTCTGGAGGGTCCAGCACAACCTCCAGTACTGAATCCAGTGTGTACCTCTGGAGGGTCCAGCACAACTTCTGACACTGGATCCAGTGTGACCTCTGGAGGGTCGTCCAGCACAACCTCCAGTACTGGATCCAGCATGACCTCTGGAGGGTCCAGCACAACCTCCAGTACTGAATCCAGTGTGACCTCTGGAAGGGCCAGCACAACTTCCAGTACTGGATCCAGCGTGACCTCTGGAGGGGCCAGCACAACCTCCAGTACTGGATCCAATGTGACCTCTGGAGGGGCCAGCACAACCTCCAGCAGTGTGACCTCTGGAAGGGCCAGCACAACCTCCAGTACTGAATCCAGTGTGACCTCTGGAGGGTCCAGCACAGCCTCTGACACTGGATCCAGCGTGACCTCTGGAGGGTCCAGCACAACCTCCAGTACTGGATCCAGTGTGACTTCTGGAGGGTCCAGCACAACCTCTAGTACTGGATCCAGTGTGACCTCTGGAGGGGCCAGCACAACCTCTGACACTGGATTCAGCGTGACCTCTGGAGGGGCCAGCACAACCTCCAGTATTGGATCCAGCGTGACCTCTGGAGGGTCCAGCACAACCTCCAGTACTGGATCCAGTGTGACCTCTGGAGGGTCCAGCACAACCTCCAGTACTGGATCCAGCATGAACTCTGGAGGGTCCAGCACAACCTCTAGTACCGGATCCAGTGTGACCTCTGGAAGGGCCAGCACAACCTCCAGTACTGGATCCAGTGTGACCTCTGGAGGGGCCAGCACATCCTCCAAAACTGGATCCAGTGCAATCACAGGAGGCTCTGATACACCTTTTCCAACTGGAACACACACAACGTCTAACAAAAGTAACACAAGTGCTGCAACTCCAGTGGAGGAAGTGAAGCCCACTGGGTCCCTGAAGCCATGGGAAATCTTCCTCATCACTCTGGTCTCAGTTGTAGTGGTCGTGGGATTCTTTGTTGGGCTCTTCTTCTGCGTGGTGAGTGCCTAATACGTAGGAAAGTGCCTGGGGGGAAGGAGTAGCAGGAACATAAGGAAATGAAGTGTGAATAGTAGGACCATCAAGTTAGGGGTGAGTAGGGAGGAAAGAAAGATCAGGAGAAAGGTTTTAAAGAGAAACAGAAAGTTAGAAACAGAGGAACCAATCAATGTGCAGAGGAAACGATTGACTTTTGGGGCAGGAGGGCAAAAGAAGAAATAAAGACTGTAAAGACTGGTGAAAGAACTACCATGTGAGGGAGATGGTTTAAAGGGGGAGAAGATTCCAGCAAGTATCCATGGTGAAGGCTTGCTGGGGGTGGAGGACCCAATTCTGAAAGGATTCTGCCTTCTTTTTCTAGAGAAACTCCCTGTCCATGAGAAGTGTCCTTGACACAGCTGTCTACCGCCCCCATGGCCCCAACCTCGGCTGGGGCCCTGGAGGGAATCACGGAGCCCATCACAGGCCTAGGTGGAGCCCTGCCAGGCCCTGGAACAGACCCATATCCTCAGGAACCATGGAGATGAGAGAAAGTCACAGTGGGTTCTGAGTGGCTGCTGAAGCCACGGAGCCACATTCCTCAGAGAGAAAGCCAGCCTGGGGGACCAGAGATCTGAGTGTCCTTTCATTCATCCCCAGGAGCCCCCTCCCAGCTTCATTTGGGTCTCTGCCAGGCTTGGGGAAGACACTTCCTCTTTCTCTCTTGCTTTTACTAGATGTTGGAAAGAGACTCTATTGGTCTCTAAGCTAAGAAATAAACACATGAAATTAAATCACAGAGAGAACTTGTGTGTGCACATGAGTGGGTATCTGCTGCGCTGAGTTGAATCTCCTGGTTGTATGAGAGAACCCCATGCCGGAATCCACTTGGCATTCAGAATCTCCACGGTAAAATTTGGATACCTTATTCATATCTGTCCCCTTTTTCTAATCCTTTTTGCCCAAAGCAGGAACCCTATGTCTGCAAGACTCTCCCAGACTGACAGAACTGCATTGGGAGAGAGGAGAAAGGAGGGCAGCTGCCAGGATCCTACAGGCTCATGGGATTAGGCCTGCGGTTCATAGAGATTACATTATAGCACATGCAGAACCCAGAGCATGACAGGCAGTGGTTTCCTGTGGGCAGGGCGGCGTCACTCAAAGTCGCAGTATCCATGCCATTTACACTTGCTCCTGACTTGGATTACTTGTCAGAGTAAAGGTGCTAGTTGATACTTTCACTCTGAGAGTGCTGCCTTTGGAAGCAGAGAGAAAGTGCTTCTTGTTTTTATTGAGGGAAAGAATTCCTGACTTTACCAAGAGGCTCATGGCAGGAACACCTGGGGTAAAGCCAAGATTCTCATGAATTCCCCTTCCACAGGGGCTGCACATGCCCCTTTCAAGGTCTAGGATAGAAGGCTACCTGATCCTACAGGTCTTGGAAGACAGAGAAGAGCTGTGTTGAAAAAGGCTAGTGGCTCTGAATTCATGAGGCAGTGACAGGGCTTCCACCTGGGACAGAGCCCTCAGGAAAGAACTAGCAGGTTTTTGGTGGGTTCACCCCAACTCACAGCAGTGGGAACTGCTCTGCCTTCCACCACTCACTGGGTTTCTCAAGTGTCAGCAAACCAGACAGTTGATCCTAATCAATGAGGCCATGATGAGCCATATGCAGGCCCACCACCACCACCACCACCACCATCCTCTTATCTAAAGGGACCCAGCAACCAGAAGGATAAGCTGAGTTGAACCCCCTGGAAAGTTGCCTCCCACTGGTGTGAACTGTGGAAAGTATAATGTGAAAAATGTAAAAATAAATGAGATTGGAGAATTATTTTAAAGTAGTCCATTTAAATAATTAAAAATTACAAAACATGCATTTTCACATTTAAATTGTAATAGACAAATTTAAGGAAGTTGGCTGAGAATAAAATTAATTATCTGGAAGATCAAGTGGGAAAAGTAGCTCAATTAGACACAAGAAATCAGAGATGAAAATCACCCAGAAAATAGAAGACACTTAGAGGATTGATTCAGGAGGACTAACACATGAGTAGTAAAGTTCAAAACAGAGAAAAAAGGAAGAGATAGACCAGAGGGAGTAAAAGAACAAGAGGGAAGAAAGAATTTAGTCTGCAATTAGAAAGGGCTTATTAACGACTGTAAATATACTAAACCCCTCAATTCAGTTCAGTTCAGTCACTCAGTCGCTTCTGACTCTTTGCTAACCCATGGACTGCAGCCCACCAGGCTTCGCTGTCCATCACCAACTCCCGGAGTTTACTCAAACTCATGTCCATTGAGTTGGTGATGCCAGCCAACCATCTCATCCTCTGTCGTCCCCTTCTCCTCCCACCTTCAATCTTTCCCATCATCAGGGTCTTTTCAAATGAGTCAGTTCTTCGCATCAGGTGAACAAAGCATTTCTCATGATGTATTCTGCATATAAGTTAAATAAGCAGGGTGACAATATACAGCCTTGATGTACTCCTTTCCCAATTTGGAACCAGTCAGTTGTTCCATGTCTGGTTCTAACTGTTGCTTGTTGACTTGCATACAGATTTCTCGGGAGGCAGGTCATATGGTCTGGTAGTCCCATCTCTTTAAGAATTTTCCACAGTTTGTGGTGATCCACACAGTCAAAGGCTTTGGCATAGTCAGTAAAGCAGAAGTAGATATTTTTGTGGAACTCTCTTGCTTTTTTGATGATCCAACAGATGTTGGCAATTTGATCTCTGGTTCCTCTGCCTTTTCTAAACCCAGCTTGAACATCTGGAAGTTCACCGTTCACATACTGTTGAAGCCTGGCTTGGAGAATTTTGAGTATTATTTTGCTAGTGTGTGAGATGAGTACAATTGTACAGTAGTTTGAACATTCCTTGTCATTGTCTTTCTTTGGGACTGGAATGAAAACTGACCATTTCCAGTCCTGTGGCCACCACTGAGTTTTCCAAATTTGCTGTCATATTGAGTGCAGCACTTTAACAGCATCATTTTTAGGATTTGAAATAGCTCAACTGGAATTCCATCACCTCCACTAGCTTTGTTCATAGTGATGCTTCCTAAGGCCCACTCGACTTTGCAAACTTCATTAATATATCTATTTTAAACAGATGAACTATATGTGATATAAATTATATTCTCAATAAAGCTGTAAAAATGTTACCCAGCAGGCATAACTTGTGACTAAAAATTTTGATTTCCAAAGATAAACAGCAATAGGCACTTCAAGATAGAGGGAAATGAAAAGTGAGAGCACCACAGTGAGTAACTCAGCTTGTGGTTAAATCACATAGTTACGCTGTGAACATCTCATTATTCCCAGCAACTGGAGTGTGTACGTAGGGTTAAGAAGCATCATGACTCAGCTTTCATCATGGGATCCACTTACATGAACGAAACACATTTGAACCCGACAAAACCCCAGCTCACCCAGCAGGTTTGACCCAAGCAGAGGTCTAGGCAGTGGATGGGATTAAGCACTTTTGCACTGCTGGCCTAGCACAAGGATCTTTAAATGGAGTTTGTGCATACTCTTGGAGGTATATGAAGGCTTCTAAAGAGTATTATGCATTAGTGGGGTGCCTTAACGGATGGGAATCATCTTCCCAATTTTCAGCTTCCATATGGGTTTTTTTGCCTGTGGTCAAAACATCAGCTAGTTATACTTTTCTAGTTCCCCTTCTACAGCCACCCACCCTTTACCTTCCAGCCCCTATATTATTATGGTGCATTTCCCTGGGATGCAGAAAATTCCAGGGTACAGACTTCCCTGGTGGTCCAGTGGTTAAGAATCTGCCTGCCAATGCAAGGGATGCAGACTGAATTCCTGGTTGGTGAACTAAGAGGCCACATGTCGCAGAGCAACTAAGCCCAGGTGCCACAAGAAAAGATTCCACATGATGAGATGAAGATTCCATGTGTTGCAAGTAAGACCCAATGCAGCTAAATAAATAAATATATTTTTGAAAAGTCTATAAATAATAAATGAGGGAGAAAAGAACACTCCTACACTGTTGGTGGGAATGTAAATTGGTACAGCCATAATGGAAAACAGTATGGAGTTTCCTTAAAAAACTGAAAAGAGAGTTACCATATGATCCTGCAATCCCACTCTTGGGCATATATCCAGAGAAAACTCTGATTCAAAATGATACATGAACCCCAATGTTTGTAGCAGCACTATTTAGTTGTAGCAGCCAAGACATGGAAGAAAACTTCCATAAAAGACATGGAAGAAAACTTCCATAAAAGACATGGAAGATATCCACTGACAGATAAATGGATAAAGAAGATGTGGTATATATATACAATGGACTATTGCTCAGTCATAAAAAAAATAATGAAATATGCCATTTGTAGCAACATGGATGGATCTAAAGATTATCATATTCAGTGAAGTTAGTCAGACAGAAAAACACAAATATCATATGATAGCACTTATATGGCTTCCCAGGTGGCTCAGTGGTAAAGAATTTGCCTGCCAGTGCTGGAGACCCAGGTTTGATCCCTGATTGGGAAGATTCCCTGGTTTGGGGCTTCCCTGGTAGCACAGTCGGTAAAATATCTACCTGCAATGCAGGAGACCCAGGCTTGATCCCTGGATTGGGAAGATCCCCTGGAGAAGGAAATAACAAGCCACTTCAGTATTCTTGCCTGGGATATCCCATGGGGAGAGGAGACTGGTGGGCTGCAGTCCATGGGGTTACAAGAGCTGGACACAACAGAGAGACTAAATCACCATCACCAAGAGTCAGCTACCAGACAACTAAAGACCACCCCTATTGCCCAAGCCTGCTGAAATTATTCATACTAGCCAATCCTAAATATATAGAACCTAAAAAATGACACAAATGAACTTATTTACCAAACAGAAATAGACTCACAGACTTATGGTTACCAAAAAGACAGTCAGAGGGAGGGAGATATATTAGAAGTTTGAGATTAACATATGCACAGTACTATATATAAAAAAAGTAAACAACAAAGGACCTCCTGTATAACACAGGGAACTATATTCAATATCTGTAATAATAATAATATAGTATAATCTATAATGGAAAAGAATCTGAAAAAGAATATGTATAATATATATAATACATATATATATATATATTACTGAATCAACTTGCTGTACACTTGAAACTGACACATTGTAAATTAACTATACTTCAATTTAAAAAAATCTTCAAGGTAGGAAAAACTTGGAAAAGGATAAACCATTCATTTTTATACCTCTGACTTTTTAATCTAGATCTTCTACAATGCATTTGCTGTGCTTTGCTTTGCTTACTTTTGTTAATTTCAAGTTCAGTTTCAGTAAAATGAATATCTGAAAAAAAAAGTGAGAGTTTGTGATTTTAGTCAACCAACCAGGTGGATTGTGAAATGTGAGAGGATCATTGTCTTAAAATATTCACATCTTTCTCTTTTAGAGGGATACTCTTCTGCCTCTGAGAAACACTTATTATACCCATGATTTTGGCCTGGGTCCACTGTTGTGCAGCCTGGACAATAAACTGAGTCATGGAAAGGCCTGTGGCCTTGGCCATGAAGAAAGCTACAATGTGGCCCATGAATTGAGTCACAGTCATGAAGGTGATTGTGAGAATGAGTCATCAAGGTTTCTACTGAAGGCCATGATGAAAACCACAGGCTTGGGGTCATGAACGAAACCATGGAAAAGGACACACCAGTGACAGCCACAGAGCAGATCTTAGTGGAGTCATTGAAGAGGGCATGGCCATAGATGCTGGGGAGTGGGAGACATTTTAAGGGAGGAAACCTTGATGGAGAAGAGGATCATGGAGGTGAAGACAAAGATTTACCATAATGAGGGAGTGAGTCATGATGGAAGACCAGAATGCTCCCAGGAAATAGCCATAGGTTATAGCCTGTGTCAAGGACAAGAATAAGCAAAGCCTTCCCATGTCTGACAACCAAAGTTAGTGTTGGAGCAGAGTGTTGTTTCAGAAGAGACTCATAGCTTCATCAGGCTTAGCAATGATGTCAAGTATGTTCCCAGGGCTCTCCTCATAACTTAGAATTCTAGGATCAAGGAAGTTGCTTGACTGGATATTGGGATGGGCACAGTAACAACTCTTATGGTCACTGCTTCCCCATCTTTCCTCCGCTCAGTTCATTTCAGTGCCCTCCAGAGCTTGACTTTGTCTTTAAGAAGAGTCTTCCTCCCTTCTTCTGTCTCCTCCAGACGTTGTGTGATGAAGAAGAAAATTACTAGCCACTTTAAGAAATATACTCTAAGAAATAAAAGTTTATTAATGCATGTTGTATCTAGATGAAATGGTCATCTTTTTAACTTTGTGTTTGTTTTGCTATCATTTTGCTTCTGAGTGACTTCTATGATTTTTTTTTTAAATATACCATCATTTAGTCCTCACAGCAATCCCATGAAGTTCAAATTATAATCCCTATTAAGTAGATGAGAAAAATGTCACTCAGAAAAACAGCTAAGGTGCGGAGCCTTGGGCCGGCAGAGGCCGGGCGGCCCAGGCACTGCCTCGGGACTCGGGACTCAGGGCGCAACCGAGCGGTTGCAGGGGTGGGGCGGGCTAGACGAATAACAGGGGACCGGGCGCCGCGGGTTCGAGGCCGGGCGCAGCGCAGGGAGGCCGCGCCACCCCGGGGCAGCTGCCCGGCGGCGAGTTTGCTCCGCAGCTGAAATAAGGCTGGAGCCGGCGGGGGCCCTCAGAACCCTCTGGCAACCGGGGCCCGGAGTCTTCAGGGAGCAGCTGCTTCCTGGGACGCCCTCCTGGACGTCCCCGCCGAAGGGTGACGGTTCAGGGCCCCCGGCAGAAGGCGCCTCAGGGAGACTGCAAGCCGCGGGAGACCACCCTCGGGCCGCGAGCAGGGAGAAAGGGGCTCAGTGGAGACGCGGGCCGGGAACCGAAGGAGCCGGAGCGCGGCGGCGCGGGGCCGGGCCTCCGGCGAGTGGGGCTGGGCAGCGCCTTGGCTGGAGACGGGCTCTGGGACCCTCTTGTGCGGGGGCCTCGGCGACCTGCCCCGCGGGGAGCACGGCTACGGAGTGGCCTAGGGGACCTTCCCCCAGAGAGGCCGGCCGGGACGAGGAGATGAACGGCTTTAGCACCGAGAAGAACTGCCGCGAAAGGTCCCCAGCCGCCCCCGCCGCCGCCCCGGGCTACGGCCTGAGCTGCCTCCTCACCGAGGAGGGCAACGCCTCCTTCAGGGAGAGTCCAGAAGAGCATCTCACAGTAGAAACTCAAGCTGGACATCGACCAGAGCGTAAGACACCTGTATATTTGCGATTTCCACAAGAATTCCATCCAGAGTGTATGAATAAAAGGCAGAGGAAGACAAGTGACGATGGCAGAGATTCTCCTGAGCACGACACAGACATTCCTGAGGCTGATCTGTTCCAGCTGCGGGTGAACACTCTCCGACGTTATAAACGACACTTTGCAGACCAGATCAGGCTTCAAAAAGGCCCAGTTAGCAGAAACTGTCAGCCAACAATTCAGGAACATACCTGTGAATGAAAAGGAGACCCTCACTTTCTTCATCTACATGGTGAAGAGTAACAAGAGTAGACTGGACCAGAAGTCAGAGGGTGACAAGCAGCTTGAGTGATGATGGGCACACCTTCAGGGAATGAAGTATACTACACTTGATCTTAGCCAAAAGGCCGAGAAGCGATTGGGGAATGAAGTATAATGCTTAATACACAGCCGACATCTGCTCCATTTAAGTCCATAATGACTGCTAAATTTTATTGTAAATAAAAAAGTTTAAAAGATGAAAAAAAGAAAAACAGCTAATATATAAGTAAACCTGTGCTGTAAGACAAGTCCTATTACTCCAATATGTTGTAGAGAAAAACATCTTTCTACTTAGAAATGTTCCTGGGATTTTTACCTGAGATCCCAATATCAACTTGTTACTGACCACACTCCTCATCCATCCCCACATGGGACTTCCCATCACAGACAGTGGGCAGATCAACAACCAAGGCCTTTCCTCGGACATCCTAGAATCTGCTTCCTCCCACCCAACACCTCATTTTCTACCACAACCCATTCTCTTCCTGCTTTTAAAACTCATTCATTTACAGTTCTTTTCTGTCTTAGATATAAGCTCCAAAATAACACAAACTTGTTTTGTTTACTGTAGTACGATGTCTGACACATAGTAGGAAACCACTCAATATTTGTGGGATAAATATACATCTCCTGCTTGTCAGCTCACTTCCTTCTGACTTCACAGGCAATGAATATTCTTTCACCCAAACATCTAAAGAATCTGAAATGGGAGGATTCCCTAGCGATCCAGTGGTTAGAACTCCATACTCTCACTCCAAGGACCCAGGTTTGATCCCTGGTTGGGAACTAAATACCATAAGATGACCGGCCCCCCTTAAAAAAAGGATCGGAAATGGTTCCTCTACCAGAAAACCTCCGTGGCTGGAGAAGGTAGAGACAGCTTGCTTTGATTACACATAATATCAAATTAAAACTCCCATAGAATCCTTCCCTGACTTTTTTGCCATGAACCGTGAATGAAGGCACTGTCAATCCCCTGTCAGGGGATTGTCAAAGCCCCATTACTGTCTTTGTTTTATCCTCCACTTCCAACTGTCTTTGTTTCATTTCTGCTGGTCTCATCTACTGTCCAAATAAGGTGGTAATGTGCCCTCAGCTCCCAGGCAAACTGGCACGGTCCTAGGTGTAGGAATTTCTTCGATCATTCCGCTTGTCTGGCATGCAGCACTGATGAGAAGAACCAACTGAAGTTCCTTGGGTGGATAAGTTAACATATCATCCGGATATGTTAGTCCAGATGATACTGGACAATGAGATTCACAGTGACAGTGAATCGCATTTTATGTGTCCTCCCAACTAAGTTCTGTTCATCAAGTCTTTCTTCTCACACTCCCTGCCCTGCCCAGTCATCCCGGTTACTCAGGACTTCTCTCCAGGAAGCAAGGTCTTGAACTGAACAGATTTTTAGCCCCATCTGTGCCTCAGAGGAGGAGTTCTCTCCACCGTGACAATTTGATCCCCTTGAACTGTACAACTTCCTGCTCCTCCCCAGGCCCTGCCTAAGGGGACCACGTCATCTTCCATTCTTATGCATCTCCTGGCCTCTACAGCCCTCTTCTCTGAGTTCAGATATTCTGTTACCTGCCCATAGCTGGAAGAACAGGTCACATACCCAGCCCCTGCCCAGCCCCGATGATACTATAAAGACCTTCTTCGAAAGAGAAAGTAAGAGGTGACATTCTGTGGAGGGATCCTAAGGGACCAGGCATCCAGTCTGCAGCCCCAGGTGCCCCCTACTGGTGTTTTTCCTTAGGTTGAGGACCCATTCTTTGGAGACCCAAACTCCCAGCACTCCAGCCTCAGATCTCCACCTTTCTTCTTTCCATTCTAGGACTTATCACATCTGGGACTCAGGAAACCTCCTTTCCAGGCGTGGCAGTCAGAGTATCTCAAGATGAAGGAAAAAGCTTTTTCCCTTGAATGCTGGCTGTTGTTTCATCTACTACTTTTAGGAAATGGTGAGTGATATAATCTTGAAGTCTGAATAGGGTTTGGAGAAAATGTTGTCCAGTCCTGGCATGCATACTCTGCCTGTTAGCGCCCATTCTCATTAAAGAAGGACAGATATTTTGCTTTATTCTCTTCCATCCAACCTAGCCTTTGCTCTCTATTCTGTTCCCAGTAACAACTCTTCTGCCCAGAAGTCTGGCCTATTTCCTCTGTAATAAATCAACCCTAAGGACAGATGCATTGGAGTTGGAAGGTATCTTAATGTCTGACCACCCGCAGTAGGCAAGAACCCATTTCCAATATCCCTGACAGTGGTCACCTAGTCTCTAATTAAGCTTGTAAGTGTTCCACACTCACACAGATTGAATTCTTTCTAGAATTTGCCCCATCATGACTTTGACTCATCTTTTTATGCCCCTGAACAAAACAAATCTATTCCCTTTCCATAGGCCAACTTCTCATCTCAATTTCTCACTTAGTTTTTTTCTCTCTCTCTCCCTCTCTCTTTCTCTCTTTTGCGTTTGCAGGATTTTAGTTCCCTGACCACAGATTGAACTCACGCCCTTGGCACTGAAAGCACAGAGTCCTAAGCACTGGATCGCCAGGAAATTCCTCTTTTTTCTCTTGACCCTGATCATAACCCTAATCGGAGGCATTAACAAGGGATTTTTGGATTCTTCCTCTAAATCTAAATGTGTGATATTTATGTTAGTCCAGATGATACTATGGAAGGAATAAGTAAGGGGATGAAAACCACATCTCAGCAGGAGAACAGAGCTATAGATGAGGTGAGGGTATATAGGCAGCTGGGAGGCCAAGAGCTAGGTTGTTGTTGGGATGGAAAATCAGAACAGGGTAGGAAAGAGACATGAAATAGAGGGGAAAAGCACAAGCCTCATCTTAACTCTCACTCACTAAGTAAGGAAGTTGGGCCCCTTCCCAGAATCCTGGGAGATCTTATCATTTCTGGCTACCTGCAGCAAGTTCTCTGCCAGGCCAAGTGTCAAGGTCACTTGGGGTCCCATACCTGGCAGCTCCCAAACTTGTGTGCATAAGAATTACCTGATAGTAGTGAAAATACACACTATTTCCTCTCCCAAACCTCCCCTTGATTATTTCTCCCCTGGAAGAGAGGTACAATTCTGTTTGGAGAGTAGCTCAATATATACACGTGTATATACATGTAGACCCTTCAATTAGCTCTTTTATGTTCTTTATCTGAAGAGCATCATGAATAGTTAGAGAAGGAATAATACCTGTGACCCCAGGTCATGTGACTTCCAAGGTCATGTGACTTAGGATGTAGAATACACAGGTTAAGGGCTGGAGTTAGTGTCAGTCAGCCTTGGTTTAAATTCCTGCTCCATGACCTGCTAGCTGTCTAACCTGGGACCAGGTTTAACTTCTCTAAACCTCAATTTCTCTATCTATAAAATGGGAGTGTTAAAAAGTTCCTATCTCATGGAAGTATTGTGAGTATTTGAAGTACTAATTCATATGTGGCACTTAGCACAACACCTGGAACAGAGTCATTATTCAATAAATGATAGTTATTATTGCCATTGACTGTGTGACTGAGCTGGAGAAGGCAATGGCACCCCACTCCAGTACTCTTGCCTGAAAAATCCCATGGATGGAGGAGCCTGGTAGGCTGCAGTCCATGGGATCGCTAAGAGTCGGACATGACTGAGCGACTTCACTTTCACTTTTCACTTTCATGCACTGGAGAAGGAAATGGCCACCCACTCCAGTGTTCTTGCCTGGAGAATCCCAGGGACGGGGGAGCCTGGTGGGCTGCTGTCTATGGGGTCGCACAGAGTCGGACATGACTGAAGTGACTTAGCAGCAGCAGCAGTGTGACTGAGCACGTGTGTGTGTGCACGTGCGTACACACACACACACACACACACACACACATCATTGCCGTTGGTGGTAGTAGTAGTTGCAGAATCAAATAAAACTTCCAATGGAACTAACTAGCCATCCTTTATTAATAAGCTGTAACTTCTACTGCCAACACTACAACCACCTCCCTTGGATCGACCACACTATCCAGCGGAACTGACACAACCACTACCATCTCCAGTGTCACCAGCTCAAGTACTGCTCCACCAAGGGAAGAGGAAAACCCTAGCGGACACCTGAGGCCGGGGGAGGTCGTCCTGGTTACTCTGGCCTCGGTTGCAATGGCTGTGATTCTCCTCACTGGGCTTCTCTTCTATTTCGTGAGTGTCTGATGTGCAAGAAACCCCTTTCTTTCTGAGGGAAAGACAGCAGGGAAGTCAGGGAGGAACTAGGCAAGAGACAGCAGGGTGACTGCAGGGGTAACGGAATAAGAAAATCAGAAAAGACAGAAACAGCAGGTTAGAGTCAGCAAGAGAGGGTCAAAAAGCCAAGACATTCAGAGGAAAGTGATGAGGGGAAGATGGGAACCAAAGAAATATGAGGAGGGGGGCGAGCGCTGGAGGAGGGGGACAAGACTCTGAAATTACTCAGCTTCTTGTCTTCTAGAGAAACTCCCCAAGCCTAAGAAACCTCTTCAACGTTGATCTCTTGCCGCCCCCACTGCTATGCCCTCACGGCTGTTATGAAGTCCCAGAAGGGTCCAGAGCAACTGTAACTGACTTCAGAGGAGAGCTGTCTTCTCCTGCAGCCAGAGAGCTGACTGGGAGACAAGCATGGCCCTGAGTGTCCCTGAAGGGAGAAGCACCACAGTCCTCGGGGCAGAGAGGCTGCTGACCTGGATCGAGAGGTTAAGTGCCCCCCCGTTCCTGCTCCTCCCAACTTTTCTTCAGCCTCCTTCCCAGCTTGATTCTCCCAACAAAAGGAGGCTGTAGCTGTCACTGAATTATTGAATAAATGCATCTAATATATGTGGAACCAGACACTGTGGGTGTGTGTTTATACATTGCTGTGAATAAACATTCCTAAAGACCCTTCTTCCCTATGTTCTCCCAGCTCTCAAATCCCTAGAGTGAAATCCAGACTGTATATTTATCCCCTTCTCTTCCCCATTCCCTGAAGGTCTCCAGGCTGATGGAAGAATGGAATCAGGAAACGGTGGGGGGAGAAAGTGCTGGGCTTCACAGGTTTGTGTTGCACAAACAGTTTCTGTGCGAGTTCAGAGCACGAGTTCACAGATAGTGAAGCAGAGAAGGTGCTGCTGACGGGGTTGCCCCCAGAGGTGGCACATTGCCTGGTTCCCTGGCCACACAGGTCTGCTCTTCACTGGAAAGGCAGGTGTGAGTCGGCACCTGTCTCGCCTGCGGGTTCACAGCCCCAACAGAGAGGTGTGATCCCAGTTTCTGCAAGGGTGGGCTCAGCCTCTGCGGCCAGGAGCCAAGTTCTTGGCACTTCCCACAAAGCCAGGTCTCAGAACAGGGCCAAAAAATCCATGTGTCAGCACCCAACAATGCTGAAAGCCAAGGCCTCATTAAGGATTCTGGTGCAACTTGCTCATCACATACACTCGCTGACCCTTCCTCATGCCAAGGAATCACTCACCTTTGTTTCATCAACTTGGCTTTTGCTGTGGTTCTCAAAGTCTGGACCTTTGCCAGAGCCTTCTTAACAGGACGACACAAACTGACAATTCCTAGGGAGGAAAGTGACTTCCCTGGTGGCTCAGACGGTAAAGCATCTGCTTGCAATGCAGGAGACCTGGGTTCGACCCCTGGGTTGGGAAGATCCCCTGGAGAAGGAAATGGCAACCCACTCCAGTACTCTCGCCTGGAAAATCCCATGGACAGAGGAGCCTGGTAGGTTACAGTCCATGGGGTCGCAAAGAGTCAGACACGACTGAGCGACTTCACTTCACTAGGGAAGAAAGTAGGGGATAAACTGGGAGACTGGGATTGACATAAACACATTACTATATATACATGTATATATGTGTGTATATATATATATATATGTATATATATATATATATATATATATATACACATACACACAATAGATAACTAATAGTGACCTACTGTATAGCACAGGAAACTCTTCTCAATACTCTGTAATGACATGACCTATATGGAAAAAGATCTAAAAAAGAGTGGTATATGTATATGTATACCTGATACACCTTGCTGAACAGCAGAAACAAATGCAACATTGTAAATCAACTATAATCTAATAAAAAATAAAAAAGTTTTAGGATATCCTATAAAATGATGATACTCTTCAAAAGTGTCAACATCATGAAAGACAAAGACAGAGGAGCTGTCAGATTAGAAGAGACTAAGGAGACCTATAAATAAATGCCATGTGGAATTCTGGATTGGATCCTGGAACAGAAAAATGACATCAATGGAAAAACATGGAAATCTGAATAAGTTCTGTAATTAAGTGAGTAGTGTTATACCAACATTAATTTCTTAGTTTCTATCATTGTATTTGTTGTTCAGTCACTAAGTCGTGTCCGACTCTTTTTGACCCCAGGGACTGCAACACCCCAGGCTTCTCTGTACCTTCACCAACTCCTAGAGTTTGCACAAACTCATGTCCATTGAGTTGGTGATGCCATTCAACCATCCAGTCCTCTGTCTCTCGATTCTCTTCCTGCCCTCAATCTTTCCCAGCATCAGGGTCTTTTCCAGTAAGTCAGCTCTTCGCATCAGTGGCCAAAGCACTGGAGCTTCTTCAGCTTCAGCATCAGTCCTTCCAATGATGAATATTCAGGATTGATTTCCTTTAGGACTGGCAGTTTGATTTCCTTGCAAGAACTCTCAAGAGTCTTCTCCAGCACCACAGTTAAAAAGCATCAATTCTTTGGCGCTCAGCCTTCTTTATGGTCCAACTCTCACATCCGTAATGACTACTGGGAAAACCATATCTTTGACTATTATGACCTTTAATTGGCAAATGATGCCTCTGTTTTTTAATACACTGTCTAGATTTGCCACAGCCTTTCTTCCAAGGAGCAAGTGTCTTTTAATTTCAAATTTCTCATTACTATTTTTGCAACTTTCCTGTAAGTCTAAAATTATCTCAAAATTTTAAAAATTTAAACAAAGCAGAAAGCCTCACAGATCTATACATGAAAAAAGGTGGGTCTTACTAAATGCAAATTGTACCTCTTGATTTAAAAAATAAGTCAAGAGGTATGAACTCTGGGAGTTGGTGATGGACAGGGAAGCCTGGCGTGTTGCAGTCCATGGGGTCACAAAGAGTTGGACACGACTGAGCAACTAAACTGAACTGACTCCTTATGATAGTCTTTTAAAATATATTCATTAGTTATAGTAAACATATAAGAGTACTTTCTTAATTCATCTAAATAGTATTCTCTTTGAAAATATTTAATCCATTCAAATAAAATCAGTAGTTGAAGTAATCAACTAAATTTGGTAAACCAACCATTCATTAAATTGACTTTCAGGGAATCAGCTGCCCTCTGAAATGAAACATTTGAGCCCTTTTTGAGGAATCTGAGAAATCCTGTAATTCTCCAGTTCCGCTTCCACTTAAGAGGACACTGGGAAAGAGATAGGCCCCACAAATGTCAGGAAACGTCCTACCTCTGAATGAGGACAGGCAGCTACAGTTTTTTGGACAACACTGAACGAGGCGGAATGGGAGTCAGAAAAGGAAGCAATATGGCCATTCTCATTAAAAGACAATTGGAACTTTCAGAGGTGAGCTAATTTCATCTAGTCACTGAGGAAAACTAGGTGGGCTGAGGGCATTCATGTAATGGGAGCAAGGAGATGCATCTGCACGGGGAGATGAGCTATTGGAAAGGACTTTCGTGAATGATTGCGAGATGAGGGCAGTTCTTAGATAGAGAGGTTGGGTGTTTCTCCCCCTTCATCAGTGATCCTCCTTTTTGGTAAGGACCAAGTGCTCTATGAACACCCTCGGATGTTCTGCTGTCTTCTCACCATGCCCTATCCCTCAGGCAGGCCTGCCGTTAACCTTCCATGGTTAACTTTACCACTTTACCACTCCACCTGTGGACGAGGGAGTCCAAACCCCTCCCTGAGTACCAACGCATTGTGTCTGTCTAGGGCTCTGCGTCAGGAAGCAATGCCACTCACACTGACAAGCTTGATCCCCTGTTACTGCCCAACTCTGGGCTCTGGGCAGCACTAAGATCTCCTTCTTGCACTTAGGACAGCTCTCTTCCACCCTGCCACTCCTCTGCACCAGATTCTTCTTCCTTTGATTGACAGTAAAAGAGTAGGTTGTTCCTCCCCGAAAGAAGGAAGGGAGACCCAGGCATCCTGGATTCCCTTGGTGGCAGCATAAATAAACCCCACACCCGCTGTGCGCTGACAGAGAAGGAAAGACAGAAAACGTAGAGAGAAGGGAGGAGGAAAAGGCATCCTGGGTTCCAGCCCATGTGGATTCTCCTGAGATGAAGAAAAGAAAAGGCCCCGCTCCCTCCCTTCTCCTCCTGCTGCTTGTCTTCAGGTGTTTGGAATTGGGTGAGTGAACTGTTTAGAGAGAAGAGTGCAGAGGTTCCCCAGGATCTGGAGAGCTGGGGGTCGAGATCCCTGGAGAAGGAACCTCTTAGGACTCAGGCAGGGCCCGCGTGGAGGTAGGGTGTGGAAGAGGTGTGAGAATCTTGGGGAGCTCTGGACCCTGTTACCTGCCCCCAGTTGCCGGTCAGGGGAGCAGGTTCTGATGGGCCTGTTCATTATCTTTCTCACATCCTCTTTTAAGGAAACGCTCTATTTTTTATTATTTAGACTTTATGTTTCTGTATGTCAACTCCCCTTGGGAAATGAAACATTTGAGCCCTTTTTGAGGCATCTGAGGAATTGGCAGGAGGTAGGGGGGAAATTGTTTTGAGCAGAGGAACCCAGAACTCCAAAATGCATGCCATGTAGGTTGCATAATCTCCCAGTTCTGATATCCTGCAGATGGGCATGGTGGGAGGTGGAAAGATTCATCTCTTCCATCTACTTGTACCCAAATTAATGCTGCTGTCAACCCCAACCAGACCATATCCACAGCCCCTTATGACTCCTCCTATCCTCAAAATGGGGTTTCCCAGGTGGCTCAGGGGTAAAGAATCTGCCTGTCAATGCAGGAAACACAGGAGACTCGGGTTTGATCTCTGGGTCAGGAAGATCCCCTGGAGGAGGAAATGGCAATCCACTCCAGTATTCTTGTTTGGGAAATTCTATGGACAGAGGAACCTGGCAGGCCACAGTCTATAGGGTCACAGAGTCAGACATGACTTAGCACACACACCACCTCACACTGAGCACACACACCACCTCAAACCACCCTGAATATTACCTGCCCTCAATCTTGCCACTTCAGCTCCAGATGTGACCCAGGGTCTGCCTCGTTCTAAATCATACACCAAACCATGACCTGAATTCTGTCTCTAGTAAGAATCATGGTTCCTGTCTCACTTGTTTACCAGAGACCCAGGCATAACTGGATGAGTGGAGACACATATAAACCTGGAGTCTACCCAGATTGCTGAAACACCAATAAGGGAAGTGAAGTTTAGGAAGAGACCAGAACCACAAAGGGCAGAATCAAAGGCTGGATGAAAAGATCCTCTAAGGACATGACTTAGCTCTAGATATGCCATATTGTCAAGTATGTTGTTGGAACATGTTTTATCAGAATTAAATCTAAAATATCAGATGATCCTTAACTCAAATAAATCTAATCCCATTATTTAGGGAGATGTGTTATTTGTAAGGGTGAGATAGCTGTGAAGACTATTAAACAGAGCAGATGATGATGGACCATCAATGATCCACATTAGAAGAATTTTTTTTTTTTGAGTAGGAACAAGCCAAAATGTTTCCACTAAAGACCCAGAGACCAGCCCTGGAGACGCAAAGACAAGACAAAGCTCTATCATTTTTAAATTTAATTTTTGGCTGCCCTGGGTCTTCTTTGCTGAGTGTGGGCTTTCTCTAGTGGTGGAGATTGGGGGCTACGCTCTAGTTGTGGGACGATGGCTTCTCTTGTTGCAGAGCATGGGCCCTAGAGTGCCAGGGTTTCGGTAGTTGTGGCACACGGGCTTAGCTGCCCCACAGCACGAGGGATCTTCCTGGGCCAGGGATCAAACCTATGTTCCCTGTATTGGCAGGCAGATTCTCAAGCACTGGACCACCAGAGAAGTCCCAAAGTTCTGTCATTTTTGGCCCAGGGACCACTGAGAATCATGTCACTGACGGCCCAGACATGACAGAGGACTACATCACTCCAGAACCAGAGATCACAGAGGACTACACGACACCAGACCTGGGGACCATGGAGGACTACACCACTCCAGACCTGGGGATCAAGGAGGACTACACCACACCATACCTGGGGACCATGGAGGACTACACCACTCCAGACCTGGGGATCAAGGAGGACTACACCACACCAGATCCAGACACAACAGAGGACTACATCACTCCAGACCCGGGGATCACAGAGGACTACATCACACAAGACCCGGGGATCACAGAGGACAATACCACACCAGACCTGGGGATCACAGAGGACTACACTACACCAGATCCAGAAATCATGGAGGACTACACCACTCCAGACCCGGGGATCACAGAGGACTACATCACACCAGACCCGGGGATCACAGAGGACTATACTACACCAGACCCGGCGATCACAGAGGACTACACTACACCAGATCCAGAAACCATGGAGGACTACACCACTCCAGACCTGGGGACCACGGAGAACTATACTACACCAGACCCAGGAACCACGGAGGACTACATCACACCAGACCCGGGGATCACAGAGGACAATACCACTCCAGACCCAGGGACCACGGAGGACTACATCACTCCAGACCCCAGGACCACGGAGAACTACACCACTCCAGACCCAGGGATCACGGAGGACTACATCACTCCAGATCCCGGGACCACGGAGAACTATACCACACCAGACCCGGGGATCACAGAGGACAATACCACTCCAGACCCAGGGACCACGGAGGACTACATCACTCCAGACCTCGGGACCACGGAGAACTACACCACTCCAGACCCAGGGATCATGAAGGACTACATCACTCCAGACCTCGGGACCATGGAGAACTACACCACACCAGACCCAGGGACCACAGAGTACTACATCACTCCAGACCCCAGGACCACGGAGGACTACATCACTCCAGACCCCAGGACCACGGAGAACTACACCACTCCAGACCCAGGGATCACGGAGGACTACATCACTCCAGACCTCGGGACCACGGAGAACTACACCACTCCAGGCCCAGGGACCACGGAGGACTACACCACACCAGACTCAGGGACCACAGACGACTACCCCAGTAAACATCCAGACCCTCACCTGGAGGGAACAGACTCAGTAACAGCAGTGAAGCCCCCTGGGCCCCTGACGCCCGTCAAAATCATCCTCATTTCCCTGGCTGCCACTGCTGTCGCTGTTGCACTCTTCGTTGGATTTGGCTTCCTAGTGGTGAGTATTTGGCCCTGAAATGTGAAGGACAATATGGGATTGAAAGCATCTGAGGAGGATGAGGTGAGCAAGGGGAGCTGAAACATAAAAAACTGTCAGACGTGAGAAAACCTACAGAGAGCGAGTTTGCAAAGATAGAGAGACACAGAGATGGAGAGAAAAAGGAGCAAGAAGCTTAAAAAGCTGAGGGCAGAACTGAGGGAGAAAGGAAGGTGTGAGAGAGGGAAAAGGAGAGTGGAGGGAAGGGGAAGAAAGTGTGGAGAGAGAAAATGAGCACAGAAAGAGGACCGTAAGAGCACAAATATATTAAAACATAATGTGAGCTGGAGTAAGGCTTAAACTATTAAGTAAGTACAGATGCAAAAATTTGTAAATTTTTATAAAATGAGAAATTAGGGCAGGGATAAGAGAAGAGGAAAAAATGAAAGCATTTTAGACATCCACTCATGTCAGAAATTTGGAGAAGGCAATGGCGACCCTCTCCAGTACTCTTGCCTGGAAAATCCCATGGACAGAGGAGCCTGGTGGGCTGTGGTCCATGGGGTCGTGAAGAGTCGGACGACTGAGTGACTTCACTTGCACTTTTCACTTTCATACACTGGAGAAGGAAATGGCAACCCCCTCCAGTGTTCTTGCCTGGAGAATCCCAGGGACGGGGGAGCCTGGTGGGCTGCCTTCTGGACACGACTGAAGCAACTTAGCAGCAGCAGCAGCATATCAGAAATTATGTTACTTTGTATTAACTGCTACCCACTGGGGAATTCTGCAGATTTTTTTTTTTTTTTGCAGATTTTTTAAAACTAAGATTGGGTAGGTTTTTATGAGCAGGGCTACTCTCTTCTGGAGAGACAATGGATGTCAGTGCTCAAAGGGGAGCTCTAGGTGTTTTTCTGTCTCTGAGGGGCCTTGTTTCTAAAACAGGAGATAAAAGGACTCTGTGCCAGCCCTGAGACTTCCTGTTGACCTTTGGTCTAAAATCCAAGCCTTCAACTTGTGGCCTCTGCTGGACATAGAAGGGCTAGCCCTTTGGGGCTATCCTGACTGAAGGATGACGTGCACATTGGAATCTCAGCAGGGTCGGCTTACATGATTAGCCAGCTCACGCAGGTCATTGAAACCTCATTCATTCCTGTTGGTCATTGATGGCAGTGTGCATTTGACCTCTGTCCCAAGAGGCAAACTCATAGCACAGGATCCGTTTGTGTGATTAAGGCAAACGTAAGGCTTTATTCAGCTGAGGTGTTCATGTTTAATTCTACCAAAAGCACACCATGAAACTAGGGCGTTCTGAAAGATGGCTGACAAAAGGAAAACAGGAATGAAAGCCTTCATATGTACTTGACACATGCATGAGTCACATTCAATATTCATCAGTAGATGGAGGCCCTTCTTGACTTCACTGGAATCACAAACAAGTGGCCTTTTGATCATGAGGCTCACGATGAAAAGTCAGATACTCTTGCTTCAGGCTGGGGGAGACTTTCCTCCCTCCAAACCAGCCTCTGAGTGCTGGCACCGAGTGGCCACTAAAAAGGGCACCTTCTTAACCTCTTGTAGAGACTAAAAATAAGAGACGATTCCAAAGACCCAGGATACAGGAAATAAAAGGAAAGTTCATATTCCCAAACTTACTAAATTCTTAACGTTTAAATATTTAACCAAAAAAGTTTAAAAAACAAGAATCATCTGTGTTTCTGTACCTCCCCCAAATCCGCTGATCAAAATAGTTTTATTTTGCTAACATCACTTCAGCGTTTTTGGAAACTGCATCTTTTGCAGTAAGTCCTGGGATCTGAAGAAAGTGACAAATAGGAAGGAGTCATAGAGATTAATGGGAAGGTCTTTATAAACCACAACCACCAGGATTAAGAGAGGAACAAAGTCTTAAAAACAAACCACTTTCTTTCTCCCTAGAAAAATTATTTCCTGCAGCCGTTAAATCCATTCACCAGAGTTATTTATCATCCCCACGTCATGGATTGGAGTGCAGCATAAGGAGGATCCCCACAGTGCCTACGGTTGGTTGTTGAGCAAACCAGACTCCTCCCAGCCTCTACAGAACCCACGAAGTGTGAATATGTGTTCTTAGGCCTCCACTCTCCTCCCCCAGTCTAGAGCCCCGGAACCACCAGATGAGGAAGGTGGCCAGCCCTGAGAATAGCATGTTAGGGACACTTGGAAGAATGCCGTCCACTTTGAGTATCGCCTAATTCTGGCCATGGTTATGTCTTCAAGAAAATTATCTTTACCTATCTACCAGGTTTGGATGTGAAAACTATTTGGGGAAGATACACATAACTCAGATATAAGAGATATTCATTAAGTCTGATCAAAGAAATGAAGCAAATACTTGTTTCTGTCTAGGTTATGTATCTAAATCCAGTCATTTTAACAAAAGGGCCCAGCATGGGTCAAACACTCCATGCCTTTCTGTCTGCTCATCTCGGTCCATCTGGCTGAGGGATACAGCTTTCTGTTCTCTCAAGAGCACACATTCAAGGATGTAGGGTCATCTACAGGATGAAGCCGACTAGTCACTCATCAAGTATGTACTGAATACCAGGTGGACTAGAGGGAAATTCAATTTTTGTTCTTTTTGCTGCTTCCACGGATCCTGGGGTTGTATCACTACATAGGATAATGGCATAAGGATACCCAGGGTAAAGGAGATTCTTAGAGTCAACCGGCCCATATCAATTACCCCCAAGACACCCATGTCCCTCTGGGTCAGCAGTTCTGCCAAAAGCGCGGGGGCTTTGCCAAGTCCACCTCTCTCGTCTTACCATCTAGCCTCCATCTCCAGAATGTGACCACCTCTGCAAGGTGCTGCTGGGAAGGGGGCCCACAGAGAGATGTGGTCTCTGGATAGTACTGAAGGTAGAAAAGGACAAGGTGAAGATGCTGCAGAAACATCCCGAAGGACAAATAGGAAGACTCAAAGAGTCAGGGAAATCCCTCCCTGACCACTCCTGGGACCCTGGCATACAAGGCTTGGTAGTGGCTTCCACGTCATATTATGCTCATACTCGTTGTGACACTATAATTGATTACACGTATCTATGCGTGTCATCTCTTCAGGGACTGTATACAGTTCATCCAGTATGAGTCCAGCCCCACTCACCTAATCCTCTTTTCTTCTTTAGCCCAATGTATTGAGAAAGTCTTTCTTTAGGTATTGTTACACAGAAGTACAAAATCCAGGTGACCCCAACTGCCAGATGCTGTTACTGTGCTGCCCAGACTGGGAAGACCGAGCAGCACACCCCTTAAAGAATTGTGCCTGAACAGGATTTATGCCCGTTTGGGTGTGACACCCCTGTGTCACAGAAATGTCTGTGAGTGCACATTCCAGCCCAGTCTCCTGTCTTTACAAACGAGAATGTTTGGTGAAGTTGTCCAGCAGAAGTGATTCAACATTCTCCCTACAGAAGGTGTTGTTTGATACCTTCATAACACATAGTTATTTGTCTAATCTAGTCATGACCTTTTCTGTGATTTATCTAAAACCCCTAACTCTAGAGTCTATACATCACCATACTTTTTTCCTTTATAGAGCATTCCAACAGAAGTTCGCAAGTTGAATCTTTATTTTCATTTCACTGTATATCTCCTTCCATTGTTCACTGTATATCTCCTTCCATTAGAATGTTAGTTCCTTGAGAATAGGGATCTTGAGAGCAATATAAGAAATAAGAGTTGGCATTCAATAATCATTTTCTTCATTCTCCCTTATTACATTAGAGTTTTAAACATAATCTAAGTAGCTGTCATCAAAAATAACCAAACAACCAAGGTTGGCAAGGATGTGAAGAAAAGAAAACCCTTGTACAGTGTAGGTGGGAATGTATATTAGTGCAGCCTCTTGTGGAAAACAGTATGGAAATTTCTCAAAAAACTGAAAATAGAAAAAAAAACCTGAAAATAGAACTGTCATATGACCCAGAAATTCCACTCCTCAGTATATATCAAAGAAAAAAAAAAACCCAAAATACTAATTCAAAAAGATATATGCACCCCAGTGTCCATAGCAGCACCATTTACAATAGCCAAGATATAGAAGCACCATAACTATCCATCAACTGATGGATGCATAAAGAAAATGTGGTATACATATGCAATGTAATATTACTCAACCATAAAAAAGAATAAAGTTTTGCCTTTTCTAACAACATGGATGAACTTGCAATATAAGAAGTGAAATGTCAGACAGAGAAAGACAAATACCATATGCTATGACTTATATGTGGAATCTAAAAAATAAACAAACTCGTGACTATAACAACAACAACAACAAAAACAAGATCACAGATATAGAGAACAAACTAGTGGTTACCAGCAGAGAGAAGGCAGAGGGGAGAGGAAAGATAAGGGAAGGGATTTAAAGGTACAAACTACCATGTATAAAATAAAAGGATATTTTATATCCTTTATAATATATCCAACAAGGATATATTATACAACACAGGGAATATAGCCAATATTTTATAATAACTCTAAACAGGATATAACCTTGAAAAATTGTGAATCACTATGTTGTACACTTGAAACTTATATAATATTGTATCTCAACTATACCTCAGTTTCAAAAAAAAGAGTAGTCTCATCTTAAAAGTTTCAATTAAAAAAAAAAGTTTCAATTTAAGCTCTTTCCTTTAACTGCTGCATTTGCCTTTGTCTAATATTAATGAAAGCTCCCATAACAAATAGTAAGATATTGCAGAGAGCAGAAGCTTTAAGATTTTAAATCTTAACCACACATAAGTGCTGAATCTAAAAGTATCAAAAATCTCCACCAAAATTTGATGAAATAAAAAATACTATATTCTACTTCTAAACAAACTAATAAGGCAACAGTTTTCCTTCTAAAAAAATATTAAACGAAATTATCATTAGATCAATGTTGTATTGAACAAAAATTTTCCAATTAATAATGTCATAAACAAATGCCCGAATCTAAAAATACAAAACCTATATACCACCCTCCTCCCCACTTTTGGAACAACTTCAGAACACTTAGCTAATTGTCTTTCCCATATTAATTCTTTACTACATTCTAGGGGATTTATTATCTGTGTGTGCGCTCAAAATTATAAAACAAATCATTTTAAACTGAAATTTCAATTTGACATTAAAATAGAACACTGGAAAAAAAAAATAATAAAATAAAATAAAATAGAACACTGGAAAGGAGGTGCAAATAAATAAAGAACTAGGAGACATGTCTTACCATTGGCAGTATGTCCTACTTCATTCAGTTGGCAGCATTTTCTTTCTTAGTGTGACATGAGTAATGGTGTATCTTAAACTCAGTGTCTTTTTAGAGTTGATGAAATAAACATATTTTGGAATAAACAAATGAACACATGCTTGTTTTTGATGCTGTTTCTTCAGTTTTGGTCTTGTTCAGAAACACAAAGAAATTAAGATTTCTTTAATGAGTGTCCAGTAGATTCTTTTGAGAACAAGGATGTCAGACTAACAGAAGTGAATGACATAGTTCTTGTCCTTGAGGACAAGAAAACCAACAATTCCATTATAAGGTGCTTTAATAGAGGTATGTATTGGGATGAAGCCCAAAGCCTAGGATGGGTCCCTCAGCTGCTGCAGACGCAGAAAATCTTCCCAAGGGAGAGAGGGTAATTGACCTGAGGTATATGACATGTCTACGGGCACTCTGGGCCACTTTCACACACTTGGTCTCTTTTGATCCTTACATCGGCTCTGTGAGGTAGGAAAATCATCCCCCTTTTTGAAATTCAAAGACTGAGGCTCAGAGGAGTTAAATAAATTCTCCCCAAACGGTGCCTCAGTGGTAAAGAATCCATCTGCCAATACAGGAGATGCAAGAGACTTGGGTTCCATCCCCAGGTCAGGAAGATCCCCTGGAGAAAGAAATGGCAACCTGCTCCAGTATTCTTGCCTGGGAAAACTCCATGGACAGAGGAGAGGAGCCTGGCGGGCTATAGTCCAGGGGGTCGCAAAGAGTTGGACATGACTCACTGACTAAACAACAACACGTGAATTGTGAGTGGCAGAGTGGGACGGAAAGAGGCGGAGTAAAACTCAGGTCCTCATTCACTGTTTTCCTCATTAGAGCTGAATCTCAAGGAAACCTCAGCACTCTCTTCAGCAAACCTTTATCCTTCAGCCTCTTCTTCTTCAGGCTTGCAGTGACAGGTTCTCGGACCTAGTGTTTAACCTATTTTGAGTTCTGAGCCAAGCAAGAGAACCTGGACACCTTCCCCATTCTTGGGGAGACCCCAGCCTGAAAATGAGTTTGGGACACACAGACACAAATAAACTTATCTGAGCTCATGTGAGCAATGAACAATAGGAAATGTGTCTTCAGTTTTGACATTGAGGGCATTTATTTGACAGCTGCATTCTGCTTTTTAAAATAGTTGCAGCATCTCAGGCCCCACCCTCGAAAGAATTTGAAGACTGGACACAAGCTGAATTGCTCCATTTTTTGGTTCAGAACCCCACCCCAAGAGTTTTCAAGGCAGCAGCCCTGAATCAGGGCGGATTCAAGGAACTGTGACTTTCTCCACTCAGGAGAGATTTTCAGCTCCCGTGCTCTACCCGTGGGAGAGATGGTGTGTGGTGATTCATTTAACCATCCATCGGATCTTTACTAAGGACACATATGCCAGTTACTCTGTGTGGCTCTGAGGACACAGTGGAGAGCCATATAAACAGTTTCTGCCTTCAAAGGTGCCTGGGGGAAGCTGGTGGACATTACTGTCAGGTAGATGCAAAAGTTGTTAAATTTCTTAATGTGCTACACTTTATTTGGGAACCTTAAAAAAAGTCATGGAGCCTTCAGCAGTGACATTTACTATCAGTCATGTAACCGTAAGGGCAGCAGGCAAGGGGAGCTTGGATGCACGCTTGAGTAGAGGCGTTTTCTCTCACACTGAGACCATAGCAGATCCATTCTTCCTTGTTCTGATTAGTATTCACTGCTTGTGTTTAGCTGCCTGCAGCTGATACCCAATTTGTGAATGGCACTGAGGTATAATGCAGGGTTGGAAACTGGATCACAGACCTGCAAGTATCTAAAAAGTAGAACTCACTAGTAAAGTCAAATACATAAATGTCAGGATGATAAAAACTGGCATAAGGAAAATTTCGATGTGGTAAAATTGTTAAATCGAAGATTTAACTTTAAAATATAGTCAGCATAGGAAAGGAAGTAATGGGAGGTGGGGAGTAGGGGGTGCGGGGGGCCGAGGGAGAAGGAATACAAGGATAGTAAAAAACGTCAAAGAAACTGACAATGACAACAAATGGCCTGAACAAAAAGAGGCTCCTGGGCTGCCAGTATCTTCCTAATGAAATGTCTCGATGCGCCCTCTAGTGGCAATGGCTGGGTAGTGGTCCTCTGAGAGGTGAGCCTCTCCTGGAAATGCATCACCTTTGTAGTCTCAGGGGAGGCCCGGCTGGCATTACATCTCACAGGGTCGCACCCCAGCTCCCTCCTTGTCTTGCACTTGCTGGGCACTGAAGCACAGCGTATGTTCACACACGTCTTGTAATTTGTAAAATATAACTGGCTTTCAGCGAGTTACTTAACATTTCAGGAGTTGTGTTTTCCCACTTATAAACAGCCACACCACTCATTCGTTTACCTATTCATTCATCTATACACATTTATTAAGCACCTGCTCTGGGACAGGGATTGACTTCAGCACTGAGGCTACAGTAGTGACGGGGTGTCCCACTTCTGCAGGGGTTTTTGTTCTAGTGACTGTAGGATTTCTGATGACTTTTGCCACAAATGAGTCAGTCATTTTTTGAGTGTAGGTAAGTTATGGAGTGAAAATAGACACCAGAGAAGAGAAAGTCAGAAAACCTGGGTTCTAATCTAGTTCCACTTCTTAATAGAGTGTAATCTCTCTCAACCTTAGTTTAGATCACTGTTATATCGAGGAAAAGCTACATTTTTCTCCATAGGACAATCCTTCAAACTACATGTAATGACAGTCAAAACTGCAATGGAAACAGTGTCCTTGGCAACCAACAGTCCTATCTTTCTTTTCTGTCCTGAGTCAAGAAAGTTCCAGAGTTTTCTTGTCACCTTCAAGTGTTAAGCAGTATTGTTTTATATACATAAATGTCTAATCTGAAATAACTTGTCACTTTCAGATGTTAAGCAGGGGTCAACAGGTCCAAATTGAAACAGGAGTTTGGGGCCAAAACCTCAGGAATAAAAAGAATTCTTTTACTAGCTACAGAAAGCTATGTCCAAGAAAAAGATGAAACTGATTAATTAGCATGCATTTGAATGGAGAGGAAAATTACATTGTTGAAGGAGAATTTGGTGACAAATTACTGACAAATCTATAGACAAGCTGTCAAAGGAACATCTAATATATCTACATTGTTCTGGTTATAGTTTCATCAGCCTTAGCTGGCAATCTGCTCCCTCAGTCCTTCTAAAGATGTCAAAAGCTCCTAACAGCCTTTGTAAAACCCTTTCTTATTTAACATATGTAGAGTAACCTCTAGTTCTTTCACTCAACCTTGACTGATACAACTTTTCTTTTTTAAACTGGAGTATACTTGACTCACAGTGTTGTATTAGTTGCTTAGGAAGCACTACTATGAACAAAGCTAGTGGAGGAAATGGAATTCCAGCTGAAAGTGAAAAGTGAAAGTGAAGTCACTCAGTCGTGTCCGACTGTGACCCCATGGACTGAGAATTCCAGCCGAGCCATTTAAAATCCTAAAAAATTATGCTGTTAAAGTGCTGCACTCAATATGCCAGCAAATTTGGAAAACTCAGCAGTGGCCACAGCACTGGGAAAGGTAAGTTTTCATTCCAATCCCAAAGAAGGGCAATGCGAAATAGTGTTCAAACTACCATACAGTTGAGCTCATCTCGAATGACAGTAAGGTTATGCTCAAAATCCTTCAAGCTAGGCTTCAGCATTATGTGAATCAAGAACTTCCAAATGTATAACCTGGATTTAGAAAAGGCAGAGGAACTGGAGATCAAATTGCCAACATCCATTGGATCAAGAGTATTCCAGAAAACCCTCCACTTCTGCTTCATTGACTATGCAAAAGCCTTTGACTGTGTAGATCACAACATAGCGTGGAAAATTCTTAAAAAGACGGGAATTCCAGACAACCTTACCTATAACCTGAGACCTGTATGCAGGTCAAGAAGCAACAGTTAGAACTGGACATGCGACAATGGATTGGCTCCAAATTGGGAAAGGAATATGTAAAGGCTGTATATTGTCATGCTGTTTATTTAACTTCTGTGCAGATTTCTGTGCTGTGATGAGTTGCTTAGTCATGTCCGACTCTTTGTAACCCCATGGACTGTAGCCCAGGCTCCTCTGTCCATGGGGATTCTCCAGGCAAGAATACTGGAGTAGGTTGCCATGCCCTCCTCCAGGGGATCTTCCCAACCTAGGAATCAAACCCAGGTCTTCCGCATTGCAGGCAGATTCTTTACCATCTGAGCCACCAGGGAAGCCCAAGAATACTGGAGTGGGTAGCCTATCCCTTCTCCAGGGGATCCTCCCCACTCAGGAATGGAACCAGGGTCTCCTGCATTACAAGGGGATTCTCTATCAGCTGAGCTACCAGGGAAGCCCTCTATGCAGAGTACATCATGCTAAATTCCAGGCTCAATGAATCAAAAGGTAGAATCAAGGATGCCAAAGGAAATATCAACAATCTCAGATATGAAGATAATACCACCCTAATGGCAAAAAGTGAAGAGGAACTAAAGAGCCTCTTGATGAAGGAGAAAGAGGAGAGTGAAAAACCTGGCTTAAAACTAAACATTTAAAAAACTAAGATCAGGGCATCTGGTGCGACCAGTTTATGGCAAACTGAAGGGGGAAAAGTGGAAACAGTGACAGGTTTTATCTTTTGGGGCTCCAAAATCACTGTGGATGGTGACTGCAGCCAAGAAATTAAAAGACATTTGCTCCTTGCAAGAAAAGCTATGACTAACGTAGACAGTGTATTAAAAAGCAGAGATATCACTTTGCCAACAAAGGTCCCTATAGAAAAAGCTATGGTATTTCTGGTAGTTACGTATGGATGTGAGAGTTGGACCATAAAGAAGGCTCAGTGCAAAGTATTGCTGCTTTTGAATTGTGGTGCTGGAGAAGACTCTTGAGAGTCCCTTGGACTGCAAGGAGATCAAACCAGTCCATCCTAAAAGAAATCAACCCTGAATATTCATTGGAAGGACTGGTGCTGAAGCTGAAGCTCCAATACTTTGGCCAGCTGGTGCAAAGAGCCAATTCACTGGAAAAGACACTGAAGCTGGGGAAGATTGAGGGCAGAAGGAGAAAGGGGCGACAGAGGATGAGATGGTTGGATGGCATCACTGACTCAATAGACATGAGTTTGAGCAAGCTCTGGGAGATAATGAAGGACAGGAAAGTCTGGTGTGCTGCAGTCCATGGGGTCACAAAGAGTCAGACATGACTTAACAACTGAACAACAATTAGTTTCAAGTGTACAGGAAAGTGAACCAGTTATACATAAACTTATAGCCACACTTTTTAGAGTCTTTTCCCATATAGGCCATTACAGAGTATTGAGTAGAATCCTCTGTGCTATATAGTAGGTCCTTATTAGTTATCTATTTTATATACAGTGGTGTGTATATGTTAATCCCAACCTCCCAATTTCTCCTCCTGTGATACAACTTGTTAAAACAAGAAGATAAAAGCCAATTGATTATTGAAATGTTTGCATCTAGGAAAAGAGAATCAGAGATTTGGAAAGTGGTATAAGCACCACAGCTTTTCATTATGGCTTGTAGGACTTTTTTGCCTTTTAAAAATATATACAAGTTTGGTAAAAGTTTAAAAAAACAGTCAAATAAGCAAAAACACATCTGGTAAATAATATATGTAAAAGCACTAAGACATATAGTGGGTTTAAAAATAAGCTCCACGGTCTTCCTGATGGCTCAGTGCCCCTCTTGTGGAGGCCTAAGAAGGAAGGACTTTTGGGGCATGACAGACATAGTGAGGTGGGCTTCCACACAGCCCAGCCTCGTCTAGGAAAAAGTCACTGTAAGCAGGCATGTTCACTAATCCAGTTCACTCACTCAGGTGGGAAGTCACAATAGAGTTGGGGCCAAAACCTCAGGAATAAAGAGAGCCCCTTTTCCTGAAATGTCCTAAATTTTTCATTAAGGACATATTTAATGTCCCGCCTCTTCTTTGTTCTCTTCCCCTCCACTTCCTTTCGCTTCTCTCTGCTTCCTCTCCCTGATTCTCTCCCTCCTTCTCGTTTTGAAATAATCCTAAACTCATCAAAAATCATTGCAAAAATAGAGATGTCCCACTCAACCTTCAACCAACTTACCCCAACGAAAGCATCTCAGGTACTATGGCATGTTATCGAAACCGGGAATCAATCCTTTTTTCCCTCTCGGGTAGACTTGGTACTTGCAACTCCAGAAATCTCTTTCCATCATGACTAACATGATAGATTCCTAGTTTTCAAAGTGCTGCCCTTTGAAGAGGAAGTGCTTTGAGTCTAATCCAAGCCAATGCTTGTGGCACAAGACTCCACAGTGTTCTGGTCTAGTTAGCTTGTGAAGAGCTGAGAACCACTAAAGGGTCACCAGAGAGTGTGGAACTGATGGATCTTAGAAGATAACCCAGGGATGGCCCTCAGCAAGGAGGGGAGCTAGTGGGCTAATGCAGGTGGTTACTGGAGAAGTTACCTGGATTGTTTTTAATGAGAGACATTTCCCACCTCAGTGGGTTTCCTAATGAGTTTAGGTGGTGTAAAATATCATTGAAACAGAAGAAACATGTCTAGTCCAGGCTCTGAGGGTAATTCCTGGAACATCAGTAATTCCAGGCCACTTATTTTTGCTGGATGAAATTCCGTCTGAAGAGATACACTATTCTCTTTGAAGAAGACGGGCGCAGAAACACAGGAACTCAACCGTGTGTGTTAAATTCAAGCACGTATCTGCTTTAGTTGGGGTGTTCGCCTAACAGCCCCAGTCCGACGTAGCGATGAAGCAAGCAGAGACAAGGCTGAGAAGCTGCCACAGAAAAGATAAAACGCCCAGGTCCTGGGCCAGCACAGCTAAAACCCTCCAACGGTTGAGGGTGAGTGTATAAAGGGAAAAAGAACAGAACAAGTTAGAAGGAAGAAGGCGCAGAAAGGAGAAGCCAGTGGCAAAGGAACTGAGCAGAGGGCTCAGAGATTACACTTGACCACACACCAGGAGGCGGCATCGCCCGGCGAGAAGCAGCGCCCCCTAGCGGTCCAGCTCCGCGCGGCCGGCGGGGCGGCTCATTGTCCCGCCGTTTCTGGCCCGCGCTGCCTTTTTATACGCTTGGCTACCGCGCGGGTGAGTGGGGTTCACTGAGGTCCTCAGCTGGGAGCCTGGGGCGGCTTCAGAGGTGTGGGTGGGATTCGGTGAGTGTCGTGGGGACCATCTCACATGCGGGGCGGGGAGGGGTGGGGCCTGGGGAGGGGGTGGGGGGAGTGCGAGGATGGGGAGCGTGGGGGGCGAGGTAAGGTCGAGACGCGGCCGAGGTCTACACACGCCTGCTGCGACCACCTGTTGCCACCACAGCACATCCCGCTTTTCTGTCTCTTTCCAGTTTCCAACCGCTGCTCTCCCTGCTGCACGCCCCTGCCCGCTTTCCTCCTCTTCACACACCTCCATCCTCTGACCCCCCTGGGTGAGAAGGCTGCCCCCCACCTCCCCCGTTGCTCCTGTAAGAGGCATGCAAGGGCTCCTGGAAGGCCGAGGCTCAGGTGACCACTTCCCAGCAGTCGTGGGGCGCCCTCCGACGCCCCTGAGTGCTGTCTTCTCCTGTTCCCAGTTCTGCCCTCTTCTCATTTCTGGTCTCAGGAATCAGGGAGTTTCCAGGCTGACTGTGCTCAGGGGCCCTCAGTCCTTGGAGTTAAAGGTCTTTTTCTAGCAACCAGGAGCTCTGGGACGGACACAAGGGCCTGAAGCACACTTCCTAAAAACTAAATGCCCCTCTTCTGGGCCGCAGACCCTGGTCCTCCTTTCATGATAAGACTCACCTCCTAGGGCCAAGGCCCGCTGCATGTGCCGCACGTGTGGTCTGGGTTTTGTTTTTTGAACCTTGGAGAAATCTATTCCTAACTTGTTTAATGTTCTCTGTTGTGACAAGAGATACCACTCTGCTGAAAGGGCATTCCCTAGTGGTGGAGGGGTTAGGACTCCGCACTTTCACTGCTGTTGGCCCCGGGTTCAGTCTCTGGTCTGGGAACTAAGATTTTGGTGTGCCTAAAAAACACCAAAAAATAAACAAAAACCCAAAACAAAAACAAAAGACAACAAAATAAACCAACAGCAACAACAACAAAAAATCAACTGTGCTGAAAATTCTGCATCTCTGTAGCAGCTTCTCAGAATTATCTGAGTAGCTGGTTTACAGGCTAGTCAATTAGGCTCAAATAAAACTCCATTCTATTATTACAGACTGTTTATTGATTACTTTCATAGACAGAAATTAGCCTGGTAGTTTTGTGGCCAAAAGACTCTTCCTGCGATATCTGTGGTCTCCACTCCCCACTTCCCTCTTCACATCCCACCTCCCCACATCCCACCTCCCCACTAATGTGAACTCAAACTTTTTGCTGTGTTGGTGTTCCTACAACTGTTTTCTTACCTCTTCCCCTGCCATCGCCTGTGCCACTTCGGGATTTGCCCTCCCCTCCTTGCTGCCCCCTCCTCCCTACAGCTCCCTGATCCCTTCCTAGGGAGTCCCCACTCCCGTATCCCCTTTCCCACCACAGGTCCCTCTCTTCCCCTCATGGGTCTTTACCTGCAAGGATCAGTCACCTGCAAGGCTCCTACCTCCCCTCAGCTTTTACTAGTCTTTATTTTCCCACAGGGTGACTTTTGCTCAGGGGCACTTCCCTCCATCCTCACAGCCCTATTTTCATCACCAGAGGGAGCTCACCTGCCAATGATCCCTGGGCCTTGAGCACAGTGCCCAGCCCCTGGGGGAGGACCTGTCCCCCACTTGACACCCATCCTCTTACCTCTGCCCCCTATGCAGGCACCTGCTCTTGGCCCTCTTCCAAGGGGGGGCCTTTCACCCAACACGGCCCCTCCCCCACTCCTGCATCCTAAACTTCACCCTCTGCATCCTCCACTCTCCAGGCCACAGGTGCTGGAGTCCACTTGATCTGGTCCCTCTGAAGCTTCCCCCATGGCACCCTGCCCTGCTCCCACCCTTGTCTGAGTGCCTTGGGCCCTCACCAAGTAATTAATCACAGGCCCCCTCTTGTGGTTCCCCAAATCACCACCTCACCCTCACCCTCCCTCACCCAGGGCACCCCTCTTCTCCTGTCTTCACCCTAACCCAAGGTGGGTCACCCCTGAGCCATGTTCACCCCCTGTCCCCCAGTCCCAGACCCTCACCACTATCTCCTCTGCATCCTCTTGCCCCTCCTTCACAGTAGGAATACTGCCCTTGGTCCACTGCCTACTTCTTGGCCTTCATCAGCCTCTCTTCATCACCATCATCCCAGTGGGCTTTCACTACCTCAACAAAATCTTTGTTTTATGCCACTTGGTCAACTGGTCTTTCCCTAGAGGGGCTCTTCTCCCAGCCCCATGCCCCCTGTGCTGCCTGCCTGACCCAAACCCTCTGTGGAGGTGTCACCTGACTCCCCCCAACTGCTCCTACCATGTAGGTCCTTTCAATGTGCACCTTGGCTTTCAGTTCTATCTTCTCTTGCCACCCTACTCCTAATTCCCCATGACCCTTGTGCGCTTGCACTGACTCCTCTCCCAGGGGACACTGGCAGGTGCAGCCACCTCCCCACCAGGGGCCTCACCAGGCCTCTTTGCACTCTGGGCCCAGACCCACTCCTTCACCTCCCCCAGCTTACTGGCCACCTTCATCTCTCTTGGGGCCACAGCCCAGCCCCTCAGGCCCCTCTGCCTCCTGCCTCACCCTCCCTGGAGTCGTCCTTTTCCAACCAAATATAAACCTAAATTAGACTCTGCTTTAAGGGCTTACCAGGTGGCAATAAGACATAGTATTTCATTTAAACTGCATGACAAATAGCTACTATCCTTAGTCATAAATGAGTTCTTAGAAACCAGTAACATTGATATTTCAAGGGAAATGAAAAAAAAACTGCAAAATGAAATAAAATACTTGGTTAGTAAGGATAAAGCATATATGAAGATGACTAAACTGATCATAAAGGAAAAGCAATTTCTTTGCTTTTAATATTACTAAAGACATTTAGACATACGAAAACTGTACAAACATCTGTACAATTTTACAAAACAGACCGACATAGACAAACACTAGGGTACAAGATAGATGAGGACCCATGGGGGAAATCTGTAGTTTGGATCCCGATTTTCAATAAGATATGAAAATGCAAAAGAAATTAAGACAAAGATGGAGACAGCCCAACCCCTGCCTCTGTTGGATCAGGAAGGACCATCAGAGAAAACAGTCCAGTATGGGAAAGGGTCCTGGTGGACAGAGGGGGGCCAGACTCACCACTTCCTTACATTATGCTAATAGCAGCACAGACACATTCAGATGACTTCTGCAGAAAAAGTCAGAAGACCTTGAAGTCATAATGCAAGGATGGGACATGGAATCTTGTCCCCACGAGGTAGCTGTCTCACACTGTGAAAGAAAAGAATCATGAACCAGTGTAGGTCAGTCATGTAAGCTCACATTCTCAACAGCCCTCCACATGCTCACATGTCCCACTCAAAGACCCCCACCACCCAGTGTGTCCCCCCTGCACCAACAGTCCTGTTTTCCCAGTCAGGACCCTCCAGGGTCTCACTCTAGGATCCATGAGAGCCTTGGTCACACATCAGAGCCCTGGACACTGTCACTGCCTGGGGGAGAACAAGACCAGGACGTGGTCAGAACCCACAGGAGAGACACTAGAGAAGGAACTTTGAGGAGGGTGAGCCCCCATGGCCTCCTGTCTGCATCCTCACAAGGGTCTCAGGAATCACACCCCCTCTGTACTTACTTGCAGCCTGAGTGTAGCTCCCTCCTTGTTCACCTGCAAGAAGAAAACATCACGTGAGAATCCATGGAGAAGACTGAATCATGATATCCTAGAGAAACCCCCTACTTCTGGACCCCAGAGAACTTTTTGGAACTGTAACCAAAAATCCAGGACAGAATCAGGAATATAAAGAAAGGAGATGTGGGGGGACGGACCATCTCCAACCCTTCTAGAGGTCTGACCTAAGTGGGGACCTTCCCCTCTGACCTTCAAGTGCTGAGAAACAGGCCCCAACTGGAATTATGAAGGTGAAAAATCTATCTTTCATTTTCACTCGTACTTGACAAAAGGGTCAATGTTAGCATCAGCTCTAGACCAGCAAGCCCATATGTGTGGATGGCATTTCCCAGGAACAAGGCAGGCAAACTTCTACCTGGGCTTGAAACCCCTCAGTGAGACACGAAAACTCAGATGCCTCCCTCCCTTCCCTACCTGAGTGCTTCTTCCACCAGATCACAGCTCCAGCCACCACAACCACCAGGAGGAGACCCAGGCCAACAGTGATGCCCATGATGGGGATGGAAGGCTGAGGAGGTTCTGTGGAGGAAAAGGAAGGGGCCCTGACCTCAGGCTTGAGTCCTGACCTTGCTGAACTGTATCCAGAAGGGCTCCTGCTTTATCTGAGATAAGCTCCATCCCATCCCCGTCCTTACGCCATCTCAGGGTGAGGGGCTCCTGAAGCCCCTCATGCTGCACATGACACGTGTGTTTCTGCTCCTCTCCAGAAGGCACCACCAAGGCCGCCCACTTCTGGAAGGTTCCATCCCCTGAAGGCCTGGTCTCCACAAGCTCCATGTCCTGGGTCTGGTCCTCCCCATCACGCTGCCAGGTCAGTGAGATCTCCTCAGGGTAGAAGCCCAGGGCCCAGCACCTCAGGGTGACCCCACTGCCAGGGATGTGGTGATGGGTCACATGTGTCTTTGGAGAGTCTGAGGAAGAATCAGAAAATTCACACTTTATTTTACTCTCATGGGCCACGGAGGAAGCATCATGTGACCATTCTGAGAAATGATGAGAAAATGAGTTTGAAAAGAAAAAGCACAAACACCAGACACCAGCCTGGGCTCTGGGGTCTGGGAAAATCTCCCAGTCCTTGTAAAGTTCTGGAGTCAGGGTGAGAATCAAGGTAGGACGCTCCACGTTGAGGGGGAGAATACAGAGCAATGGTCCTGACTTTGTTGGAAACTGAATGACTCAGAAACGCTGGAGTCTGGCTTCTTATGATGCTCTCAGGCTGAGTACAGGCCTTGAGAAAGTCATGAGTCACAAGATGGCGGGCAGGGTGAAAGGGCACCGCTGACCAGTTATTTCAAGGATGGTTTCTTGCTTCTTCTCCAGACACTGGATTCCTTAATTGTCCTTCAGAGAAATGAAGCTACTGGCGAGTCACTGTCTTGTACAGAACATGAAAACCTGGGTGCATTCCTCCCTCTCCAGATAAGAAGTTGGGGTGCTGTTCCCACAGGGACCCCACTTTCTTCTCCTCGTGGGAAGCCAGCTCCAGCCCGAGGGGAGATCGGGGAGGCTCCGCGCCCCTCGTACTTGCGCGCAGTAGCGTGTCCTTCCCGTTCTCCAGGTGTCTGCGGAGCCACTCCACGCACTCGCGATTCAGGTAGTTCCTCACACGCTCCGCAGCACCGCGCTGCTCAAACTTGCGTTTGGTGATCTGAGCCGCCGTGTCCGCCGCGGTCCAGGAGCGCAGGTCCTCGTTCAGGGCGATGTAATCTCTGCCGTCGTAGGCGTACTGCACGTACCCGCGGAGGAGGCGCCCGTCCGGCCCCACGTCGCAGCCGTACATCTCCTGGACCGTGTGAGACCCTGACCCGCCCCGACCACCCGCGGTGATTAAAATAAACCCAAACTGAAAATGAAACTGGGTCAAGTCCCGCCGGCTCCTCCCGGGTCGGGGTGCCGAACGTGTTCCGCAGTGCTGGGGTGACCCTCGGACCCGGAGACTCGGGGCGACCCCGCCCGGTCCCTGGGGGTGGGGCTCGTGACCCGGACCCGGTCCCGCGTAGCTCACCGGCCTCGCTCTGGTTGTAGTAGCCGCGCAGGTTGTTCAGGTTCGCTCGGAAAGTCTGTGCGGTGTCCTTGGCTCTGCGCGTGTTCCGATCCCAATACTCGGGCCCCTCCTGCTCCACCCACTGCGCCCGCGGCTCCATCCTCGGATTCGGGGCGTCGCCGTCGAACCGCACGAACTGCGTGTTGTCCACGTAGCCGACGGTGATTAAGCGGGGCTCCCCGAGGCCGGGCCGGGACACGGCGGTGTAGAAATACCTCAGGGAGTGGGAGCCTGGGGGCGGGAAGGGGTGAGACTCGGCCCGACTTCCTCGCGGTTCGGGTCCCGGGTCCGAGGTGATGGGGCCGGGAGGGGAGGAGGGGCGAAGGGCTCGTGAGACGGAAAAGGTCGCAGAAGGACCAGGACTTGGGGGGCAGAGAAGGGGGGGAACAAGGGAGGGACAGGACGGGACAGGGCGGAGGAGGCGGGTCTGGGCGAGGGCGACGGGATGGTTCCTTCCCTGGGTCCTCTCGCCGCTCCCCGCAGAGGCCGTTCCCTCCAGACCCCGCACTCACCCGCCCCGGTCTCGGTCAGGACCAGGCCGCCCGAGAGCAGCAGGAGGAGGGTTCTCGGCCCCATAACCCGCATCTCCGGGGTCTGGGGAGAAGCGAGTCCAGCGGGTGGATGAACACTTTGTAACCCGGGGCCGCGGAGATGAATATTGGCAGCTGGAAATTGGACACCAAATTGGAGTGAGAACTGGGGCCGCGTCACAAGTGTCCAGGCAGGAGGGCCCGACACAGGTTGTGAGAGAAGAAGTGAAACTCGAGAAGACGGGAATTCCCAAGACGGAAAGTCCCGGCCCCGGACACGGCCCTTGACCCTGAGACTCTGAGAGCCTCGCCCTCCGGGGAACCTGGGACGTTGTCCTGATCCCTCCTCTCCTGCACCGAGAGCTTTTTGTCCCACTCCCTGAGTCCTGGTCCAGGGGCTGTGTAGTCAGCGATTTTCAAAACATTTTGGTCAGAATATTTATACAATCCAACAAATTAGTGAGGACCCCAAGGGTAATTTTGTTTTTATAGTTACTTCTGTCGATATTTTCCATAGTAGAAATGATAGAATTTGTTTATTCATTTATTTAGAATAATATTAATAACTCACACAGTTAATATGGAATATAACTGTTTCCCCAAATAAACACTACAGTGGGAACAGTGGGGTTTTTTACATTTTTGTATTTTTGCAAGTCTCTTCCTGTCACTCTCATTAGAAAATCACTGGATGTTTTTGTTTGCTTTCTATGTTAAATCCATTATTTTGGTTGAAATCTATGAAAATAAAAAGCCCACACATACGTAATAGTATTTTAAATCACTTTTCAGATAATTATCTAAGTTCATCTTTGATCCAAAATTAAAACTACAAAAGTGGTAGTTCCTCAAAGGTTATTTTCAAAGTGGACCTGAAATGATATTATTGAATATTTCCTATTCTATTACACTAAAATCCATAAGCTTATTTTGCACATTGACTGTCTCTTATACTAATAGATTTTTTAAAACTAATACAATGCTTCACTAAGTTTTGTAGATCTTCCAGTGTCATTCATTTTTTCAAGTAAACACTGTATTCCATGAAAAAGAGGCTAGTTCAGCTCAAACAAATTATTTTTCTTGCGACATAATGCTTTGGAATGTAGCAGAAGTGCTTGATATGTACTTCCTATGTCATCTTAGAAGTTTTTTTTAGAAAAATAACTTAATTTGCATTTTGAAATATGACCATAAACCTTTTGATTTTCCTAAAAAAAGCAGCTCATTTTTGCAATAGGAAATACAACATAGCAATATTTGTGCAAGGCCTATGTTAAGATTAGAACACCATCTTTTGAATTTCATCTAAGCATGAGAATTTTGACAGGCTGATAGTCACACCAGGTTTTCTTAAATTACTCTAACAAAAGTGGATAATAGCAGATTGTAGAATTAACATACCATTCTATGCCCTGTTATAACATGATATACTTACTTCTTGCAGTGTATCAGATCCTTTTCAGCATCATCAGAGTAAAGCTAATGTTCACCAAGCACACTCACTTCAAAGAAAAAAACATAATCTGTTTTATGCCATCAAGTTTACCATTCATTGCTCCAGGAAAACAACACCATCTAGTTAAGTCATGTAGAGTTTTACTTGTCCATGTAATTCTTGCCTTGTCAATTAAGTCTCATCATAAAACTTTAACTCCATCAGTTCAGTTCAGTTCAGTCGCTCAGTGGTGTCCGACTCTTTGCGACCCCATGGACGGCAGCATGCCAGGCCTCCCTGTCCATCACCAACTCCCGGAGTTTACTCAAACTCATGTCCATGGAGTCGGTGATGCCATCCAGCCATCTCACCCTCTGTCATCCCCTTCTCCTCCTGCCCCCAATCCCTCCCAGAATCAGGGTCCTTTCCAATGAGTCAACTCTTCGCATGAGGTGGTCAAAGTACTGGAGGTTTAGCTTCAGCATCAGTCCTTCCAATGAACACCAAGGACTGATCTCCTTGAGGATGGGCTGGTTGGATCTCCTTGCAGTCCAAGGGGCTCTCAAGAGTCTTCTCCAACACCACAGTTCAAAAGCTTCAATTCTTCGGCACTCAGCTTTCTTTATAGTCCAACTCTCACATCCATACATGACCACTGGAAAAATCACAGGTTTGACTAGACGGACCTTTGTTGGCAAAGTAATGTCTCTGCTCTTTAATATACCGTCCAGGTTGGTCATAACTTTCCTTCCAAGGAGTAAACGTCTTTTAAATTCATGGCTGCAATCGCCATCTGCAGTGATTTTGGAGCCCAGAAAAATAAAGTCAGCCACTGTTTCCACTGTTTCCCCATCTATTTCCCATGAAGTGATGGGACCAGATGCCATGATCTTAGTTTTCTGAATGTTGATCTTTAAGCCAACTTTTTCACTCTCCTCTTTCACTTTCATCAAGAGGCTCTTTAGTTATTCTTCACTTTCTGCCATAAGGGTGGTGTCATCTGCATATCTGAGGTTATTGATATTTCTCCCAGCAATCTTGATTCCAGCTTGTGCTTCTTGCAGTCCAGCATTTCTCATGATGTACTCTGCATATAAGTTAAATAATTAGGATGACAATATACACCCTTGATGTACTTCTTTTCCTATTTGGAACCATAGGATCTGATATTAGTTCCCCAAGGGAATCAGAGGTGTCCCTGAATCCCTAGAGTGGTAAACACACAGTAGGACAATCAAGGAGGACAAAGTGAGCCGAAGAAGTTAGAGTTGATAGTGAGATTTCATGTGGGGAATACCTCTGATCAGGGTTGTCCTGGCTGAGGGGTGATATGGGAAGGTTGTCAGTGTCCAGGGCCTGGCAGGCGAGGTAGCAGACAATTTATGATTACTTCCTGTCAGGACGGCTCCAGAAGAGTTCTGATATCAAATACATTCTCCAATCTGTCAGGTCCTGATCCCAAATGTATTCATCCAGCAGTATTGACACATGTTTTGTCCAGTTTGGCTCATGCTTTGGGCTGAGAGTCTGTAATACACTCGAAACCGAGGTATAGACTCTGCTCTCAAATGGCTGAGTAGCGGTTGTAATGGAATACCGTGAAGGTTGTTGTTGACATAGTAGCAGGTAATTAAAACCATCACTTTCTCTCTCTCCCACAGTTATTGTAAATATTGCTCATTATTTGCACCCTGATGTTTCTTAGAATATGAAGGATTTTAACAAAGTTCCCCCAGGAAGGCAGACTCAATGCTTTGGGGACAGGAGACAGTATGGACTTGACCTTGACTACACTGAGTGGATCTTCCACTTTGGACGACTTCCATTGAGACCTACTGCCCACCTTCACATGGCGTCAGGGACATTCCCACTGTCTTCTGAGCAGAACACTTAGTACACAAAGACTCATGTCACAAATCCTTGGTAACATGATTGAAAAGCATCTCTAGTACATTACATAGATTGTTGCATAGATAGATGTTTATGGATGGAGAGAGAGAGAGAGAGGATGGACAGAGGCTAGATACAGATTGAGAACTGGACACATAATTTTACCATCCATGTGTCACAGGGCAACTTATGACAACTTATATTTGTTATTTATAGTGGACTTTTATTAGCTTCCAAGTGAGATGAAAGAAGAAAAGCAAATCAATGCACCTTCAAGAAATCCTCCAAGTTCGAACATGTTCTGATTAAGGCTAACTTGGGAAAAAACAACTTTTGAGTGGGGGGCTGGGGCGGGGTCGCGGGGCTGAGTGTTTGTCATAAGCAGCCATACTCTGTCCTCTGGTGGCCTTCTGTGAAATAGCACAAGTGCTGCCGGCTCCATGGTTTTGTCAGCAAAAGAAGCCAACGTTTCCACTTGCCACCTTCACAGTCCTGCTGTTAGAGCAAATCAAAAGTTCTGTAAGAGTCAGTATTTGGGGGTGCCTACTGGAGGAAGTCACTGTCTTGACTAGGACACAAGAGGCCACTTCCCAAGTGTAGTGTTTCAGGGAGTGTTGACTGAGCCCCTGAGTCAGGCCCTGGGTCAGGCCCTAGAGGGGAGACTAGAGAGAAGGTCGCTGCCTCAGGGAAACTGCAGGGGGAGGATGGGAACACCCTGGGCTCACTTGTCTACACCCCAGCTCTGTGGTCTACTGGGGAGAAGTTAGTCTACCCAAGCAAAGCAATTTATGGCACTTTTCTGTTTATATTAATAATAAAGCATTTTAGAAAATTATCACTCAACCTATCTGTGTGATTTCATCTAAATTTATATTTGCTCAGATGGTAATGAATCTGCCTACAGGCGGCGGACTGGGGAGGCAGCGGTCTGGCTTGGCTTGTCAGGGCGCGGGTGGCTGCGGCTTCAGCACCCTGTCCCTGCAGTACCAGGCGGAGGAGACGCCCCTCGCGGGCAAGTCAAGTACCTCGCGGTGGATTCGTTCCCAAAGGACTTGACTATGTCGTGAAGCAGGAGGAAGGGGAGGCGGCGGGCAGCGGAGTTGGGACCGGGGCCGGCGGAGGTTGTGGCCGGAGTCGGGTGCTGACAGCTCCAAGTCAAGGATTCTGCTCATGGGCCTCCGGAGCAATGGGCAAGTCCTGCATTCAGAAGGTGGTGTTTTATAAAATGTCACCCAACCAGACCCTCTTTTTGGAAAGGACCATCAAGACTTACAGAGATGACATTTCTAATAGCTCCTTTGTGAATTTCCAAATATGGGGTTTTCCTGGGCAAATGGACTTTTTTGACCCAGCTTTTGGTTTGAGATCATCTTTAGGGGGACAGAAATACTGATATATGTCATTGATGCACAGGATGACTACATGGAAGCTTTAACAAAACTTTACTGTTTCTGAAGCCTACAAAGTTAACCTAGACATGAATTTTGAGGTTTTTATTCACAAAGTTGATGGTCTGTCTGATGGTTACAAAATATAAACACAGAGGGACATTCATCAAAGGGCCAATGATGACCTTGCAGATGCTGGACTAGAAAAACTCCATCTTAGCTTTTATTTTACTAGTATTTATGACCATTCAATATTTGCAGCCTTTAGTAAGGTGCTGCAGAAATTTTTCCCACAGCTACCGACCTTGGAAAACCTATTAAATATCTTTATATCAAATTCAGGTATTGAAAAAGCTTTTCTATTTGATGTTGTCAGCAAAATCTACATTGCAACAGACAGTTCTGTGGATATTCAGTCATAGGAACTTTGCTGTGACATGATTGATATTGTAATTGATGTGTGTTGTACATTTGGGTTAAAAGAAGATAGAAGTGGAAGTGCTTACCACAAAGAATCCAAGGCCATCATCAAGCTGAATAACACAACTGTCCTGTATTTAAAGGAGGTGACTAAATTTTTGGCACTGGTTTGCATCCATAGGGAAGAAAGTTTTGAATGAAAAAGCTTAATAGACTATAAATTCCATTGTTTCCGAAAAGCTATTCATGAGGTTTTTGAGGTGGATGTGACTTCTCACAGGAGCTGTAGTCACCAGACCAGTGCCCCCAACCTGAAAGCTTTGACACACAATTGCACACCATGAAACATCATCTAGCCTGGATGCCAGCAGTCAGGGCTCTATGCCAGCTTATTCTTCATGCCAGGGTCAAAGACCACATGCTGCAGGACATGGGAGTTGCTGCTTCTGGGAACCTGGTGCCTGTCCCACTAGAGATAAGGGGTAGAGTTTCTCATTTGGATGAAAACCCCTTCAGCCAGTGGTGTGCAACTGACACTACTATTTCTTTAAAAAAAAAAAAAAAAAGGCAAAAAACAATTCCAGAGACCACTGTGTGTCTTCCTCCTCTTGGGGGCCCTACTTTAAGTAGCTGGGATATTTTGTACCTGGCGATAACACCACTTACCCATCCTTACCAGAGAATGTTGTCATCAATTACCAGTTGAAAAATAATAAAAAGAACTGAATTTTTATATGCTTCACTTAGATTTTCATTTGAGTAGTCTCTAAAAATCCTGCCTTGCTTAAATTCTAGCACTGTCTCTCAGATTTCAATTTTGGACCTTGCACACCTCAAACCTTCTAAATGCATTTGCTTGCTAACTCAGAAGACACATGGTCTGACTGTAGCAAAGGACATTCCTATATTTGTTTCTGAAGAAATGAGAACATTTTATGCTGCATCCAGTTGAGAGCAAGTTTCAACAGTGGCTGCTGTGTTTGTTCCCTAGGAAGTGTTGAGGAATAAACTTTAAGACAAAAGGAAAATTTTGCACCTGTGTTTTAGGTACCAGATATCTGGGTTCCTTCCGCTACATTAGATAAATGATTCTGATCACTGTTAAAAAAGGGAATTTAACAGAGTGAAGTAAGTCAGAAACAGAAAGATAAATATTGTATCCTAATGCAGTATATATGGAATCTAGAAAAATAGTACTGAAGAATTTATTTACAGGGCAGCAATGGAGAAACAGACATAAAGAATAGACTTATGAACATGGGGAGAAGGGAGAAGAGGGTGAGATGTATGGAAAGAGTAACATGGAAACTTACATTACCATATGTAAAATAGATAGCCAATGGGAATTTTCTATATGGCTCAGGAAACTCAAACAAGGGCTCTGTATCAACCTATTCAAAGAATGATGCTTTCATCATCGTCTTTGTGCTGCTCCCCTGCTGGAAGCGTCATGTAGTTGGGGATCAACTCAGTCTCCAGCTTCCCTTTCCTCAGACAGCGGGTTTCCAGAAGCTCCTGCATCTCAGAGGCTTCAGAAGATACTTTCACAATGTGGATTTAAGATGATAATTTAGGAAAGATAAGAATTTTTATACATTTTAATTTTGTTTTACTGAAGTACAACAATGTTGTGTTGATTTCTGCCGTACAGCAAAGTGATTCATTTATACATATATTATTTTTCATATTTTTACCATTGTGGTTTATTAAGGAAATATAAGAATTGGTAATGTGTCAATCAGGAGTTATTAAAGCAAACCTGCTTTTTTTCTGCATGTAGGTGGTGGTGAAAATAATTACTATGTCAGTTTGCTATCCTAGTCTCCACTTTTTAAAAGTGTTTTTTTATTATGGTGGAAGTCACATAATGTAAAACATACCGTTATAACCATATTTAACTGTACAGTTCAGGGACACTAGGTACATTCACATTGTTGTGTTACTCTCACCATTATCCATCTCCTGAAATTTTCACCTTCCTAAACTGAAGCTCTGTCCCCATTAAACAGTAACTCCCCATTCCTCTTCTCCACCTTTCCACTCCCTAGCCCCTGGCATCTACCAATGTACTTTCTAACTCTATGAATTTGACTATTCTAGGTACCTCATATAAGTGGAATCAAACAGTAATTTTCTGCACCCAATGTATATTGGAATGCATTTTTGAGGTTAACTTAATGTATGTCCTGGGCTTCCCAGGTGGCACTAGTGGTTAAAAAAAAAAAAATAAAAACCCACCTTCCCATGCAGAATATATAAGAGACACAGGTTCGATCCCTGGGCCAGAGGGCATGGCAACCCACTCCAGTATTCTTGCCTGTAGAATCTCCACATACAAGAGGAGCCTGGTGGGCTATAGTCCATAGGGTTGCAAAGAGTCGGACACAACTGAAACGACTTAGTATGCACACGATAACTCCATTTTTAGTTTTTTAAGGAATCTCCATACTGTTCTCCATTGTGATTGTATCAATTTACCTCCCCACCAACAGTGTAGGAGAGTTTCCTTTTCTCCATACCCTCTCCAGCATTTATTGTTCATAGATTTTTTTGATGATGGCCATTTTGATCAGTGTGAGGTGATACTTCATTGTAGTTTTTATTTAATTTCTCTGATAATTAGTGATGTTGAGCATCTTTTCATGTGTTTGTTGCCCATCTGTTTGTCTTCTTTGGAGAAATGTCTATTTAGGGCTTCTGTCCACTTTTAACAAAAAGTTCGGGTTGTTTGTTTTTTTATATTGAGGTACATGAGCTGTTTGTATATTTTGGATATTAATCCTTAATCAGTTGCTTCATTTGCAAACATTTTATCTCATTCTGAGGGTTATCTTTTCATCTTGTTTAGTTTCCTTTGCTGGGCAAAAGCTTTTAAGTTTCATTAGGTCCCGTTTGTTTATTTTTGTTTTTATTTTCATTACTACCGGAGATGGATCAAAAAAGACCTTGCTGATAATTTATGTCAAACTGTGTCCTATAGTCAATATCTTGTAATAACCTATAACAGAAAATAGCCTGAAAAATAATATATGTGTATTTATATAACTGAATCATCTTGCTGTGCACCTGAAACATTGTAAGTCAACTATACTTCAAGAAAAAAATACATATATTAAGAAAAAAAGAGGATTTTCTGCCTATGTTTTCCCTAAGAGTTTTATAGTGTCTGGCCTTACATTTAGGTCTTTAATCCACTTTCAGTTTATTTTTGTGTATGGTATTGGGGAGTGTTCTAATTTCATTCTTTTACATGCAGCTGTCCAGGTTTCCAGTACCACTTATTGAAGAAACTATCTTTTCTCCATTGTATATTCTTGTCCCCTTTGTTATAAATTAGGTGACTATAGGTGTGTTGGTGTATCTCTGGGTTTTCTATCCATTTCCATTGATCTATATTTCTGTTTTTGTGCCAGTACCATACTGTTTTGATTACTGTAGCTTTGCAGTATAGTTTGAGGTCAGGGAGCCTGAGTCCTCCAACTCCATTTTTCTTTCCCAAGGTTGCTTTGGCTATTTGGAGTCTTTCATGTTTCCATACAAATTGTACAATTTTTTTGTTTTAATTCTGTAAAAAATGTCATTGGTAATCTGATAGGGATTGCACTGAGTCTGCAAATTGCTTTGTGTAGTATATTTATTTTCACAATATTGATTCTTCCAATCAAAGAGCATGGTATATCTCTCCATCTGTGTTATCTTTGATTTCACTCATCAGTGTCTTATAGTTTTCTGAGTACAGGTCTTTTGCCTCTTTAGGTAGGTTTATTCCTAGATATTTTATTCTTTTTATTATAGTGGTAAATGGGATTGTTTCCTTAATTTCTCTTCCTGATCTTTTGCTGTTAGTATATAGGAATGCAAGAGATTCCTGTGCATTAATTTTGTATCCTGCCATAGTCTCTATTATTGTTGTTTATACCTCAAAGCAAATTTCAACATAGTGAAAAGTCAAATAATATCTTAGTGATGTTATAAAAGTAGTTTTCACTTCATGGATCTCATGAAATGGTCTCACTGATGTCAAGGGTTCCACAGACCACACACTGAGAACTGCTCTTCTGAATAAACCAGGGGGTCTCCCAGCTGATCCCTGCCTTTGCCTTCTCTTCATTTCAAAGACTCCTTCCTCCTGAGCTGGACTCACTGCCTCCCCAAACTTAGCTGAGGGCCCTGCCCTGCCCTCCTCTCCTCAGGAGAGGAGAACTCTCTCCTGAGTTCTCTAGGAGAGACCTCAGCCCCTAGTAAGTGATGCCAGAGAGTGTCCTCAGTCTGGGAAGAGAGGTGGAGGGACAGGTGTTTCCTTTGGACCTGGGAAGAGTTTGTACTTGAAGGCTCCAGACCTACTCACAACCTAGTCTGCTTTTGTTACACACCAGCTTAATATGTGTTCATATCCCATACAGAAATCTGACATAGTGTCTAAGAGAAATAATATTAGCCCTTTCATCTCCCATGTGTCTAATGTATCTGACTTGAGGGCCACAAATCATGATGAGCAGTCTGGTCTAACAAACCGTTCTGTGATGAAGGAATTGTTCTATATCTGTGCTGTCCAGGCAGGTAGCCACTAGCTACACATGGCTATTTTGCACCTCAAAAGTGGCCATTGTGCTGAGCACTTTAATTCTATTTAATTAGTTTTTAAATATTTTATTTATTTTATTGAATTATGGTTGATTAACAATGTTGTATCAATTTCTACTGTACAGCAAAATGACTCGGTTTACATATATATACTTTTTTATACTCTTTTCCATTATGGTTTAATCCCAGGCTATTGAATATAGTTCCCTGTACCATACAGTAGGACCTGGTTGTTTATTTATTCTATAGGTAATAATTTGCATCTACTAACTCCAAACACCCATTCCATCCCTCCCCCAGCCCCCCTCCTTGGCAACTACAGATCTGTTCTCTATATCTGTAAGTCTGTGTTTATTTTAATTTTATTTAATTTAAATAGCCATATGTGGCTAGTAGCTAGCACATTGGATAGTGCATATCTAGAGTGTTCTTAATTTTCAGTTTCTTCCCCTCAAAGGATACTGTGTGACTCATAGGCTGATACATATTAAATTACAATCTTCACATAGAAATTCTTAAGAGTCTTAAAATGCAGCATGCACAGAAAATTTCATTAATATGTGTTTTAACAACTAGCATGTTCAGACATTAAGTTGTCATAGTTTAGTTGCTAAGTTGTCATAGTTTAGTTGCTAAGTCGTGTCCAACTCTTGCGACCCCATGGACTGTAGCCTACCAGGCTCCTCTGTCCATGGGATTCTCCAGAGAAGAATACTGGAGTGGGTTGTCATTTCCTCCTCCAGGTGATCTTCCCGATCCAGGTATTGAGTCCAGGTCTCCTGCCTTACAGGCAGATTCTTTATCCACTGAGCTACAAGGAAGTTTTTCACCTTAAGGTTATAATTGTTCAAAACTGCCCATCACTGGAGATAATCCTTATCTATATTACATTGAGCTTTTGGTGTTGTTTTCCTTCACTGGGTAAACATAAACGGATCACAGGGAAGCAGAACCCAGAGGCAGAGGGCTGCCCAGGCTGAGATGAGGAGATCCGACCCCAGGTGTGCCGGGAACCTGTCCCCATGGGGCAGCGCTGAGGGCTGCAGGAGAGTCTGTGCAAACAGTTGAAGTTGGTGGAACATCGAAAGTGTTCACAGATACTCACGAAGACAGGACTCTAGGGAGAGGTGGGAATGAGTTAAAATAAGTACAACAAAGCTAAAATATTATTTATTTCAGGGAAAATAAAGTTCTAATTATATCTGAAGGAGAGGGGTCTGTGAAAGAAGAACCAGAATGAAAAATGATACATAAAACTGAAAAACAGAGGAGTATGGGAAGGGGCATGGCATTGAGATGACAATCAGAGATTCAGCCAAAAGAACTAAAACAGCTGTCTCTGAGATTCAAGAGATGGGGTGACACGGAAGATTAGGGACATCGGCCTTGATATCAAGTCTTACAGAAGAGTTTTACTTTTGAAATATATGTGCATATATTCATTAGATAAAAATAAAAAGACAACCCAGTGGGTAAGAGAACTGTTTCTGCAAGGGGAGTCCTAGATATGGTGCAGTAGTTGGAAAGAAACTGGACACAGAGTGGTGGATGTTTATGGGAGGATTTTGTTATATTTATTTAGCTTTGTTGGACTTTTTTTTTTTAGTGGAAGGAATTGCAGCACATTTGTATGCAGGGCTGAAGGAGCCAGTAGAACATGGGAAACTGATGATACAGGGGAGGATGAAGCTGGATCCTGTGCCCACACTGAGGGGCGGCCTTAGACAGGAGGGCACCGTCCAGTCCATCATCACTGTGGAAGGTGAGGATGCAGGTGCAGGGGTGGGAGTGTGGGGGATGAGGATGGACTTCTCACCTGAGTTCTTTTTTCTTTTCTGAGTTAAAAAGCTCACTATTAACAACAGGGAGTGGGAGGCAGTGAAGAGGATTGAGGAGGGAGATGGAGGTGAGAACAGCCTCTCAGGAGGTGTGAGAGTGAGCTGACCCAGGAAGTGGCATCTGGAGAGTGCAGGATGAGGCCACTGAGGTCTGAGCGCCTCCCCTTAGAGAGAAAAAGCTCCAGCACTTGGGCAGCAGCAGGAAGATGTACAAGAAAAAGAAAAGGCAGCCAGAAATCTCCAGTGTGTGGATTACTTTCCAACTTGACATTAAAGGCCCTGCAGTCCTGCACCCAAATCTAATTTCTGGCCTTGATGGTGACCTAGGACTTTGGGGGTCACAGGTCAGGGAGGCTCCCCAGGGCCCCTCAGGCTCCAGCTGAGCCAGGCCTCCAGCTAAACAGGATCAGCAGATTCTGCACATAAAACTGGAACCTGAGGAGAAGGAGGAGCGAAAAGCTGGCTTTGTCTCTCCCCTTCCATCCACAACCGGTAAACATGCACAGTAAAACAGAGGTGCCTCTGCCCAACACCCCCGGATGCGGAGAATCCCACGCTGTGCGTAAAGGTGGGTGGACAGGGACACAGAGAGGAGGCGGAACCGAGGGAAGGGCCGAGGCGGCGCCCCGATCCTGTTCTCCAGCTGCGGCCACGGAGCCGGAAGAGCCAGAACCCCCAACAGTAGCAGCAAGGTGACCCCGGAATCCAGCCTTCCAGCCTCAGTGGTGCCCAGAGCCCCAGGTAACAAGGCAGCCACAGAAGTGGGTCCTGGGGCCCCAACCACCAGCTACTGAGATGCCCATGGCTTCGGCCTCTCCACCCCCAACTCACAGCAGCGGAGAAGGAGAACCTGACAACCCAGGACATGGCAGAGATGCCTGCACCATCCCGGCCGCCTCCATTCACTGATTCCCGCTATGGGTCAGAGGATCCCAGACACGAGCGAAGGACCTACTATCCTAGTTTACCAGGCAACGATGCCAGCGGCACTGGCTTCAACAAGGAACCAAAGACTTTGGAGGCACAAGAAGCAATGAGGGGCCACACCCTTGACGGGGACTGAGTGAGGTGCACGGGTGGAACGTGCCCAGTCTCACAGGCAGGGAACACGAGTGAGTGAAGGCGGAAACCTGTCCTCTGGCGCCATCTCCTGGAAGAGAGAGGAAAAGCCTCTACTCTCTAATTCGTGGACTTGGAATCCTGCAGAAAAGTGTTCCTTGGTTCTCAGGATTATCATGGCTTCTCAGATTCACTGATGACATCAAGAGCCTGCATCCGGCACAGCAGGTGATCTGCAGGCTGAGAGGATGATTTGCAGAGTGAGCCAGCGGGCGTAGTAGAGGAAGGAGAGAGTCAGGTGCTGAGAGTGAAGAGAAGAAACTGTAAAAGAAATGGAACCGGTATAACTCAAGGTTAATACCTCCTTGGTTTCCCAGGCAATTGAAGCAACAGGAGATTAGGAATAGAATCTTACTGTTTGAAGGAAAACGTAGGGCCTACTTGCCCAAGGTTCCAATATATAGATCCCAAGAAATAAGTAGAGAATGATGAAGATTTTGTTTTAGGAAAATAACTTTTCCCACTTTGTATCAATGTGGTAGACATTAATAGCCTTAATTTAAGCAGGATAGAGCCCTCATTCTCCCAGGGAGGAGCCATACAGCTCCCCTGTGGGAGAGAGGAGGAAACAAGAGATGGGGAGTCTTAGTTGCATTCAAGCCCTTGGTTCTAGTTGTACCTGAGGTTCACCTGCTCCCTGGCTTTTCTTTGGTTTGTTCAGTAAGACAATGACTCACCCTTTGACAAGCCTGAGTCAGATTTCTGCCTTTCAGTAGAAACACAGCTGATGAATATATCTGGTTTCATTTTTCTAGAAATAACATAGCTTTTATTTGCCCAAATAATAGAGCCAACCTCAAGGAAAGCCTTATTTATCGTGAGCATTTTTATTTGTACAACTTCACGTCCAATCACGTCCGCTTCACACTCAGAAATCTGAAGGGGATTCTGGAGGGTGTGTGAAATCTCAGAGCAGCACTCAGAGTTATAGATTCTGCAGATAGAGAGGCTGTGATGCCTTCTGTTGCCTGAAACATTTAGAAGTGAAATAGTGTATGTTCACAGAAAGTTTTACCAATAGAATTCAGGACTGAAAGAGCAACTGTTAGTGCATCTAGAATTGTGTTTAGAGAATAGAGCAGTTTATTTTTCTGTACTAGCACATAGGTCAGTAATACAGCCAGTCACCCCGGGGCTTGTCCCTGGTTTAACAGTAAAAGGGTTTACCTTCCTCATGAGGCCCAGCATCTTCCTTCTGCAGCACCCAGTGGCCTTTGTGCTGTATGTGATCTTTACAAGCCACACACAGGAATAGCTGTTCCTCCTAGAAGCAGAAAAAGGCCCTTTCCCTGTGGTGCTCACAGAACCAAACTTGCTGTACTGGATCCTCACTGGGCTCCAGTGTTAGGAGTCTGGGGACCAGACTGGCCAGAATCCTCTTGAGCCAGAGTCCCCTCTTGAAATGTCCTCTTGCTAAATGGACAGCCCAGGGCTTTCTCAGTGGGTCCGAAGAATCTGTGATGCCTTCTGTTGCCTGAGACATTTAAAAGTGAAACAGCGTGCATTCACAGAAATTTTTACCAGTAGAATCCAGGACTGAAAGAGCAACTATTGGTGCATTTAGAATTGTGCTTAGAATACACTAGCAGTAACTCCTTAAATCTCGATGTTGCCTATCTTGCACCCGGAAGGGCATGAGGCCTTCCCCACACTCACCCTATTACCAGAAGCTTCTGCATACGGACTGCCCTTGGGGCTTGGAGCGTGTGGGTGGAAGGCAGGATGGGACAAGGCTCTAGACGGGGGTCGTCACCAGAATTATGGTGGTGGAATCAAGTGAGTTTGCGGATCTAAGGGTCTGCAGGACGGAATGATGCATGCTATTTGCTGTCGCTCTGCCTACAGGAGAAACCTGAGTTGCCCCAGAGTGGGGATTTGGTATCCTGTCTCTCATTTACTTATTTGAGCGAAAGAAATCTGAGGGTAAAAGAGTCCTTAAGTCCCAGAGAATATGGAGAGAAGAATGAATGACAGGGGGTGGATTTAGGTGTCCTGTGAGCTGAGTCATCGGAAAAGAAAAGACCACCTGAGACCTTGAGACGGACAGACAGACTTCAGGAGCAGAGGGACGGGGAGAAAGAGGCAGAGCCCTGGCTAGTACTTTTAAAACTCCGGGGCTCACACTTATTCGATAAGAGCTGGTTGCTTCTGTTCCCCATTGTTGCCGCTTGTTCCTGCTTACAGAACTAACCATAGGCCTTGCTCCTTCCCGCACACCCTACCTCAGCCTGCCCTCTAGTGGCAGCCTGCGGAGTGACAGGAACGCGCATTACCCGCGTCCAGTCTTCAAAATATGTCATCTTAACCTACCTCGTAAGAATCCGCCTGCAATGAGGCAGACCTGGGTTTGATCCCTGGGTTGGGAAGATCCCCTGGCGAAGGGAAAGGCTATCCACTCCAGTATTTTGGCCTAGAGAATTCCATGGACTGTATAGTCCATGGGGTCACAAAGAGTCCGACACGACTGAGCAACTTTCGCTTCACCCAACCTACCTCGTAGAATTGTAGTGAGCATCACTGATGGTTATAGTTTTGGCAGCGATAGAAATGGCAATAGTTGTAGCAGCTACGCTAAGTGATTTACATGAGTCTTCTTATTTAATCTATACAAGTCGGGTGCTCAGGTGCTCGGTCGTGCCCGACTGTTTGCAACCCCATGGACGGTAACCCACCAGGCTCTTCTATCCATGGGATTTTCCCGGGCAAGGATACTGGAGTCAGTAGCCACTTCCTCCTCCAGGGGATCTTCCCAACTCAGGGATCTAACCTGCGTCTCTTTCTCTTGCGTCTCCTGCAATTGGCAGGCCGATTCTTTACCACTAGCGCCACCTGGGAAGCTGCAAGTTGGGAGGCGACTTTATTATCTCCATTTTATAAATTATCTCCATTTTTTATCTCCACTTAGCTTCTCTAACCTGCCCCAGGTCAGCAGCTACTAGTACCAAAATGAATGTGTTCACACAGTAAGCTGACTAGTACTTTCCGTCTCTCCTTAATGCTGGTTCCTTCCTCTGTCTTCCCCTGGAAAGCATCACAGAAGGGTTTACCTCATATAAAATGAAGTAAGAGAACTGGTTATACTGTGCTTTCGCTCAGGAAGCTCCCTTCTGAGCTCTAGAATAATCCCCACACCCAAAGAGAAACTGGGACACACGCAAGATATTGTTGAATCTCTGGTTTAGAAACCATTTAGCTTCTGAGATGGAATACTTTTGCCCACTATCCAGCATGCAGCCCTCCTAGTAGTAAGATTCCTAGAAGGGAAAAGATGACTGCCAATCAGAATATTGCTTGGTGACCAAGAAATCAGAATCAACAGAGGTGGGTTCTTTGGAAACATTTCATCCAGATTACAGTAAATACCAGTCCTGGAATAAACATGGTATTCACTTATACCAGCCTTGTTTTAAACAGGGCTTCCCCAGTAGCTCAACAGTAAAGAATCTGCCTGCAATGCAGGAGCTGCAGAAGACGAAGGTTCGATCCCTGGGTTAGGAAGACTTCCCCTGGAGGAGGGTCTTGTTTTAAACATAATCTAAAATAGCTTAAACAAATAAAAATTACAACCAGGGAAATGAAGAGTTAGAAAAATGGTATAAAACCAAGAGTAAGGTTAATATAATACATCATGCTGGAAGGAAAACTACAGTTTGTAACTGAGCTCTCTAGCAGCCAGTTCAAAGAGGGAAACACAGTCATTAACTGGCACCCAACGTCTGTAAACTAAAAAGAAAAGAGACCAGAGTCTCTCAGGAGGTGCACAGCTATTCCTTTTCCTGGGATAAGGAGGTCCCAATGGAAGTGGTGGGATAAAGTGAACAAAATCCCAGCCACATCTTTATCATGAATACAAGTTTCACAGGATTTATTCATTTCTTCCAGTGTCCCTGTGATGGCTGGTGGTACCACGTTTAGGCAGAGTCGCTCAAAATAACACAATCCATGTGCCTCTGCTGTTGGTCCAGCTTAACCCATCAAGAGATTCTAGTGTAATCATGAATTCTTCATCAAACTGACATAAGAAGTTCTCTCCACCCATCTTTTGATACATAGAGCATGAATGTTGGTTCAGTGCTATTATACACTTGACATCACAGCCATTTGGTGTGATTAACAGTAGGTTACAACAGAAAGAATACTCATGGCCAGAACAAGCCTGCCTCCCTACAGGGAGCAATTAAACAACTCACAATTTGTATCCCCTGGGTCTCCCTTTCCTGGATCCCGTGAAGTTCACACTTTTCTGCAGCCACATTTTTTTCTTCAGATAGAGTCCTGTACCCTGAAATCAATTTTTTCTTCCTGAGTTTTAGTCTCCAACCAGGCATGTTTCCTTTGTTTGGATTTAGTTATTCCTAAACTTCCTTAGCACCTCTACAATTCCTTCCCCAAATGGTGTCTCTCATATACTGTGCAAATTCACCACAACTTTCACTCATGGCTGATGAACTTCCATCTAACTAATAAAGGAAGCCCTTTATTAGCTTTGTGACTTTAGGCAAGTTACCAAACTTCTCTGAGCCTTATTTTCATCATTTATAATGTTGATAATGCCTACATTAAAAGGTTGTTTGGAATTAGAATAAATTATAATAATAGTAAGAGCAGGACTTTCCTGGTGGTCCAGTGGTTAATAATCCGTCTGCCAATGCAGAGCCCACAGGTTTAATTGCTGTTCTGGGTAGATCCCACATGCTGTGGAGCAACTAAGACCATGAGCCACAACTACTGAGCCTGTGCTCTGAAACAAGAGTCACCGCAATGAGAGGCCTGAGCATTGCAATGAAAAGTAGTCTGTGCGCGCTGCAAATTTAGAAAGCCTATGTGCAGCAACAAAGGCCCAGCACAGCCAAAAAATAAAAGTAAATAAATAAATTTTTTCTTAAAATAGTAAAAACAACCAAAGATATATTAAGTTCTTATTCTGACAGATGCTCTGGTCAGCACTTAACAAGCAGTTATTTGCTTGAGTCATCTCAACAATTCTATCACATGGGAACTGACTGTCCCCCTTATACAGATTAGGAAACTGAGGTTTGGAGAGTTTGGTACCTGGCCCATTAGTTACAGCAGTTGTAACCATAATGGTTCAATGTCACAAAAAAGGCAGAGGGCAGGAGAGTTCAGTGAGGGGTCAGGAAAGACTTCTTGAACCAGGAGTCATTTACAGATGGGTTGGCCTGTTTGTTGGTTTGCTTTCTTTGTTTTCATTGTAAACCTAGGATTGTATGTATTTGCTCCTTGAAAAAGTTCGAACAGTGCTTATGGTTACAAAGTTCAGCTTCCACTAGCAGGGAGTAACCCCTGAATAACATCCTAACTGAACTTTCTCCATGAATGTACTACTTGAAAGAGATCTAGCTGTATGTCTCTCTTTTTTTCCCCGGGTATCATTTTTTTTTTTTTTTCTTTCCTCATTTTCACTGAAAAGAGGGGTGGATGACAGAAGTAAAGGGTACAGAATGGCCAGGGGCTTGAAGGCTGGGCTCTGTGTGGGTGCGCAGGGCAGGGAGCTAGGTGTTTGCTTGCTTGCATTCATCAGTTCTAAAGCCTCTCTGAGTTCTTCCAGTGGTGTCTGCCCTGGCAGAGAGCAGGGCCAGGAATGAGGGTGAGGAGCAGAGTAAGTCAGAGGGGCAGTTGGCCACGTGGTGATGACCTTCAGTGCAGGTTCTGGGCGCTGCAGCTGGCTGATCCTTGAGCAGGGGAGTGGCCTGACTAGAGCTGACTTTTTCAAAGTTTTACTATTATAAAATACACATAACATAAAATACACCATCTTAACCATTTTAAGTGTACAGTTCAGTAATATCAAAAACAGTTGCATTGTTGTGGAGCTGTCACCACCATCCATCACCGTAACTCTTTTCATCTTGTAAGTCTGAAAGCCTATACCTTTTAAACCATACCTCCCGGTTCTCTGCTCTCCCCAGCTCCAGCTGACTTAGGATGGGCTGGAGGAGATGAGGCCTGTGTGTAAGAGGCTGATCAGGAGATGGCCGGAACCACCCAGGCCAGAGGCCATGAGGATCCCCCTGTGAGAAAGAAGAACACAAACAGGAAACAAATTTAATAATTAAACAAAAGCACCTCCCTGTGCATGAAACATGCATGGTGCCAGGCCCCGAGGAGGCATCTGAGGAGTCATTTCCTCTCCAGGTGACTTGTCCAGCTGGAGTCAAGCAGCCCACAAATCTGAAGCCCTTTTCTGCACCCATTTTTCATATGACTGAAGCTTCTCCATCTTCAAAATCTTCCTCTTGGCTCATCCACATTCACTCTCCATCAGTCCATTCTCCACTCAGAGAAATCCTTTCTTTTTTTTTTAGAGGTTAGAGTGAGCTGTGTTGTTTTTTTTTTAATATTTATTTATTTGGCTGCAACTTGTCTTAGTTGCAGCACACCGGATCTGCAGTCTTGGTTGTGGCATACAGGATCTTTAGCTGCAGCATACAAACTCTTAGTTGTGGCATGTGGTATCTAGTTCCCTGACAAGGGATCAAACCCGGGCCCTCTGCATCGGGAGCCGGGGTCTTAGCCACTGGACCACCAGGGAGGTCCCTGTGCAGACCTCCTTGACCAGGATATTCTGTGAGTGGACGGAACTAGAAACCCTGGCATGTGGCCCGTCTTCCCAAGGGCTGGTGTACTCACTCTCAGGTCTGACGATCTGGGTTCGTAAGAGTGTCTTCTGGATGTGTTCACCAGTTTCCTGACAGCAAAAGGGGAAAGCCAACCTAGAAAGGGGTAGAGGGAGTTCTCTGGGGGTCCACTGCTTAGGACTCAGCACTTTCACTGCCAAGGACGCAGGTTCAATCCCTGGTTGGGGAACTAAGATCCTGAAAGTACCCAAAAAAATGGAAAGGAAGGAAAGGAGGTAGGAAGAAAGAAATAAAGTGGTATAAATAAGCAATATGGGACATCTTTCCAGTGGAGTGAGAGGAACATAGGAGACATTTGGCCTTGACGGAGAGATGAAACCACTAGCCTGGCTGCTGGTCTTCAGATGACATGAAAATGGATGAAGATGAACTTGTTGAAGGAAGGATTCCAGGTGGTGATTAAGCCATGGGAACTGGAGAATCCCGCTTTCACCTGCTCTGTGCAGTTGGCCCGCCTTTGCTTGCTATTTCCAAATGGTACCATACCTAAGTTTCCCCCTCACTGGCTGTGACCTTTGGTAAGTTACCTAACCTTCCTGAGCCTCAGTTTCTTCTCCTGTAAAATATAAATAATCAGAGTAAGTGCATCCTAGAATTGTTTGTGAGAAGTAAGATGACCCTGTAATAGGTTTTGTTCATGGTATATATGTGGTAAATTGATGCCATTATTAGGACCACCTGAAAGTGCATCAGTGAAAAACATCTAAGGGAACAGTTCAAGGAATGAAATAGTTCAAGTAGAAGCCGACTCTCCCTTCTTGATCTTGGGATAATTCTCTTGGGTGTAATTCCCAGGGGGAAGCATCACACCACACTCAACTGTCAATTGTGACATCAACTACAGACACTTCCTTCTCTGTGATGCCAGCAGGATCTCCTGAACTGAGACAACATCCTGCATTCTAATCTTCACAGTTGCTCCATTTTCAGTCTCCAATCTACTTTATTATTATCTTAAACTTCATAACAACCTTGTGAAGTAGATTGGACATCTGCTTTCATCCCATTTTACAGATGAGCAAACCAAGGTCTGCAGAGGCAAGTGATCAGCTAACCTGACACAGCTGAGAGAGCCGTCCAGGCACATGGAAAGGGAACCTCATCTTCCAGCTTCCAGACGAGCACACTCTACTATGGGACCTTCCCTCCTGGGGCAGAAGAAATGACTTTACTCCAGTCACCACTTCCACCAGTTAACCACTAATAGAAGCACAATGGAACTTCCCTGGTGGTCCAGTGGTTAAGACTGCCTTGTAAAAAAAAAAAAAAAAAAGACTCTGCCTTGTAATTCAGGGAGAAAAGCTCTGACAAACCTAGACAGCGTATTAAAAAGCAGAGACATCACTTTCCTGACAAAAGTCCATATAGTCAAAGCTATGGTTTTTCTAGTAGGCGTGTATGTATATAAGAGTTGGACCATAAAGAAGATTGAGTGCCGAAGAACTGATGTTTTTGAACGGTGATGCTGGAGAAGATTCTTGAGAATCCCTTGAACTATAAGGAGATCAAACCAGTCAATCCGAAAGGAAATCAACCCTGAATATTCACTGGAAGGACTGATGCTGAAGCTGAAACTTCAATACTTTGGCCACCTGACTCAAGGAACTGACTCATTGGAAAAGACCCTGATGCTGGGAAAGATTGAAGGCAGGAGGAGAAGGGGACGACAGAGGATGAGATGGTTGAATGGCCTCACCGACTCAATGGACTTGAGTTTGAGCAAACTCTGGGAAATGGGGAAGGACAGGGAAACCTGCCATGCTGCAGTCCATAGGGTTGCAAAGAGTCAGACATGATTCAACAACTGAACAACAAGAAGCATACAAATCAGTACATGAGCAGCAGTTCTCACTGCAAACCTCAGGACATTTATTATATCACAGATTACTGACCAATCCCACTATTTTAAATAGCAACAACTTAAAGCAAGACAACCTTAAAGCAAAGACCAGTCCAACAAAGGTGACCACAGCTACCCAGGACCCTCCATCTGCACCGAGTAGTGGACGAAGTCCATTTCCTCGGCTCTATATTACCCTGTCAGCCTTGGCTCACTTCTGTATCTGGGCGTCAGTATCTCCACCTGTATAATGGGCCCAGCAGTGCCTACCCAGTGGAATTGTTTTGGGGATTAGCTGGAAGCATATTATGAAAGCACCTCATCTGGAGTCTGGCACATAGCAGGTGCTCAATAAAAATTAGGTGGGTTTTTGTTAATTGCATATTATACCTGAACACTCCCTGGACAGATAATGAGAAATATTTGGTTTGAGTCACTGACTCTGTCACACGCTAGCTGTGTCACCTTGTGTAAATTGCTTAATCTCTCTGAGCCTCAGTTGCTTTATCTTACTTACAACGCCTTCCTCAGAGATGTTAATGAAGGTTAAAGGATGGAATGTACAGGGCATTCCTGATTGAGAAAGGCTTTGTTGGGGAGATGGCAGTGAGGCTCTGGGAAGGGCACGGTAGCAGTCCAGATGCTACTGGCTGGGCAGCATCTGGGAGTCTGCCTGCAGGCTTGTGGCTCAGGAATAAAGTGGAAGAAGAGAGAAAACCGGAGTGTTGCCTCAGTGTTTGCTGAGTGCTGACCTTGGTCCCGACGCTGTCCATGGTGCTGGCAGTTTCTCAGTGAACCAAACAAACCCCCTTTCCCGCCGAGTTTGTGGGGAACAGAGGAGGGGAGTGCTGACACAGAATTTAAAAATCCCTAACAGTCCAGTGGTTAAGACTCTGTGCTTCCAATGCAAGGGGTGTGGAATCGATCTCTGGTTGGGGAACTAAGATCAGTCAAGCTATGGTGTAACCAAAAAAATAAAAGTGCAAATAGAAGTGACTTAGAGAGAAGGAGGTAGCCAGAGAGAGGGACAGAGAGAAATGAAACCAAGCCCGAGAGAATGGACTTGGGCTTGTGGAAGAGACAGGTGCTGAAATCAGAACCAGAATCGCCTGCCCCAGCACTGGGAGAAACTGAGAGTCCAGGGTGGGAAAGGATTGAGGGAGGAGGTTGATAGAGGGTCATGTGGTTGGTGATGGGAGGATATGGGTGGACACCAGGGATTGCACCTTCTAGAAACCCCATCACCCCTGCCAACTTCTGTTAACTTCCTTTTGCACTTTCTTAGAGTGAGCCTTCATCACCGCCCTCCAACTCCTGTACAAGGATGCAGAGCTCCTGGGAAAACCAGAGGGAGGGCAGTGTGACCAGAAGAAGAGGCCAAGTCATCACGTGGGGACAAAAGCATCAAATGCAGCCACAGGCGGGGTTGCTGGCTCCACATTTCTCTGTTCCTGTCCCTTCTCCCTTTCTTTCTTCCTCCATAGAAGTCTGCCCTTTGTTCAGCAAATGCTCTAAGCCCATGATTCTTTGGGGTACAATGTACCAAGTGATGCATGTAAGGGAGGAGATCAGGGCCTCCTTCACTTCCAGGAACCGTGACTTTCTGGGAAGAAAGACAAATGTGGACTAAATGACTTTCTCTGCCCCTCTGTGTCTCTGAATGAAAGGGCATTCACTCCCCACTTGGACCTCATCCTTCCCTCCTGCCACAGGTGCCATCTCAGTTCGTCCTGCTGCCCCTCCTCTCCCTTTCAGAGTCCAGGACAGTGGAGCCAGCTCTCCCACCTGGCCCAGGTGAGACCATGAGACCCTACCCTCAGACACCTGGGCTTTGATCTTTTGCAAAAGATGGGGATAGAAAGAGAGCATCAGGAGGACACTGGGGGTACATGGAGATGACTAGAAAATGGGGATGGACAAAACTCCAGTTTGCACCCAGAAACAAAGACACCGAGAAGGAGTGGATTCAGTAAGTGCTGTGTTTTATTGGAGATCAGCATACAGAGAGCAGGGAAGCAATGATAGTGGGGATGATGCTAGAAAACAACTGATAGGATCTTGATTTAGCTCATGCCACAAGGGGAGGGAGCCAGACTTCCTCCTCTGACTTCTAACTAGGGTTTTCCCCACTCTGCCATCCTCCTAACTCCACTGTGACCCAGGGTTTTGAGGATTGGGGAAGCCAGCTGGGATGCTCCAAGAAGAGCCAGGAGGACGGAGAACTCTGGGAGGAAATCGATTAATACCTGGGTATAGAGGCATATTCCCCCAGCTGGTACTTGGGTATTGATGAATGTTACCCCAGATTCCCACAGGGTATGGCATGGGCCTTGTTCCCCATCCAGTGCCAGGACCTCCACCTCCCCAGGACTCACTGGGATTCAGGGTCCCCCAGGGGTGACCAGGCAGAAGTGGCTGTCGTAATCTGTTAATGAGAGCCCAGAGTGGGGATCGGGCAAGAATGTCTCCTGGGGAGCCCAGCACATTAGGACGGAGTGGCCGTCTAGACTCAGAGTCCCGGTGGAAGAGTGAGGACTCGCGTGAGGGGTCTCCGAGGTGTGCAGAGGGCCCTGCGGGCCAAGGCTTGCTGCCCGCTGGGAGGGCAGCCACCCTAGAAAGGTAAGACAGTTCTCCGGGCAGCACTTCCCCGACGTGGTCCTCGACAGCAGCTGCCATCATCGGCCAAGGGTCTTCCGAGGGCCAGGAGTCCATGGAGAGCAGCCCCCCAGAGGGGGGCCAGCCCTGAACCCCAAGACCTCCTAGAGGTTGAGAGCCATGCGGTGGAGAAGGATTGGGCTTCAGAGCAGCCCTGGCCAAATCATTAGGCCCAGGGGCTGGTTTGGGTTGAGGATGCTCGGCGTTGGAGGGGCCGGTCAAGGGAGGTGATCCCAGCAGGGGCAAGCTGATCCCCAGGTCTCGAGGAACTTTCTCGTCCATCACACCGATGCTCCGGGCAAGGAGGCCTGGGAAAGGGGAAGAGGAGGCAGCCAGTGGACCAGATGTTTGGTCCCAATGCCCTCCCCTCCCTGATTCCCTGAGCCCATTTTTTTCAAGTCCCTTCACTTCCCCTGAGCCAACTCTTACCTCCTCAGGGACCCAAGTGTATAGCCTCCTGCCTTTACCCCTTCCCTCAATTCCCAGTTTCCCCGAGGACCCCCAGTCTGCTCCTGCCCGAGGAGCGGCAGAGCCTCTCTACCTGGGAGATGAAGACAGACCAGGAGCAGCCCCAGAGGAGCCCGGCTCCCCACCACACGGCCCTGCATCTTGCTCTGCATCTCCCTCAGCCCCTAGACATCCAGCCCTTTATCCTGTCAGTGGGGCGGGGGACATCAGAAACAGGCTGAGCCAGTGGTTATGGAAACAATAAATCCCCACATTCCACCCTCATTTCTAATTCATTCTGTGGCAACAGGTGCCACTTGAATGACCCAGGGAAGCTAGGTGTTCCCACCCTGCTCTTTTCCTCAACCTCCCCACCCCTTCCGAATCCAGGTGCTCTGGCTTGCTTCTCATCATGGGTTGCCAGCCCTATTCATCCTGGTTCCCTACGCCAACCATATGAGGACCTTCACCCTTGGGGTCTCTCTCCAACTCTTCACTTCTCAGCAATAGAAACACTTGATTCTCTTTCTGTTTGGGATCCAGATTATCCCTTCCAGCACCCCTTTCTCGTGTACCCCCAAAGCTCCATCATCGTGGCCTCGAACTGCAGGAGCTTCTGCATGGCCCCCATCTGAGGGGCTGCTCCTAGATGAGACCCTGTGTCTTGGGAAATAGACCTGGTTCCCATCCTTAAAAGATGGTGGTATATTGGTTTCCTATGGCTGCTATAACAAGTAACCACAAACTGAATGTCTTACAATACAAACTTACTATCTTAAATTGTGAAGATCAGAAGTCTAGGTAGAGCCTTTCTGGAGGTCCCCAGGGGAGAATCCATTTCCCTGCATCTTCCAGCTCCTAGAGGCCACCCAGGCTCCTTGGCTCATGGTCCACTTCCTCCATGTTCAAAGCCATAAGTACTAGGATCTCATACTGCGTCAGTCTGACCTCCTCTTCTTCCCTCTTTAAAAATCCTTATGATTACATCGGGCCCACCCAAGTAATCCCAGATAATCTTCCTATTTTAAGGTCATCTGACTAACAACCTTAATTCCACCTGCAAACAAACAATTTCCCTTTGCTATGTAACCTCACATACTCTAGTTTTCAGGCATCAGGACATGGACATCTTAGCTGATGGGGAGGGCACCATTCTGCCTACCTCAGATGGTCAAATATGTCCACAGAATACAAGAGATACAGTGAGAAAGACACACAGAGAGAATAGATATTTCCAGCTAAGTAGAAGGAGGGCATTGATATGCACTTGTCAAGTAGCCAGGAGTTGATCATTGTTAAGGCTGAGTGATGAGAACATAGGGGTTCATTAACTATTTTGTCTACTCTTAAATCTGCTTGATATTTTTACAATAAGTATCTAAATGCCTTTATTACTCTATTGCTTGTTTCCAGGACACACCCAGACTAGGCTTCCCTTGTTGCAGAAAGTCTAAATATTAGCTGCTAGACTTTACCATTTCATCCTCATTTATGGTTGTTTAGTTGCTAAATAGTGTCTGACTCTGTGACCCCATGGGCCATAGCCCGCCAGGCTCCTCTGTCCATGGGATTTCCCAGGCAAGAGTAATGGAATGGGTTGCCACTTCCTTCTCCAGACTATCTTCCCAGTATTCCAGGCATTGAACTTGAGGCTCCTGCATTTTCAAAAGGATTCTTTACCACTGAGCCACCAGGGAAGACCAAAATCTGAACAGCCTAATGTAAATATTAATAATGCTTAATTTTTTAAAACTAGGAACTATATTCCAATAAAAATTTAAAAGAAATAGAAGATGCAGATCTGGCCAGTGGTATAGGACAGCAGCCTTTTGGGATGCCATCCATCAGTTTTACAAAACTTTTTGACCTGGATCACACCAGAAACTAAAGGAATGTCCAGGTCAGAGGCTGCAGCCCTCCCACAGTGGTGGTCCACAGAGCCTGTGAGGGTCTTGACTCCTGTCATTGGCTGCAGTCCAGGTAATAGTAACCAAGGGCAACTCCACAGTGATAACACAGACAGGACTGTTCTGGAACCCTCCTCTGTCTTCAGTCAACCCTGCAGGTTGGCTCACTGCTCCAAGTCACTTCTGATCAATATAACATATTTCTGCTGGTTCAGGAATCTCAACAACAGTCCAAAATCTGGGGCCAGCTAACACCATCCCCGGCTCAATGGACATGAGTTTGAGTATCCTCCAGGAGTTGGTGATGGACAGGGAGGCCTGGCGTGCTGCAGTCCATGGGGTTGCAAAGAGTCGGACATGACTGAGCCACTGAACTGAACTGAATACCGTCTCAACAGGAGAGAATGAAGTGGCTCCTAGGGCAAGGGTCAGTTCCTTTGCAGCCAAGCAGAGGCTCCGGGAGGTGCCCTGTGCTTTGGGGTGAGGCCCTTCCTGTAGGGATAAGCACAGTTCACCGTCCCCTCCTTGGGGTGTGAAAGCTGCCTTGGCCTTGGCATCTCCCCTGCTGTCTCCAGGACAGAGTCACATGGCCCTCGTACGTTCTCCACAATCTTGGTCTTCTCTGGGGGAGGCCACCCCCCCTTCCCACTGTAGCGCTCCCCTCTCACCTCTCCAGCTCTCACTCTAGACCCACCGCAGAGGCAGCAGGAGAGTGAAGGCGGAAAGGACAGTGCTGGCTGTGTTCTGCCACGGCTGGGGCATGTCAGTGTAGGCCAGTGAGTCACCGCGCTGGGCTGCACACCCGTCGTGCTCTCGTCCTCTCTGTCTTTTACTCTCTCCACCCACAGCTCCCAAAACAACACCCGCCTGGGCTCCTACTCAGGCCCCAGGAATCTGGTCTGGGCTGTTGTGTTCCAGCCTTCCCAAGGCTCCAGGTGTCCCAGAAACCTAGGAAATCAATGCTCAGGACACCCAGAGAGGATGGCGTCTGAAAGATGAGGCCAACTAAAGGTAGAGGAGAAGGAGCGGGTGTGGGGCGGGGAGGAAATCATTAGGGCTCTTCGTAAGGAGAGGGGAGGACCCCTGGGTGAATGGGCGGTGAAGAGAATGAATTTCCTGGGGAGTGAGAGAGAAGAGACATGGGAGGAAGGATCTGGGAGACCAAGGTTGCTTGGCCTCCTGCTTTCGGTTCAACAAATATTTATTGTTTTCCTCCTTTGTGGCAGGAGATATAAGATATAAGAAATACTGGGGCCAATTTACAAACAAAAGTGGGGGACACAGGACCTTTAGAGGTATAGGAGACCATCACCCAGGTCCTAAGAGGAGACCCTGGACACCAAGAAGGCAAAGAGTCTAATCTAGTGCTCACAGTTTATTGAAACATCTGTGCCAGACCCAATGAGAGCAGGGAGGTTGTCCCAGTCTCCGCAGAGAGCCTGGTATCTCCCCCGACGAAGGGCATGAAGCATCTGAGTGCTGACGGAAGTGGCAACCAGGGAGAGGGGACGGAGATGAAGACTGAGAGACAAGGAGGAGTGTTTGGGAACTCACAAAGGGCGTGGTGAGCTCTATAATGGAGGGTGGGAGTGGAACCGGGAGTGTGAGAACCCAATAGCATATCTCGCTGGTTGACCAGATGGTGGAATGAGATCAGTGAAAAATGGTCATTGTTTTCAAATAATCGTTTGGTTTGTGCTTTATGTGGTAAAGCAGGGATGAGGGTGGGGAGGGCATGACTTGTCCAGGCATCACAATTACTCTAGGAGATTTCGGGGGGTTCCCAGTTAAGAATCTGAATGGGTAGGGTTAGCCAGTAGACTATACCATCTCAAAGAAATGGCAGAGGAAATTCTGGGGAGTGGAAATATGGTGGGGGTGGGGGGGCACTGCGGTAGAAGAGGAGATTTGGATTTGGAGCCTACAGTTTGGGGAGGTAAAAAAAGAAGTGATAGGGAGAGTCACTGGGTCAATGGGGGAAGTGGGGGCAGCTCTCTTGGGAGGGAGGAGGGAAATTGAGCTACCCCATGCCTGGACTACCCCTGAACTTCTCCCACTTGGGAGATGGAGTGTGTGTGTGTGGGTGTGGGTGTGGGTGTATGCCTGCACACACATGGAGGCAAAATCTGCTTTATGAACTGTTAGGTAGATCTCCCTGGGGTAGGAAAACTTCAGGGTCAGCTAGCTGGGGCCCCAGAGGCTTCACCTGGGCTAGGATGTCCCGGATGGAGCGACAAGGGTTCTTTCCAGAGTTGCCAGGACCACAGGGCTTGGCACCAGCTGAGGGGTCAGGTTGGGGAGAGCCATTTGGACCTCCACTCAGGGTCGAGGAGGAGACAGAAATGCAAGGGTGACCAGGAGCGCTGGGCTTGCTGCCACAGGGCTGAAGGATGATTTTGCCACCAGATAGGGAGCTCGAGCTGCCGCCGAGGGAGCCAGTGCCTGGTGGGGAGCAGGGCCCCTGAGAAACACCACCACAGGGATGGAAAGATGAACCAGAACTGCTGGAAACGCTGGAACTGCTGGAGACTCCAGAGCTGGAGAGGGAGCAGGGCCCCTTAGAGCCCAGGGAGCCAACCACACAGGGCTGGACCCCACCAGAGCCCACTGGCTGGAACACTGCAGTCGAGGAAGCTCCAGACTGGTAGATATTGGAGCTAGAAGAGCTGCGGTTGGGAATGATGGGGTTGCCAGAGAAGTACTTGCCCTCAGAGACGGGGGGCCCGGCAGCAAAGGAGGGCACTCCTGGGGAGCCTTTGATGGGGCCGTCTTTGGTGAAGTAGCCCACCGGGTAGATTTTGCCCCCACTGTAGGTCATGCCTGGGACCAGATAATTGTTGGAGGAGCCACCCACCACCTCATAGCTGCCATATTGGTCCACAGAGGTGATGGGGGGGCAGGGCTTGCCTGGAGGGCCTCCGTTGAGGCAGGGGACCCTTTGACCCACTCCGGGGCCACCGGGGCCACCGGGACCACCAGAGCCATGCTGCTCCACCACCACCACTACTGGCCTTTGACCCCCGGACACGGAGTGGGAGCTGGAGATGTAGGAGCCAGAGTGTGAGACGATGGGCCCCCCGCTGCAGGGAGAGTCAGGGATGTCGGGACCACAGGGCCGCAGCTTGGAGCTGACCTTCTGGCCCCCGCTGCTGGACACCCAGGAGGTTTGGGAGCTAGAAGAGCTCAAGCCTCCTCCTGACTGGGAGCTGATGCTTCCTGACTGGAGGGAGCTCGATGCACTTTGTTGAGTAGAGCCTGATCCAGAGGAGTAGCTTATCTGGGAATACCCCGTTCCTGGCTTAAATAACGAAGATCCAGAAGAACCACCATGGACGACAATGGGTCCGGTGGAACCACTGCTGGAGACACTGCTGGAGACGCCACTGGAGCTGCCACTGGAGCCACCACTGGGGCGACCACTGGGGCCACTGGAAACAACACTGGAACTGCTGGAACTGCCACTGGAGCCACTGGAGCTGCCACTGGATCCACTGGAGCTGCCACTGGAACCACCACTGGAACTGCTGGAGCCCCCCTTCCCCAGGAGACAGGGGTCATTGGGGGAGGTGATACGTGTGGGGTCCTTGCAGGGGTCTAAGAAGGTCCCGATGCTCTTGGCCAAGGTCCCTGGTGAGGAAAGCAGTGGTTAGTAAGGGCCAGAGAGGCTGGGCTTTCTCCCTCCCTTCCCAGGCCCACCTCAGACTTCTGACACTCTAATCTCTCGCTGAGAGGAGCCCAGGGGGAGAGTCTGGGGTGGGAAAGGTGGGGAGAAGTGGCTTTCACAGCTGAAGAAAAATGAGATGGCAGCTTATTCTGGGAGAAGAGGCAGGAGGGAAGCCGGAGATCGACCAGAGAAAAAGAATATGAGACTCCAAAGCAGGAGGCCTCAGAGGAAGATGAGAGGGAATGAAGAAGCGGCAGGAATGAATAGGTCTAAAAAACAGAACAGCAAAGAGACAGAGAGTGGGGGAGAGTGAGGCTCTGAGAGGTGGGGGAGACCTCAGGACCAAATAGAAGGAGGACAAGAAAGACAGGAAGACAGAGGACTGAGAAGCGAGGGGAAATAGCCAAAGGGACGCTGAGGAATAGGAGAAACAGGGGAAAGGAAGCAGGGAAACAGGGAAAGGAAACAAGAAAACAGGGAAAAGAGAAACAGGAGAAAGGGACAGCAGTAAAGGACAGGACACGTGAGGACCATGATTCGGTCACCCGCTTCCCTCAAAAGGCCAGACTCGGGTACAGGATAGAAATCCTGCTTTCCATCTCAGCATGCCATGCCAGGAAGCCTGGGCGGGGGCCAGGACACGGGGGCACACACTGTTGCTTCAGAATCTGCTGGTACCCGCGCAGCGATGGGACACTGCACCCTGAGCCCAGCCCAGGGATATGGGAATGAAACCCTCCCCAGGCCTCTGACTTTCATCAGTACTGCAGGCCTGCCTGCCCCCAGGCCCACATCTGACTGCTCCTGCATTTATGTCTTTCCTGAACTGACCCTTTGTTCCTCACCCCGGCACACCCTCCCCCCATCCTTCCTCTGCTCCCCTCCTCGAACCCCTCCGGTCCCAAGAGCCACATGCTTCAGCTTATACATTTGGAGAGGCCAGATCTGCCCTGCCTTCCTCACAGCGTTTCTGTGACCATGGATGTGATCATCTATTAGAAGCTGCTTTACAAAAACAGACAGCATTATCCATGATTTATTACTCCTCCTTCAACCCCCACCAAAAACCAGGTCTCCACAATCCGTGCAGTCCCCATTCTCTCCTCACTAAGAAATTCAACACATCCACCTTCACACCAACCCCCAGCTCTGCTCGCAGCCCCCTCCACTCCGCTGCACCGATCAGCCAGCACCCCACTATTCTCCTCTGCTCCCCCATGCCACGCAGCTGTGGTCACCCAACACAGGCCCCAGAGTCACCCAGCCTGGGGTTTGGAGCCCGGCTTAACTGTTTTCTAATTTGTGATCTTGAGCCAGTTTCCTCAGTTCTCCAACCTCTGTGTCCTCCTTTGCAGAGTGGGAATTAACAAATCTCTCACACTGTTCTTCTACTGATTAAAAAAGCTAATATACTTCTACTGATTAAAAAAGCTAATGTACTTAAAGTGCTAGTACATGCAACTTCCCTCGCAGTCCAGTGGTTAAGACTGCTGTGCTCCCAATGCAGGGGGCACAGGTTTGATCCCTGGTCGGGGAATTAGGATCCCACAGGCCTCGCGGCATGGTTAAAAAATAAAAATAAATATAGTGCTAATAGTGTCTGGCATATAAAAGGGCCTCTATGAATGGTAGCAATTAATATGACTACTAAATGTCCAATCTTCATCTTCTAGCACCCTAATAATAATATAATTACAACAACATCCATCAACATATAACCGTCTAGAATTTCCACAGCAGTGTCACATGCATTACTTAATTAGAGGCTCATAGAGAAACTAGAGCAAGGTGTTAACATTAAGCTCATTTTTAAACTTTCAGAAAGGGAGGCTCAGAAAGTTTAAGAAGCTTGCCTGAGGTGCCAAGGCAGTGAGGAGCAGCCTCTAGACTCAAGCATCAGGTTCCAGAGCCTCAGCCCTCCCCCAGTCCCCCATTTCTGGGTCCTCTCCTGGACTCTCACCCCGCAGGGCTCCCTCCAGCCTTCCCTGACCAGTTGTCTGAATCTCCCTCCTCTCCCCACTCTCCCCGCTCCCAGGGCCCCAACCTCCTACCTTGCAGGAGGAGACCAGCCAGCAGCAGAGCCAGCACCCCTCGCCCTCCCACACACCCTATCTGGGATGCTCCTGAAGAGCCCATCTTGGACCGCATGGCCTCCTGACTGACGGCAGCTCCTGGACACCCGGGGCCTTTATGCCAGGGCAGGACATTCTCGGGGCAAGAGTCACTGTGGGGAGGAGAGGAGGGGCGGAGGGGTAGGCGCCTGGGGGAAGTTGGTGTGGCCGGGAGGAGCTGAAGCAATCAGTTTGAGCATCTGCCTACTCAGCAACAGGGCCGGCTGCAGTGTGTGGCGTGTGCCCTGGCCAAGGGGCCAGTTGGCCGGCCGGCTCTGGCTCCTCGTTGCCTAACCCGGAACCAGGCGCTCTGCCCCAGCGGCCGCCCACTCCGGGGCGGCCACTCTCACCACGGGGCCCAGTCACCTGGCTCCCTCACTCCTGCCTTCCCCAGTATTGGCATGTCTGACACCCCATCCTCTCTCCGTGCACAGATGGAGAGCTTTCAAATTTCAGCTTGCCCTCAGGTACCAGCTGCAGCCCCCACCCCGCCTGGGATCCCACCCACAGCTCCTGGATTCGTCCCTGTCCTGGGGACCCATCACTCAGCTTCCCCTCTCCTCCTCCCTCCCCACCTCCTGCTGTCACAGCCCAGGTCCCATGCCTGCCACGCTCCTATTCTGTGTTCCATCAGTGAGTGGGCCTTCGGAGTCTGCTCCCCAAAACCAGCCCCCGACCTCTCCCTTCTGGGGGGCTCCAAGGACAGCATGCGGGCGCTGGACTCCAGGGCCTCAGCCTGAGGACAGGCCTGGGCTGGGGACCCCTGTCATAGCTGGGCCTCGGTTACTCACAGGCCACTCACAGCCCCTCCTCCAGGGGTGACCCTGACTCCAGTGGGTGAGCAAGAGGCTAATAAGACTAATTGGGAAGGTGGTGGCCCTGCCGCCCATTAACTGGCTGCCCGGCCTGAATGAGCGAACAGGAAGCAGCTGGCTCGGCCTGGGTAGGATCCTGGGTAGGACAAAGGAGGGTCAGTGGACTCCGGGGTCCCTGAGGATGAAGGGCAGACCTGGAGGAGCAGAGCTCTGAGGTCTGCTAAGAGGGGGATGGTCCCTCTCCCCTGTATTCCCCACCCTCTGCCTTTAACCCTGGCCCCACCCCAGCCAATTAATTGCTCACTGATACTGTCCACAGTATCAGTATCAGAGGGAGGGACCTGGGAGTCGGGTCAGGTTCTCTGCCTCCTTCCCAAGCCCACCCAGGCCTCTCCCTGCCCCCTCACCCGGACTCTCAGTCCCATACTACCCGGTCTCCTCACAGAGGCAGCCCTTCCCCCGGAGCCCCAGGCCCCTCTGTCCTTTTCTCTATCTCCTGCCCTGGTCCTGACCCAGCCCGGCACTGTCTACAGAATCTTTTGCAACCATGGAATTGTTCTGACTCTGTGCTGTCCAAAATGGTAGCTACTCGCCATGTTGCGGCCACTGAGCATGTGAAATGGGGCTACTATGACTGGAGGGACCAAACCTTTTTTAAAGATTTATTCGCTGATGGCTATGCTGGGTCTTTGCTGCTGTGTGCGGGCTTTCTCTAGTTGCAGTGCATGGGCTTCTCATTGCACTGGTTTCTCTTGTTGCGGAGCACGGGCTCCAGGCACGCAGGCTTCAGTAGTTGCCGCACGTGGACTCAGTAGTTGTGGCTCCCGGGCTCTAGGGCACATGGGCTTAGTTGCTCTGCCACACGTGGGATCTTCCCTACCCAGGGAGGGATGGAACCTGCATCTTCTGCATTGGCAGGTGGTTCCTTACCACGAAGCCACTAGGGTGGCCCTGAATTTTTCATTTGAATTTAAATGTAAACAGCTGCATGTGCCTAGTGGCTACAGTCGGTTGAATCTAGCCCTTGAGTGTCCGCTAGTACCCAAAATGACAGTGGAAGAGAGGGCAGGCTGTGGGGGTAGCCAGACAGCAGTCCCTGAAGAGGCTTGATGCAGTGGGGAGGGAAAAAAACCCCCACTGGTTTCAGAATCAGGATGACCTGGGTTCAAGTCCCAGCTAACCTCCCAGCTTTGGGTACCTCACCCAAACTCTCTGAACTTCAATATGCCCATCTGCAAAATGGGAGTATTTTAAATGATGCCTGTGTCCTGTCTATGTCCTCCACCGGGGGAAGGCGACTAGGCTGGGCTCACCCACAGCCCCAGGCCCTCTCCAATCCAGCTGACCTCGAGGAGGCTCCTCTCCGCCCCCTTCCCCTCCTACAGGGCAGCAGACATTGCACACAGGGGTGCTATTTAAAATGCTGCTCCTTCCTAGACCCTCAGGCCCCACTGGCTCCAGTTCCAGCGGGCAAGGAGGGAGGGGGCCCTGGGAGCAGAGAGGGGAGCGGCCGAGAGGAGAGGAGCCTCGTGGGAGGCGAGAAGAGGAGGAACAGCGAGCTCTGTGGGTTATTCTTTCCCAGCGCAAACAGAGGTGGTGATGTTTGTCCTGTTTTTCCCTCCCGTCCCTCCTGACCTTGGCGGGGCTGGGGCTGAAGGAGGCACAGTCTCTCTGGGCCTCTCGCCAGATCTCCAGCCACCCACACGACACAGTGGTATGGCCACATTCCTCTTCCCGACTGCTGTCCTCCTGTCCACCCTCCCACCCCATCGCGCACTCACGTCTGCCCCATCCCTCCACCGCCTGCCACATGTGGGCCCTCTGAGCCCCTTGTTTCTTTCTGAAATCAGCCCCGACGTGGTTTACTCTGCTATGTCCCTGGATCTCCCCATTAACCCCTCTCTCAGCTCAGGCAGCAAAAATCTGAAGCTGGTGGCACCCAGGAGGGCAGGGAAGGGCACTGACTCCGGGACTGCCCAAGTCGGGGCCACCTCAGGACACTGACTGGTGAGACGAGGCCCAGGTGGGTCCGCTGTGTTCTCCAGCCGCTGAGTCTACCTCTCACCTGCCAGCAAGCTCCCTGCCCAGTGAAAGGAGGGAGTGGGTGAGTGTGGGAGGCAGGGGATAGCCTCCCATCAGACAAGGTCAAGCTTAAAGCACGTGCCACCCATAGGGTCCCTGCCCCTTGTCTGAAGAAGGCAGGCTGCGTTCCCTCCAAGCCTCCCCGGGGCTGTCGTGTTCTGCATGGGGTGCAGGTTCAGTGTCCACCGTCCTAAACTGCAAAGCAGGTGGGGGATGATGACCCGTCCTTGCCCTTGAGGAGCTGCGTTCCAGCTGTGAACACACAGCCTAGGAGGAAGGCCGGCTTTGGCTTCGAGGAGGCGGCAGGACTTTCCCTGGCCCTTGAGGAATGATGAGAAGAGAGGGAGCAGGCGGCTCAGACTCGGGGCCCTGGCGGTGCTGAAAGAATATTTAGAAGGTGCGCTGGCTTGGGTTGGTGTGGGAAGCATAGACACAGAAGAATAGCAGGCTGGAGGAATGGACCTGCAGGGCGGTGACCATACTCAGGTTAGAGGAGGGTGAGGGAACTGAGGGGTCTGAGTGGGAACAGCCTGGGGAGAGGAGGTTTGGAGTAGAGAACCACGGTTTCCTGATTGCTGACTGTGGGCCAGACTTGGTCCCACATAGCCAACACCTGCTCTGGTGTTTAATACTCACAATAGCCCTGTGGATGAGTGTTTTTTCTCCCCCATTTCACAGATGACAAAACTGAGTTTAAATTATTCGCCCAAACCAGCTGATAATAAGCAAAAGAGTTTAGAAAGGACTCAAACCCAGTCCACTCAGGTCTCATTTCTTCATGCAGCTGGTCCTGTGCCATAAATTAATGGCAGTGGTCCATGGACAGGCTTCAGCGGATCACTAAACACTGTAAGAAGATGTGCAAATTCCTCTGTCATCGAAGTCTCAGAAGTTAAATCCTGAGTGAGGAAGTCCCTCCCACTCAACCTTTTCTTCTCTGCATTTCACCCATGGGCCTGAAAGTCACAACAGCAGTTCTAGAATGAGTGTTCCATGCAGCAGTCCTCAGTAGAGCTAAGGCTTATGCTTGAGGGGGAAAAGGAGTGAGAAAAAAAAAAATAGGGGACTTTCCTGGTGGCTCTTTGGCTAAGACTCTGTGCTCCCGATGTAGGAGGCCCAGGTTCGATCCCTGGTCAGGGAACTAAATCCCACGTGCCGCATCTAAGAAGCTTGAGTAATGCAACAAAGATCAAATAAATAAATATATTTTTTTAGATAGGAAGAGAAAAAGCCTGAAAGAGGAGGTTATTCTGTGTCGGGGAGAGGTGGAGAGGCCAGGGGGGCCACTCTGGGCTCCAGGGCCTGTGGGCTCTCCCTTCCTTTAGCTCCAAAACCATGTTCCTCCCCTGCTCTCCGCTTCTCCAACACACTTCCTCCACCTGTGGAGGACTTGAACTTGGCTCTGACACACAGCCACTCAGCCGTGCTCTCTCATGGGCCCGTCTGTCCCGCCCTCATTCCTCATGAGTGACTGGCCCCCTTGAGCCTCTCCTCTCTCCCCTGGATGAGCTTTTTCTTCTGCGGGACGCAGCACACTTCCATTAACAGAGAGCAGAGCTCACGTGGCCCTGAGGAGGAAGTCCTGGGATTTCCCCATGAACAAGGATTCATCTGATGCTGGGGTGGTTCTGTGTCAGAAAATCCCTTATGTGACTCTGGGGAGCTCACCCCGACGTAATGTGAGAATCACTGCTCTGGAGAGTGATCTTCAAAATACATTTCATGGGGGAATTCCTCAGTGGTCCAGGGGCTAAGACTGCTTGCTCCCAATGCAGGGGGACCAGGTTCAATCCCTGGTCAGGGAACTAGATCCCACATGCGGTAACTAAAAGTACACATGCCACAACTAAGATCAGATGCAGCCAAATAAATAAATATTATATACATATATATATATATTCCACAATGTGGTCCCTACTCAGCCATACCCTCCCTTCTTCTACCCTCAGCAACCTGGTTCATCACTCTCTCCATTAAGACTGATCCCCTGGAACTTGGCCTGGTCAGCACGTCAGCATCCCCTTTCTCCTCTTGGCCCTGTCCTCACCATCCTGGCAGCTCCGCTGACACACTTCAAGAGACCCGGGTACCAGAGCAGGGACAGGGAGTGAGGGCCGGGGTCAGGGCCAGGACTTCAGCCAGTGAATCCCGCAGAGGAAGAACTTGGCAGGTGGGCACTCTGCCCACCAGGCTATCTGTCCCCCCAGCCCCATTCTTTCCCCTTCCTCCTCCTGCCCTCCTGCACGAATCAGGGAGTCAGCTGAGTGATGGTCATGCTCCTTGAGTCTGAGACTTCACAGCTCTGTTTAAGCCACATCTGATTTGGCCACTGGCCTTCCTGTCTTGTGAGGAGGTGAATGTGGAGGCTGTGATTAGCTCTCGGAGTAACAACAATATTTTTCCTCTTCTCTGTTCTGTGGATCAAGCACTAGGGAAACCAAGGCTCATCGTTCACTCATTACGCTCAGCTATTAAATAGTCATTCTTTCCACTGTTGCCATTCATGCATTTTATTGTTATTGGTCACCTAGAATTACAGACCCAGCTCCCTCCAGATCCAGCAGGAGAGGGTGAGAGAGGGGACCTCGGTGCAACCTGAATGTGTATTCGGGTGAGGCTGAAGGATTGTGTCAGAGGGACATCTAGGCAGGGTGTGGCTCTTGGAGTTTCCGGGGTGGGATCTGCAGGGGTCAGTCTTCCCTCCTTCTTCCCGCCTGTCTCAGTCTCTCATGCTGAGAGCTCTTTGCGGGCAGGGAGCATCTCTTACCCCACAGTGTGTCTCTGGAGCCTGAAGAACTACCCGTACATGGAGGTTAGCACAGCAGGAAACACAGAATCCCATTGGAGAGGTTGGCATCCTGTGTCCAGCTCTGCTCTTGGGGCCCCAGGACTAGAACCAGAGAAGGACACTGACTCCCGCCTGATGGGGTGTAACAATCAGCTCGTCACCAACATCTGCACATGCCGGATTTATCTTAATTCTCTCAATGCTCCTAGGGGACCGAGGTTATTGTTTATCCTTTGCTGCTGCAGACATAAGCTCAGGGTGTTAAGATGACGGTTACTACCAGAAGCTGGGGACTTTACCTGGAATCCTGATGCTGTAGCCAATACTTAGCACCAAGCTAGTTTTTCCTCTTCTCCCCAGATATTTACATGACCTGGCAGTGTCTCTCATTTCATTCTGTCCTTTGCAGTCTGCCACCTCCTCAGAAGCCTTCTCTGATTTTTCTATTTAAAATTGTACTCCCCCATCCCCATCCCCACACTCAGGGACCATCATTCTCTATGTCCTTCCTCTGCCTTCTTTTTCTCCATAGCTCTTCTCAGGACACGGATTTCCTATCACATACATCCTGTATGCATCTGCTCATTGTTCACTTCCTCCACTAGAAGGTAAGCCTCGTGAGGGCAGGACCCTCCTCTCTGACTCACCACTGTTTCCACAGCTCCAGAGCCCTGCCTGGCTGATGGAGGAAACTCAGTTCATAATGAAATAGATAATGAAGGTGTGGACCCCTAGGGCAAGCATCCTGGCCTGAATTTTCCTGAGGGCCCCGGTGCCTGCCCCATTTCACCTCATGTACCTGACTCACCTTAAAGGACTCACCTCGGCGACTAAGAGGGCATTAGTGGGGCCTGACACAGGCGGGGGGAGTGGTTGACGTTCAAGTAGGAGCAAGGAGGACTCTGGAGGAAAACACCTTGGAGGAGTCTCTATGCTGCCCTCCAGTGGCAGATTGTGGAACACCACAAAGGAGGAGTTGAGACTCTCAGCTTTGCGTGGATATTTACAGATTACTAAAGAAATCCCCTAAAGTTGCATCCAAGTGCCACACAGAGATCAGATGGCAGAATAGGAACAACGAGTCAGATCACAACACAATGCTCTCACCACTACACTATCCTGTTTTACCTCCGTCACAGGAGTTGAGGTTATGCCATAAAAGAGAAGGGTATTAGCTGGATAAACCTCTGGAAGTGGATTTGGTTTAATTCAACAAGTTATTGCAAGGGAGACCTGGGTTCGATCCCTGGGTTGGGAAGATCCCCTGGAGAAGGAAATGACGATCCACTCCAGTACTCTTGCCTGGAAAATCCTATGGACACAGGAGCCTGATAGGCTACAGTTCGTGGGGTCGCAAAGAGCCAGACATGACTGAGTGCCCTCACTTTCTTTCTTTCTAACAAGTTATTTGAACCAGACACCTGGTGGGCATTTAATTAAAGACTAAAGGGATAAAATGTACAGCAAGAAAGCTTAGGAGGAAGAGGAATGTGCTTAGTTGTGTCCAACTCTTTGCGGCCCTGTGGAATGTAGCCCACCAGGCTCCTGTGTCCATGGGGATTCTCCAGGCAAGAATACTGGAGCTGGTTGCCATTTCCTCCTCCAGGGGATCTTCCCAACTCAGGGATAGAACCCACATCTTCTGTGTCTCCTGCATTGGCAGGTGGATTTTCTACCTAGAGAACTAGATCAAAACAAGTCTTCAATCAAATGAGTGAAACATGAAATTGGCAGAGGAGTTAGGACTTCCCTTCTGGGCTTGTATCTTATTAATTTAACTTTTATCACATTTTATTGTCATGATTTACATCTTAGTTTCCTCTTGAGACACAAAGCTCCTTGAAGGCAGGGAGGACTGAAACTTCTTGGGATTGTCACCATCACCTAGCACCTCACACGGTTCATGCTCAATAAATAACCATTATATGACTCATGTGAAAAGACCCTGATGCTGGGAAAGATTGAGGGCAGAAGGAGAAGGGCACAACAGAGGATGAGATGGTTGGATGGCATCACCAACTCAATGGACATGGGTTTGGATGGACTCCGGGAGTTGGTGATGGACAGGGAGGCCTGGCATGCTGCGGTTCATGGGGTCACAAAGAGTCAGAGACGACTGAACAACTGAACTGAACTTATATGGGCAAATGGATAAACAAATGAATGGTTTGGCATTTCCAGCCTACAGATCTTCAAAGAAGAGCACATAGCCATTTCTCCTGTCTAGTCCAACGACATCATTTGTCTGCCCAAAGGCTGTGCCCAATGCTTTCTCAAGGTAACTCAACTTCTATAATTAGATTATACCATGATACTAGTTCTAGTTTCTTTTCTCTCATTGGCTAAGCATTTACTGACTACCTACCATGTCCAAGGTACTGAGCCATTGTTCTCTGATTTTCTGATCCTATTCTATTATTTAGTTCTATGACTCCATGTTGACATAAGATGTAATAGTGTCCCCACTGCATTCACTCCTAGGTGAGGTCAGCCAAGGCAGGTGGGGAAGAATCAGCATTGTCTAATTTGAATGGATAAGCTGGCACAATGGGTTCCCCTGTGTTAATATTCCATACCATCCAGTCCCACTCAGGCCTCCTCCCAGCTAATAAACACAGCATTTTTAGGTGACAATATCTTCTGCCTAGTAACAAGAATTACAATCCCCAATTACTTCTTGCTTTCCCTTCATTCTCCCACTCATCCACCTATTGGGTCAAATTAGGAAAAGTTGGTTTAGAGCCTACATCCAGTGTTGACTTTAGCACGTGTGTTGTCTTAGAAGGTGAGCTACCTCTGTCAGCAGTTTCCTCATCTGTGAAATGGGGCTAATAATTTGCTTTATTGAACACCTCGTGGGCCAAGTACTAGGAGAAAAGTAAGGCATACAAAGACAGACCAGACACAATCCTTGCCCTCAAGAAACTCACACTTAACAAGGTGAGAAAGACATGGAAACCAACATGTGGAAACGATGTTAAGAGCCTGAGATCCTTTCCAGGGACTCAGTTTTTCCACTCACATGGTAAAGTGTCTGCCTCCAATGCAGGAGACCCGGGTTGGATCCCTGGATTGGGAAGATCCCCTGGAGAAGGAAATGGCAACCCACTTCAGTACTCTTGCCTGGAAAATTCCATGGATGAAGGAGCCTGGCAGGCTATATAGTCCATGAGGTCGCAAAAAGAGTCGGACACGACTGAGCAACTTCACTTTCACACTTTCTCTGTTTTAAGAATGTTTTTCTCTTTCCATTCCCAACGAACTTCACTACACTGGCTTGGGAAGTTGCTGAGAGTCAGTTTGAGGGGTTCAGACTTCCTTATTCCCTTCCATTCCATACCTCGCTGCCACCCTACACCAGCCAGGTATGTACACCTCCCTACAAAGAACACAGTTCTATCCGAGGAGAAAGGCTTTCAGATATGAGCTCCTGAGCCGGGCACTGAGACCTTCTCTAATTCCCCTCAACCTACCTGTCCCACAACTTCGCCCTCTTCTCCAGGCTATAAACCCTTCACTCGGGCAGTTCCCTGGTGGCCTAGTGGTTAGGATTCTGCGTTTTCGCTGCCACGGCTGGGCTCAATTTCTGGTTGAGGAACTGATCCCATAAGCTGCATGGTGCAGCCAGCCAGGAAAAAAAAATTATATATATATGTACACACACACACACTCTCACCATTTTCATCTACTCTCCACTCACTAATGAATTCAGCCATTCATAAAACATGTATGTGATGATATAATTTTATGTGTCAGTTTGACTAGGCCAGGGGACTTCCTCGATGGTCCAGTGGCTAAGACTCTGCATTCCCAACGCAGGAGCTCCAGGTTCGATCCCTGGTCAGGGAACTAGGTCCCACATGGGGTGCAAGTAAGACCTGGCAGCTAAATTAATATATTTGAAAAAAAAATTTTTTTTGACTGGGCTAAAGAATTTCCAGAGACGTGATGAAACCTTACAGTTCAGGTGCATCTGTGAGGGTGTTTCTGGAAGACATTAGCATTTGAGTCAGTAGACTGAGTAAAGAAGACTGCCCTCATCAGGGTCGGTGGGCATCCATCTGAGGGCAGAATAGAACAAAAAGGAGGAGGAAGGGCATCTCTGCTCTCTGAGCTGGACTCCCATCTTCTCCTGCCCTCAGGCATCTGGTTCTTGGTCTTTGGACTCAGACTGGGATTTACCCCCATTAACCCCTTGATTCTTGGGCCTCTGCACTCATACTGGGACTTAAAACCATTGGCTCCCTGGTTCTCAGGCCTTTGGACTGGGATTAAATTGCTGCACTGGTTCTCCTGGTCCTCCAGCTTGCAGACGGCAGATCACGGGCATTCTCAGCCTTCATAATCCAAAGAGACAATTCCTATAGTAAATCTCCATGTTGCAGGAGACCTGAGTTCAATCCCCCAGGAAAGATCCCTGTGTCAGGAAGATCCTCTGGAGAAGGAAATGGCAATCCACTCCAGTATTCTTGCCTGGAGAATTCCATAGACAGAGGAACCTGGCGGGCTACAGCCCATGGGGTCACAAAGAGTCGAACGCAGCTGAGCGACTTTCACTTAACATGTGTATTCTATTGGTTTTGTTTCTGTGGAGAACCCTAATACAACATATTAAGTGCTCATGCAGTCCCAGGGAGTTAGACAGATGACTAAAGAGATGGGATAATGTAGTTAAAATCAGGACAGACCTCAGTTCAGATCCCAGTTTTGCCATTTCCCCCAACCTCACCCCCCAACCCCTACCACTGGGTGACCTTGCATGAGTCACTGTACTTCTCTGGGCCTTTGTTTCTCTCTTCTGAGAAACGGTGATAACTATAGGGTTATTGTGCAAATTAAGTGAGAGAATCTGTAGCCTCAGGCAACAGTGCCCCTACTGCACATGCGCAGTAAAAAGTAGCTGCAAGGATTTGTAGCAAACCTTAAGTGTCTTAGGTAGGATGTCCCAGAAGCAAATCCTAAAATAAAAATCCAAGTAAAAAGGATTTATTGAACAGTTATGGGGACTTCCTGGCGGTCCAGTAGTTAAGACTCCCCGCTTTCACTGTAAGGGGCACGGGTTCAACTCTTTGCAACCCCATGGACTGCAACATGCCAGGCCTCCCTGTCCATCACCAATTCCTGCAGCTTGCTCAAACTCACACCCATCGAGTCGGTGATGCCATCCAACCATCTCATCCTCTGTTGTCCCCTTTTCCTGCCTTCAATCTTTCCCAGCATCAGGGGCTTATCCAATGAGTCGGTTCTTCGCATCAGGTGGCCAGAGTATTGGAGTTTCAGCTTCAGCATCAGTCCTTCCAATAAATATTCAGGACTGATTTCCTTTAGGATGGACTGGTTGGATCCCCTTGCTAGGTTCCATCCTACGTGGGGGAAATAAGATCCCACAGGACTGGCTGCTCAGCCAAAAAAAAAAAAAGCAAAGTTATAAGGGTGGTGAGGCGAGAAAGGGAGTGGGAAAGTGGGACCAGGAAGGGAAGAAGCCAAGCAACTGCGTGGAACCAAGCGAAGTCTCACGGAGGGCTACCCGGGCTCAGAAGACTAGAGTATTGATACTCCTGCGTTTATCTGTCATCCATTAAGGGCTGCGGGGTGGGAGAGCGGAACGATGTCGGGGAGAAAGGTTTCCAGGCACAGGTGGGCTGCTGACAGTGACAACACACCGGCAGTAGGCACCAAGATGGGCCGAGAAGAAATGCGCAGAACAGTCTCTGCCCAAGGGGGTCAGAGCCTGGGAGGGGAGGGGAGATGGCAATAAACCCCGCCCCCTGAGATCGTCCCAGGCACACCTGCACCGCAGAACTTAGCTGGCCCGAGACTGGGCACGCTTGAGAGCGGGGAGCAGCGTGGGAGAGGCGTCGCGGAAGATAAACGCAACTGGGTGGGGAGAGGAGGATTAATCCAGGCAGCGGAAACAGCACGCACACGGGCAGAGGCTCAGGGCGGCTCCTGGAGCGAGTGGGCGTGGGGCTGCGAGGCCCGAGCTTCCGCGCCTGCTCCTGCGCGGGCAACCCGCGCCCGCCCCTTCCTGGCGGGTCCTCCCTTCTGGCACCAGGCCTTCCTGCCGCGCCCGGCTCGGGGCCTCCTCCTGGAAGCCTCCGGTGACCACTCCAGCTCCTCCAGGGCGACTCTGTTCTGAACTCATGGCGTTTACTGCCAAGGCTTTTTACTGTGATGTTTACTCATGTCATTATGAAGTTAGTGCACCCTTACAGTCTGTGACATTGTTATTTAACTTTGCATGTAGATTCTGTCTCCCTTGACCTAATTTTGGCTTCCTGAGAGTGGGAAATGTATATTTTTATTCGTTGTATTACCCTGTGGCACCTAACATTGGAGGATATATTGAGGGTATGAGGTAATGATTGAATGAATGGGTTGAATCTAGTCTACTTTGAAGCTTATAAAATTACACACTCGCCTCTACTGTTCTTACCAGTTTTAAGATTATTTCCAAACTCTCCATTTAGATGGTCTTTTTCCTGTTTGTTTTTGTTTTTCAAACCAATCACATATAGGTTTTGATGGGAGTTATCACATAAGCAAACTGAGTCCTAAGGGGTGGATTTTAAAGTCAGGGAACCCTCATTTCTTTTAGCCCTTCTTCAATCCCACCCAGCCAGCCACTTGATTGACCCTAGGTCTTTGGTATCTCTAGGCCCCCCCCCTTCCAGCTTTCCTGCGCAAATCCACTCTGAAAGGATTTGGGGAAACTATGTACCTTTTACCCATTTTAAAGTCAACAACTAACATTTTTAATCTTAAGTTTAAATACTTGAAAGGGCACACTTTCTGGGGAATTGTTAATACTTATATATTTAGAAAGTCATATCACTCTTTTAAATCTAGTGGATGGAATATGACACATAGCCCTTTCATGTTCATTAACACCCTTTTAATAAGTGAACAAATCCATTAGCCAGTCAGCAAATTTACCTCATTTATCTTTTTCTTTCTCTCATTTATCTTTCTTTTTAGTTTCTCTTTCCATTTCATTTCCCTTATAGTTTTATCCTAATGAAATATTTTTTTCTCCATTGCACCACTTTTTTTGTATTTTAGTGTATTTTTGGAAAGTCTTTTATTGTATATCTCTAACAAAAATATGTACATAAATTTAAATTTACTTTGTGTGACCATAAGACTATAAGTATTAAAAACAATTACTCTGTCCTGGATTTAAAATTAGAATTATTAAAAGATGCAGTTGATCAAAACTACAACAATTTTTATGAAATTAAAAGACTCTTCCTCCTTAGAAGAAAAGCTGTGATGGAACTAGACAGCATATTAAAAAGCAGAGACATTACTCTGCTGACAAAGGTCTGTCTAGTCAAGGCTATGATTTTTCCAGTGGTCATGTATGGATGTGAGAGTTGGACTGTAAAGAGGGCTGAGCACCAAAGAATTGATGCTTTTGAACTGTGATGTTGAAGAAGACTCTTGAGAGTCCCTTGGACAACAAGGAGATCAAACCAGTCCATCCTAAATGATATCAGTCCTGAATATTCATTGGAAGGACTGATGCTGAAGCTGAAACTCCAGTACTTTGGCCACATGATACGAATAACTGACTCATTGGAAAGGACCCTGATGCTGGGAAAGATTGAAGGCAGGAGGAGAAGGGGCCAGAAGAGGATGAGATGGCTGGATGGCATCATCGACATGAGTTTGAGCAAGCTCTGGGAGTTGGCTTGCTGCAGTCCATGGCGTTGCAAAGAGTGGACATGACTCAGCAACTGAACTGAACTGAACAAAGATTGACAGTGACTAAACAAAAAAGTAAAAAAAAAAAAAAAGCACGAAAAACAAAAAAGTAAATTTTACTGAAAACACATCTTAATGAGATGGAAAGGGCTGATTCTTGTTTTCCATTGACTCCATTTACCAGCTCCAGAAAGAGCACTGTGAACTGGAGTTCACAGTGGGTGAGAGAGCTCAGCCTTCCTCTGTCTAGTGGGAGAACAGTTAATAGAAGCAGGTGGAAAACACAGTTTTCAAGAAGATTCACTTTACGAAGGAACACATATGTTTGTGGAAATTGATCCCCCTTAAAACCTGGTTCTGCCCATGAAAGCCCATGGAGAGTTATTATGTTCACTTAGAGTAGGCAAACCATCAACTAGTTAAAGAGAGACTTAACTTGGTTTCTCATTCTCCAAAATAGGGATCTCAGAATGGGTCTGAATTTCCTTGTAACTCTTGATAGTTGCATTTCCAACCTTCCTGCTGAGTCCCCATCCTTATGCATATGGGCAAGACAGGAACTCAGATGACTTCCAGATCTCTGTAGGTTTGTGGCTGTGACAAGTGCATCTGAACATGCAAAGACCTGCTCATTGGCAAAGAAGCAGCCTAGAGTCAAAATTAAGAAAACATGGTTTTTTATTTTTCCACTTCATGGAAGCACCACGGCTCCTGATAGTTCCCAGTAGTTGGCCAGCAGGTGGCAGCAGAGAGAACATAGTGCTGCCAGCCCTGCCCCTGAGTTCCAGGGCTGGGTAAGAGGAGATGGAGGTAGAGGTAGGGATGTTCTGCTGTCAGAGAAAAAAGGAGAGGGAAAGTGGGGCTTAAATACCCATCTCAAGAGGGGACAGAAAATATGGACAACATCTTCAGAATAAAACTGAAGGAATGAGGAAAGGAATTAAGGAGTTAAGCTAAATTGGGGAGAATTCGAGGGGAATCAGAAGAGTGGAGATGGGTTTGAGAGCAGGGGTCCAGGATGCCTCTGGCGGCCCCGTTATCTGTACTCCTCCCTGGGTGGGTCAAGGTCTGGCTCTTCGTGAGATCCGTGGTCCACCTCAGGGGCAGGTGGCCAGGGGTTTTCTGGAGGCTGGGGTCCTGCGGGCCAGGGGTCGTCAGGCCGAGGAGGTTGAGGGGGATCAGTTCTAGGGGGTTCAGGAGGCCAGACTCCAGAATCAGGCAGGTCTCTCCAGGGACGACTGGGGCCTGGAGGTGGAGGATCCTCAAAGAGAGGGGGTGCCCCTGGCCAGGGGTCACCAGGGATTGGGGGGCCCTGAGGCAATGGTGGAGGGCCCTCCTCCTCTGAGATCTCTCTGGATGAGGGAGAAGGGTCGTCTCCACTGCCTGAGATGCCTGTAGAGGAGGAAGGAGGAAGATAAGAGGTTGTGAGGGTCCACTCCTCTCCTGGCAGCTAGGACCCCAGGAGCATCGCCTCTCTGCGATGGACCACAGCCTGAACTGATCCAACAAACAAAACTCAAAAGTAACTCTCCCCGCATTTGCAGAATACCAACACAATCTTAAAATGACATAAAACCCTGTCCTGAACTACTGACTAGACCAACTTTAAACTGACATGACCTCCCTTCCCCCACATAAGCTCCCTCCAACCCTGTTCGGGACACCCCACTGGGAGGACCCCTATACATGTCTGAGGTCCCAAAGCTGTCTACCCCCATGTGGCACCCAGATCCCATCCCTACAATGACCTTCTCCCCTTAACAGAGAACTCAGCTCTGATGAACACTTGCCTGCACACCTGAATGCTGATCTAAATTGCCACGTGGAGCTAAAGCCAAACCAGCAAAATGTTTATTCTGTGCTAAAATGCACCTAGTCACATCACCTCTGTCCCCTTAACTCTTCCCCTCACATGCATCTCCCAGGATCTCCCAGAATCTCCCTGTCCTTACGCATCCATCTCAGCCTAGCCTCATCCTGACTGTTCCCCGTCACCCCAAATCACACTCCGGGCCTCTGTTCCCAGCTCACCTCCAGCAAACAGGCAAAGGACCAAGATCCCCAGGAGTTTCCAGTTGAGCATCTTGGCTATCTCCTGGCCCCCAAAGTCAGGGGTCAGCTGAGTCTGGGAGACTGAGAACCCTAAGAGGCTTTATAGGGGAGGAGGGAGTGGTGAAGGCTGATCTCTGGGGAGGGGCCGGCCCTGTCACACAAGGAACTGCATCCAAACCTGACTGGTCAAACCCGTCTGGAAGCCCTCGGCTGATGTGTAACCACTGATGGTGGCGTCCCTCATTTTAGTCCCCCAGCTCAGGACCCAGCCACCAGGCTTTATCGATGACCTAGACCTTGGCCACCCCACCCTTGTTTTCATGTCCCCCTTCATACACACCCTGCAGCAAATCCTAATAACAGGGACTTCTACCTCTCATCCCTCGAGGTCCCTGGAAGCCAAGGAATGGGAGCAAGCATGCGTGGGGAAGCAGTGTAATTACAGGGGCTGAGAGGCAAGATGCAGGGCAGAGGGCGGGCAACTGGGGGGACAAGGAGGGAGAGGATGGGCGGGGGTGCTCTCTCAAACACCTGGGACACAGCCAGGGCCATCTCAGCTGGTACGCCAAGCCTCCTCCACCCACCCCAGGGTAACCCTCTCTTGGGGCTCAATTCTTCCTGGAATTTGCACTCCCCAGCATACACCTTCTCCATGCTCAAAGGGGGCCTCCCAAGTAGTGACATACGAGGAATTTCATCCAGGAGCCACCTGAGATGACTGCAGGTGAAGAAGGAAGTACAAGACATCCTGATTCCTTCTCCCCACCCCAAGGCTGGTTCCAGTCAGTCACACCCAGAGGCTCTGGAAGAAGCTGCCTCAGCTCCCCTTGGCACCTCAGCCTCTTCCGCCTCCCTCTAGAATCTTCACCGCCCTTCCCCTGGTCCTTGGTGGGAACTCTCCACTCCCCGCTTCTCTCCCCTCATCCTTAAGACATCAGTCTGTCTGGTCTGAGTCACTCAGAGATGTCCCTTGAACTTTCCCGCAGCAAGGACTCCTTTGTCAGGATGTCTCATGAGCCACTCAGAAGCAAATGTCCAAAACTGAACTCACTTCTTCTTCCACAACCTGGTCTGCTCCCCAGCGGTCAGGAATACCACTGTCCCCTGCGACTCAATTTTTCGAAGACTCCATTCTTCTCTCTCCTCATCCCATGCCCCCAAGCCCGTCCTCCACAGCCAGTTGATAGCTCTTTTAAATATGTAGGTCAAATTGTGTGGCTGTTCTCAGTTTAAAAAGTACTCCAGGGGCTGTCTATTTATTTCTTTAATCTGGCTGGACCAGGTCTGAGTTGTGGCATACAGGATCTTTAGTTGTGGCATGTAGAAATCTAGTTCCCTGACCAGGGATCGAACCTGGGCCCCCTGCTTTGGGAGCGCAGAGTCTTAGCCACTGGACCACCAGGAACGTCCCTCCAAGGGGTTTTTATTGACTTAAGAGTAAAACCCTAGCTCCACCAGGCCTGGCCTCTCTCTGCGGCATCCTCCCTTGGGCTCCCTCCAGCCTCTGGACCTGTCCGTCCTCATGCTTCTCCAAGGTGGCTGCACTGCCCGCTCCTTACCTCACTCTGGCCTCAGCAGCACATCCCTCCTGAGAGAAGCCCTGCCTGTCCCCTCATCTAAAGCGGCCCCTCCCCACAGAACTAGTTTCTATCATGTCACTCATTTTTTTCCTCTTCACAGCACTTGTTTGAAACACTCGTTTGTTCATGTAGGTACCTGCCCGTCGTCTGTCTCTCCCACCAGAAGTGTCTCGTGAGCAGGGACCCACCTGTCAATCAAACCCACCAGTGCCCCCACCAAGGCAGGACGCTGCCTGGCTCTGTGATTCCTGCTGAACGCGTGAATGTTTTATCTGCCTCGTGCCCTTGCCTTGACCATTTCCCAGAGGTAGTTTTAAGACAAAAATTAAGAATAAAACAAAACCTGGAGCTTCTCCAAAAACCTCCCGGGCAGCCTAGGAAAGGGGTTTTGAAAAAGGAACCATCTAGAGAAAGAGCTGTATAAGGGACTGGTTCTCATGTTTTCCAGACAAGAGAGGCTCCGGGGAGAAAATTTCCTTGTATCCCCAAAGAGAACTGTCCAAACCATGACTCCTACTGTTGTCATCTTTATTGAGCCACGGGAGAATTCATGACATCTTGGCAGCTGGTGTCCCCGAGGGCGGCTGGAGGAAGTCCCCTCCCCGACCCATTCCCCTTCCATCCTCATCCTCCTGGTCCTCACAGCTGGTCAGAGGCAGACTGAAGAAGAGGTCTGGCTGTCCCCTTCACAAATGGCTTCCTCTTTGGAAATGGCCTCACTCAGGCCCTGCAGGTCGTCAAGCAAGACAGAAAGGGATCCTGGAGGGACAGGAGGTGGACAAAGCCGTCACAGTCACAGTGCCAAGGAACAGGGCTGCTACCAGATGTGGGAGGGTTATGAGAAAGAAAGCTCTTGGCCCAAGGCAGGCTGTGGGCCTCCAGGGTCACAGAGAACAAGGCTCAAGCCCTGCAGAGTGCCTGGAGGAAAGGTTCCCAGGGTCCCCCTGCCCTCCGTCCCTTACCTTTGATGGACTCCTTGGTGCAGAGGGCTGCTGCCGGGGGTGTGGGTGCTGACGACTCTGAGGGCTTCGGGCTGGGCTCCACAGGTACGCCCTTATCCGACGGGGAAGGAAGAACTGCCAACAGTCGCTGCTGCTTGTAACGGGAGAGGAGACCCTCCTGCTGCAAGGTGGCCTGGGAAGGAGAGGGTTAAACGCCACCGAGCCCAGGCAGGGCCCCCTCCCCTCTCCCCAGCTCTGCTCCCCAGCCAGCCCAAGAAGGGCCCAGTCTCTCCGCCTCCTACCAGCATGAGGTTCTTGTCCCTCTCCAGCTCCTTCAGGCGCTGGGTCAGCCGCTGCCCCTCCTCCTTCCGGGCCTCATCCTGCAGGCGCCGGAGCTCCTGGTTCCGCTCCTTTTCCCGGGTGGCTTTGCGCTGGATCTGGCGTAGGGAGATCACTGCAGGAAAGCCGGGCCACAGAGGGGATGGGTGTTGGCAGCCCAGAGGCTGCGGGGCACTGAGAACACCAGCCTAGAAGCATGGGCGGGCACACTGGGTCCCCAGCTCTGTGACTCAGGGAGCCACGGCGCTTTGTGGCATTCAGTCTCTGCTGTACAGACGGCGGGGTGGTGGATGCTCTAGAATCTTGTGAATCTGTCAACCCCAAGTACCTCCCGCATCCCTGAAGCTTCCTGGAGGGCAGGAGGGGAAATCTGAATAGGGACTGGATATCAGATTTTGTGCAGTTCAAGTTCATTTTCTTAAAGTGTGACCATGCTATTGAGGTTACATAGGAAAATATTCTCCTTGTGGGAGATGCAGCTGAATAGTCAGGTTGGCAACTTACTCTCAGTAACTCCCCCCCTAGATGTATATATATCAATATGTGTAAATATACAGATAGACAGGAAAGGTGATCAAAGGTTATAAACTGCTGCTCTAAGGGGAGAAGGCAGATGAGTACCATTACATGATTCTTTTAATGTGGCTAAGTGTTTGAAATTCTTCCCAATAAGAATTGGGGGTAATCGTTGGTATGTCAGGTTGCCTCTGTGGAGGGGGGGGTGACTGGGAGGAGCTGGGGGGATCTGGGGCTGGTCAAGTGCTATTGTTTGATCTGGGCACTGGCTATACAGGTGTGTTTACCACTTGAGAATTAGTCTTCCTTGATAACTTCATGACTTGCACACTTCAAACAGAAAAAGCTTTCAAAATAAAGTTTTGACAATAATCTCAACACTTCCTCCTTCTTGGAAGCACCATGTGCATCCCAGCCACTCTCACCAGCCTTGGTGTGTTCCCTGCGAGCCTCGTTCAGTCTCCTTTCTGATTCTGAGAGCTGTTCCCGCAGCCGACCTTCCACTTCGGCCACCTTCTCCTGCAGCGCTGGGGTGGAGTTGCACACAGGGTGTCAGGGGAGTCTGGGCTCATGGTTCCCACCGCTCCCCGACCCCGGGACTGCCCCCGTCCGCTCCTGCACACCTTGCCCGTAGATCTCCTGCTGCTGGGTCAGCTCCTTCCGGAGGCTGGCAGCCTCTGCCGTGCTCTCCTGCTGGCCCTGGCGAGCTGCTTCCAGCTGCAGCCCCAGACTAGCCAGGGACTCCTGCGTGCGCTGCAGCTCCTGCTCCAGCTGCTGGGCCACCTCGCTCAGCTTCTGCCGCTCCGCCTCCCCTGGGAAGAGGAGGTGCCCACTCAGGTTCCTCCCTGCCCTAGACCCCAGCTCTTCCCTCCTCCTCTTCTTCCCTAAGGCCCCCTGACTCTGGCCCCCGGCTCGTGCTCGATGACTTGCAAGCACCAGGCGTACCTTGCTCCCGGGCCCGGCCCACCTCCTGCTGGATGATGTGGGCGCTCAGCTGCAGTTCTGCGTCCAAACGGTTCCGCTCCTCCCGCAGCTGCTCCAACTCAAGGCTCATGTCCGTGGTCGGTGGGGGTGGTGGGCAGCTGAGACAGGAAGGGAAACAGAGATGGGGGAAATCACCCAGCTGCCTGACCCCTAAGCCCTTATCCTTCCTCCATCCTCGTGTTTTTTGGGTCCCAGCAACCAACACCCTAAAGCCCCACTCCTGCCCCCAGTAAATCTAAAGGGGCCTGGACTTCACCTCTCCTGGCGCAGCTGAGCAAGGGCCACTTTTCGAGCCATCAGGCCTGGGGAGAAAAGGCAGAGAGCATGAGAGGTGCATTTGCAGAGAGGAAGGGAAACAGGGGTGTAAGGAGATGCTTGGACCGGGGAAGAGAAGGCAGGAGGGTAGGTGTAGGATGAGAGAGCTGGTGGGGCAGGGGCAGAGGCAGGGCGCGGCTGGCAGTCACCCTACCCACCCCGAATGGTGTGGACCTTGCGGACAGCATAGCTGACTCGGCTGCTGAGACTGGGCAGCCGGGCTGCGGCGCGCTCCACCTCGGCCACGGTGCCCTGGAGCCAGGTCTGAAAGCTGGAGAGGACACGAGGTCACCAAACCCTCAACCCCATCTCATTTCCAAAAGGACTCGACCCCCTCTATCCTGTGCTGCTACATACATGGAGAAAGCAGGGAAGGGGGATCAGTCCAAGGGGAAGAGAAGCTGAAGCCGACATCCAAAGCTGAGGAAGGGCTGTTACCTGTGCAAAGAAACCTGAGCTTCTCAGCAGTCTAGTTTCTAAAGGTTCTACAACAACAGCTGTGAAGGAAACACCTAGGAAGTTGGTATGAGAGACAGGCTTGCAACTGATTAAAAAGGAAACTGGCATATGCTTTATTAACAGATGGAATATCTAGTAAGCAAGTAAAGGCAGACCTCGGATATACTTTGGGTTTAGTTCCAGACCATTGCAACAAAGCAAATATGGCAAAGCAGTACTGCAAAGCAAAGGTGGAATAGATTTTCTGGTTTCCCAGTGCTTATAAAAGTTATGCATATGCCACACTGTAGTCCATTAAGTGTGCAATAGCACTATGTCTTAACAAACAACTAGATATTTAAAAACAGCATTAATTTGAAAATAACGCTGTTGGGAAAAAATAGCGCCAAAAGACTTGCTTGACGCAGAGTTGCCACAAACGTTCAGCTTGTAAAAAATGCAATATATGTGAATGATAAAGCAAAGTACAATAAAACAAGGTATGCCTGTGGGTGTTCAACTTTACTTATTTATTTATTGTTTTGGTGTTCAACTTTAAAAGAAAAAAAATAGGTTTAATTTTTTCCCAACCCAACAAGGCATGCCTGCAAAATTTTAAAGAAACAAAGATCAAGTGTCTATACTCCCCATCTTTGAACAGTTCTGAAGGTAGAGATCCTCCTGTGTTGTGCTAAGTTGCTTTAGTCATGTCTGACTCTTTGCAACCCCATGCACTGTAGCCCATCAGGTTCCTCTGTCCAAGGAATTCTCCAGGCAAGAACACTGGAGTGGGTTGCCATGCCCTCCTACAGGGGATCTTCCCGATCCAGGGAACAAACCTGCGCCTCTTACATCTCCTACTAGGTGCTCTGTTTAGCTCAAGCTGTTATTAACTGCAGGAGGAAGTTAACCTCATCTCAGCCAAACATGCAGGGGTGGGAGTCATAACAAGTGACCGTGGTAAGAATGTGGCCAGGTGGAGTGGGGGGTGCCCCATAAAAAACAAACACAGAGACTTTTACAGGGCTAGATACCTCCAGCCCTGCTTCCTCCAGACAACCAGCCTTCCAGCCCCGCTTGCCTGAGGCTCTTAAACCTCAAGATGCCCAGGAAGTCTAGGAAGCAGGAACGCTATTCCACCCACCCTCCACCCCAAATACCTGCTGACAGCACTGGCCACAAGCCTCAGCTGCTCCTCCGCTGGGGCCATCTGCTGCCTCCTCCGGCACCGGGCCTCCTGAGTGCGGCTCAGCTCCATCTGCAGGGCCTAGGAAGGATGAGGTAAAGAAAGGGGTCCCATGCCTGGGGTCTCCCTACCCTCCCTCAGCCTCTACCCGTCTCAGACGCTGACCTTGGCGCCCATCCGCTCCACCTCCACCTCGGCAGCTTTGTCCTGCAGGGAGCGCTGCAGGATGGCCTGCTCCTGGCACTGGGTTTCCACTCTTTCCTGGAGCTCTGCCACCTGGGAAAGGAACGGAGGCAGGTCCAGAGCAGAAGGCTGTAAGGCGGGGGTGGGGGAAGCATTGGGACGGCAGGGGCAAGTGCAGAGGTCTCTGAAAGAAGGCCACGCTGGGAGACAAGAAGCCCCATTCCTGAGAATGGAGTCTGGGTCCAGGTTTCCTTTCAGAAGCATGTTCCATGGTCCACACCTTGAGGAACTGCCCTGTGACCTGCCCATAAGGACCCATAGCCTCGGCCCATGCCACCCACTGATCCTTAAACACTCACCTTCTGAAGAGGCCATCCCCAAACACCCTACCTAAGGCCAACCCACCTCACAAAGTGTAAGCCTCATGAGAACAGGTCTTTGTGGACCTTTACTCAGGGCTGTGCAGCCAGCACAGGGGAGCCACCCAAGTATCTGGTGAATAAACGCCATCCCTTCCTCAAGCAGCAGGGAGCTGGGGGAGAGCACGGGAGGAAGTAGGCTCCAGGCAACCTGTCCCTTCAGTCGCTCCACGCATTCTCTGTGCTCCAGCTCCTGGGCCTTCAGCTGCACCATGAGGGCAAACACCTTCTCCCGCCAGCGCTTCAGCAGGGACTGGCACTTCTTGGTGAACTCGGGCTCCAGGCAGTCTGAAGGCTGAACCTGCGGATGGAGGAAGCAGGGAGAGTGGGGGCTCCTGGGGGAGCAGAGGAAGGAGGTGGGTCTGGTTTCTCCTATCTTGCCCTGGCATCAGGAGCCACAGCAAGGAGAAGTGTTCAGGGGAAGAAAGATGTCGGCAGGTTCTGGGAGTGGCACACCAACCCCTCCCGCGCACAGGGGCCGAGGGGCCTGGGCCAGGGGCCTACCTTCCGGGCCAGCTCCTCCTCCTGCATGCAGAGGATGTGTGAGAGGCTCTGCACGCGCACCTGCAGCAGCTCGGTGGTGGTGTGCAAGCTGTCCCGGTCCTCCTGCAGGTGCTGCGGGCGGGGTGGGGACAGAGGGCAGCCACCTCTGTCAGGTCTGCCAGTGGCCCTTAGGTGGCATCCAACCTGTGCACCCCTCGACGGCACTGCCTTTTCTCCAGGGGACTGTGCTCTTCTCTAGGGGCCCTTGCCCAGGACTTGAGCCCTTATGTTCCGTCCCAGGTTGGGCACTCTCTCACCTGGACGGTTTCTAGAAGCTCCTGTCGCTCTGATTCCCATGCCTGGCTGCGGACCTCCGGAGGGACCTGCTCCCCCACATACCTCCTCAGGTTCTCAACCAAGGTCACCTGAGCTTCCAAGTCCTCTTGGGTCTTGCTAGGGTTGGGGTAGGAGCAGAGTAGCCATCAGGGGGCCACCCTGGAGACCCACTTTCCCCACCAACCCACCAACTACCAGGTCCCCCTCGGGTCGCCCACTCCCCTGAACTCACCTCAGCTGCTTCCGCAGCAGCTCGGCCTCCCTCTGGGCTGCAGCCAGCTCCTTGGTTTCCCCTGACCTCCGGGTTTCCAGATTATTCAGAGACTTCTCCAGGCCCCCAGCTTTGCTGGTCAAACTGGAAATGGCCTCCTGGTGAGCCTGGGTCAAGGACGAGAGCTGCAGAGAGAAGGGAGGACTCAGCAGGGGCCAGCTGGCCCACATCTGGGCTTTCCAAATCCGCCCCCTGCTTCAACCTTGGCCTTCACTCCCACTTTCTGTGACCCTGGACAATCACCCGAGAAATCATCTAACTGCCACAGCAAAACAGAGACCATCCTTGGTGCTTCACTTCCCATCACCCTCCAGTCCATCAGCAGTTCCTGTCAGGTATCCCCCCAGAAACACTGTCACTTCTCTCCATATCCAGTGCCACCAACTTAAGGTAAACCACCTCATCTCTGGCCTGGACAATGACAGCAATCACCTGACCGGTCTTAGAATCCTTCAGTGGCTTCCCATGGCATTCAGACCAGCTTCTCCCCTGGGTCTGTGAAGCCTGTGTCATGCCTTGGCCTCTGCCAGCTCTTGTCCTCTGAGTTCACATCCTGTCTCTCCACTGCCCACTCTGCTCCAGCCACAGTGCTCTCTCATCGTCCCCCACAAGTCTGCTCCTTCCCACCTCAGAGTCTACCCAAAGGCCTGTTTCCCCCAGCTCCTCAGATCTCCATGACATCGCCTTCCGGGGCCGCTACTCCCCACCCATCACCTGCCTGGTCCTGTCATCTGTTCGTGCCCTTCCTGCACTTATCATTACAAAATGATCCTGCTTCTGCACCTGCTTACTATCTACTTCCTGCCATCCGGAAGGAAGCCCAAGGAAGGCAGAGAGCTTGTCTCTTTCTCACAGCACCTCCAGCAGTGGTAAAGGTCAGATACGCTGAAGGAGTCATGTTGTGGCCTTCCCCAGCCCCTAGACCAGTGGGGCTCCTTTGTCCTCCTTCATGGTACTTCTCCCGATCACAGTTAATTAATTATAGTTAAATAAGGCACTGAATGTGTCTTCCACTGGGTTGTCAGCTCCACCCACGAGGACAGGGAGTTGACTGATTTGCTCACCCCAGTGTCCCAGCTCTTGTCTCAGGAATGGCAAAGAGGAAGCATGGATACATGCCTGCTGACTGAATAATCTCCCCTTCCCAGTCCATCTCAGGACCCCTCCCACACCCCTCACTCCCATTCCCGATGCTCCCAGATGAACTGGGTACTTGGAGTAAAGCAGAAAGACAAACTACTTCCCCCTGGAAGAGGAAGCAGGGCTTCAGGTGATGGGAGGTCACCTGAGTCTGAGTGGAAAAGGGCAATCTGAATAAGACCAACACACCAAAGTTCTCCCTCTTTCCAGGTCACTTGTATTTTTTTACCTTCACCAAACACCTCATTACTCTTTTCGGCAAAGCCTGCTCTTTGCTGGGGAGCTCCCGCCCAGCTCCCCACTGGGCAGTCGAGCCTTCCCCACACCCACATTCACCTGTTCTTGGTGCAGCCTCTGAACCTCCTCCAGCTCCCGCTGGCTCCCTTCTTCCAGGTTCTTCCGGACAACCTCGGCCCCAGCCAGGGCGGCACGCAAGCCCTCGGCCTCAGCGCGGCCAGCCTTCTCCGCCCGTGCCAGTGCCTCCAGCTCCACAGCCTGAGCCTCCAGCCTCAGCTTCTGCTGCAGCGAGGTCTCCCGTAGCACCCGGACCTCTTCCTCCAGCCGCCGCAGCTCTCGCAGCTGCCGAGAGATCAGCTCAGCCTGCTGGCTCAGGGCCTGCGATCCTGCCAGCTCCACGGACCTTCAGAGACAGGTTAGCATAGGCGAGACAGGTTAGTTTGGTGGTGAAAGCAGCCAAGGCATAAATGGAGATAGGAGAAGAGGAGAGGATCCCTCTGCTCCTATGTGGAGAGATGGCAGGGAATGAAGCTGGGCCACGGGGATCTCTGCATTCCGCCACCATTATCATTCAAGGCAGCCCTACTAAGCATACCTGGGTCCACAGGACCTCAAAAGTTAGCTGAGTTAATGGACCATAACCTCTCTTGAAGGCAATATACAGGCAGATGTGTTAACCATCACAAGTGTACATCATTAGGCTACACATTCTGAATTGGAGAAGTCTGAAGGACACTGAGACTGCTGAATTCTGACTTAAGGGCAGGGAAAAGTTTGATGGAGGTACAAAGAGAAGTGATGGCTTCCAGTATCAGTATGGCAAGGCTAAGTGCCAGTTAGGATTATTTAACTGTTAGATATCCTGCATGAGAAGTCTGAGAGGGCAGCATCCCAATAAATTACAAAGTCCCAACCTCTAGAGAGCTGAAACCAGCTTATAAGATGATTCTTCACACAGTTCCCTCACTGAGGCCCAGAACCACAGCACTTTAAAAAAAATTTTTTTTTGGCTGTGCCGTGTAGCTTGTGGAATCTTAGTTCCCAAAGCAGGGACTGAACCGTGTCCTTCTCAGTGAAAGCTTGGAATCCTAACCACTGGACTCTCCAACACTTTTTTACAGGATCTGTAGCCTACAGAAATTAAGTGACTGGACAAAGGACCCTTCAGTTCGGTTCAGTTCAGTTGCTCAGTCGTGTCCGACTCTTTGTGACCCCATGAATCGCAGCATGCCAGGCCTCCCTGTCCATCACCAACTCCCGGAGTTTACTCAAACCATGTCCATTGAGTCAGTGATGCCATCCAACCATCTCATCCTCTGTCGTCCCCTTCTCCTCCTGCCCCCAATCCCTCCAAGCATCAGGGTCTTTTCCAATGAGTCAACTCTTCGAATGAGGTGGCCAAAGTATTGGAGTTTCAGCTTTAGCATCAGACCCTCCAATGAACACCCAGGACTGATCTCCTTTAGGATGGACTGACTGGATCTCCTTGCAGTCCAAGGAACTCTCAAGAGTGTTCTCCAACACCATAGTTCAAAAGCATCAATTTTTCAGCGCTCAGCTTTATTCACAGTCCAACTCTCACATCCATACATGACCACTAGAAAAACCATAGCCTTGACTAGACAGACCTTTGTTGGCAAAGTAATGTCTCTGCTTTCTAATATGCTATCTAGGTTGGTCATAACTCCTTCCAAGGAGTAAGTGTCTTCTAATTTCATGGCTGCAATCACCATCTGCAGTGATTTTGGAGCCCAAAAAAATAAAGTCTGACACTGTTTCCACTGTCTCCCCATCTATTTCCCATGAAGTGATGGGACCAGATGCCATGATCTTGGTTTTCTGAGTGTTAAGCTTTAAGCCAATTTTTTCACTCTCCTCTTTCACTTTCATCAAGAGGCTTTTCAGTTCCTCTTCACTTTCTGCCATAAGGGTGGTGTCATCTGCACTAGGGGGTAGCCAAACAAGCCACAGAGAGTCTCCATCTCCTGATGCTCTCACACTACCCTTTCATCATCCTGCTTCTTTCCCTTTGACAAGGTCCAAAGTAGAACCAACTGCAATCCTGCTCAAGAACAAAATGGCAGAAGGATGTTCCAGTACATTTGGAAAAAGACTCACATGAAACATGAAGAATAAGAATTTTCATAGACAACACATGGACAGAGAGCATGGCCAGCTCCACCAAATGAACTCATACTACTACAGCACCCAGTCTGTATATCCAGCTCACACTTCTTCAGCCTGCCTTATACTATGCTTAGTACAATCAGCTGTGGGTCAACCAATTTTTTCCCTTAGGATTTTAAATTCTTTGATATCATGATCTCTTATTTTTGTTATCTTTGTCCCTAGCATCTAGCACACTGCTATTATTTATGCATTGTAGACACCAACAACTGCTTATTAAAAAAATGAACAAACTGTGGAACTAAGGGTTGAAATAGCCTAAGGACTCTATTACAGTGAAGAAGGGTCATTGACAAGCAAGTCCAAGAGAACAGTAACGTTAAATCCGTACCTGCCTCTCCACTCTGGTTCCTGCCCTTTGCCAGAAACTTCCTGTTCCCACATGGTCACTTGAGGTCTCTGGTTGTCTGGCCGCCTCTCTAAGACATCTTGATGGGCTGGGCGCTGGACCAGGGGAGTGTCTGAGGCCCATGTGGGAGCCATTCTCGGCAGAGTTGGAAGGGGCCGAACTTGGAAGTGGGATGGGGGAATCAGCCCAGTGGAACCTAAAGAATCATAAGGACAAAGGTACTCAGTTCTCCAGGGAGACACCATCACCAGTCCCCATGGCAGGTCCCACTGACCTGAAGGTCGAAACATCTCCACATTATTTGAAGTCTCTAGAGTCGGTCTACAGCCATCTATGCCCCCCTGAACAATAGGAGAAACAAGGACACTCCAATTCAATTTTCAGGCCTCCTTCCAAAGAGAGGGCCCCTACAATAACAAAGTCATAATCCTTAAATAACAGCCAGGTCCATCCGACTCTTAGCTCTTCTTATCCTACTTCCCAAAAGAAGCAGGAAGTACCCCAAGATCCCTTGCTTGTCTCAGTCTGGTTCCTGACAGACTATGGCAACAGCCATGAGGTGGAGAGAATTTACTGAGACAGGCTGAGGGGCTGTGAAGTTTTACTCATACTTTTAGAATTCTGGACAGTGCCTTTACCCTCCTCCTTAAGTTTCTATAGTCTCTGCAGTTCCTGGATGAAGGTGACAATTGAGGTATGCGATGCAGGGGCCGTGAGCCCAGTCTCCAGAGTTCTCTCCATGGCTCACCAAGGCCTTGGGGAAGCCCATCCAGACACCACCAAGCCATGACTCCCGGGTCCTTCCCTATCAAAGCGCTGGCCCAAGGCCTGGCCCCTGATGAATGTGGCCACATGTAGCACAGGATGCCTCCCCAGAATCACTGGGGGAATCCAGGCAGCCTAGACTCCTTAGCAGAAAAGTCAGCTAGTTTCGGACATCTCATCCAAACCGTGCCAGCAACTTTCCACTCAGTTTCTCTCTATCGCCCCTTCAGCTTCCATTCCTGCCTCCCACCTGCCTCTCCAGAGTCCTAGAGCAGAGAGAAGTCTTGTCAAGATCTCCCCACCCTCCCACCCGAATTCATCTATTTTTCTCCCAATCTGGGACCCCTATCCCTCCCTACATCACTATTTGCTTTTATCCTGAAGGAATTATGCTGGCCCCTCACCCTCTCATGTCTCAGTAGCCTGCACTCCCTCCCTCCTCTCCCCCAGATCCTCCTGAGTCTTCGCCCTGCTGGACGCTGAGCTCTAAGGCTGTTCTGACCACCTCATTTGTTCCTTTACCCTGCTCTTACACCCCTCGGCCCTGTGGACCCCTGAACCCACCCCCGCACCCCCTCTCAGCCCCTTCCCGCCCCCAACTGACTCTTCCCGAATGCCCCTTACCCAGCGCGAGAGACCCTACAGTCCTCTGGCCACACCCCCTACACCTAGCTCCCGGTCGCGGCCAGGGTCCCTGACCGCGCCTGCGCAAAGCGGGCAAGTTGGCGGGACGCTCTAAAGCCTGCAGGGTTACCACTCCGGAAGGAGGCGGGGAAGAGGCGCACGCAGGCGCAGTAGTGTCTAAAGCCAGGCCCAATTAAGGCGTTGGGGGCATCTCCGCGCCTTGGCGGCTCCTCCCAACTCCGGGAACCCGGGAAAACTTGTGAACTAATCAGAAAAAGCGGAAGGCGGGAGATCCCAGCAAGCCACCCAATGGAGAGAAGGAGGGCAAACGAGATGGCCAATCAGAAACGGCTCGGGGGACGGGCTCGCTCCGCTCGAAGTCCAGATCCGGGAATTCCGAAGGCGGGGTCGGCGATGCCCGCGCGCGGAGGCCGCGCCCCTCCTGGCCCTGGCTTCTTCGCTGTCAAACAGCCGCAGGAACACCAACCCCGGCCGGATCCCGACAGGTCCTGGGCTGCGGCACAGGCTGGCATTGCCTGGAGAGGGAACCATTCCGAGACTGCACAGCGCGGTAGATACAAATCCGGGCTGGGGCGGGGAGGGAAAAGGCTGGATTTGTCTTGAATCATCCCGGGAAGCCCTTTCCTCTGTTTTTATCCCACCTGGAGAAACCAGAAAGCAGGGGTTTAGCTCCACTTTGTTGGACAACGTAGAGCCCCGTTTGCACTGCCTTTGAGGGGTGACTGAGTACACTTCCCACTGGGGTTCAAGCTAGCTAGTTATGAATGAGGGATTGGTTAGAAGAGTGAAGCGTGAGCTAGCAGGAGGGTTACTCTATTAGGAAAAGCAGGTTTGACAGGAAGAAGCTTCTCCAAATTACACTGAAGTGACAAGTTAGTATATCACACAGAGGCAGCACCCCTCCCCCGCCCGCCACACCTACACTTCGAATTGCCCTAGAAGCTGCCTAATGTATTGTTGACTTGCACAGATTGAAGGCTCCTGGAATATTTTGCGGCCTGAGGGAGGATCCGATTCAACTTCGTGCCACAGGACGCCTTCTATTTTGCACTACACTGGAACTTTCACCAAATTTTTTCAGTTGCAAAGCTGTTGACAGCCAATTTTACATCGCATCCTAGGGTCCCTGCACCCTGAATTTGCCCTACTCAGGGAGTGTGCTCAAAGTCGAAATTGCACGAAGGATAGCTCAAGTTTGCATCAGACGGAAAGTGAATTTAGGCCAGCTGTACATGGCCCAGGGCGTGGACAAGGTGATGGATTCCTGAAGTGAAGAGGTGGTGCCGAGGGGGCCCCGCCCATGCTGCCCTGCTTCCAGCTGCTGCGCATAGGGGTCGGCAAGGATGTCGATCTCCACACCTTCCACCCCCCCAGTGGAGCTGGCTGCACCTACCGCTTGGGTTGCAGGGCCGATCTCTGTGATGTGACCCTGCGGCCACAGCACGAGCCAGGCTTCATCTCTGGGGTCCACGCAGAGCTGCATGCGGAGCGCCAGGGTGATGACTGGAGGGTCAGCCTGGAGAATCACAGCAGCCAAGGTGAGGAGTGAGCAGGGCAGCCTTATGCTGGGGCAGTCGCAGTTCTAGGCTGGAATGAATTAAGAGACTCCATAGGGACTCTGCCGGCCTCCCAAACTCCCCATCAGGTTGGATGGACGGTTGTCATGCAGACTCTGTCTTTCCACCAGAAATGTGCAGTGTCAGAAGCTCTTTGTGGGGCTGATCCTGTTTAGCTCCTAGAGGGGGTGGGAGGTAGATCCACAGCCTGGAGCGTCACAGTGGGGTTGTTCTGAGACCATGGTGGGCAGAGGAGGGGCAAGCTTAGACTTGTTTCCAGATTGTTTAGACACTTGTTCTTGCCTTAGGGCAGTTGTGATATATGTTGAATTGTTTTAATTATCTGGACATGTGCCTTACTCTCTGTCTTGGAGGCAGTTAGGCAGCCTCAGAAGGCCTGGATTTACATGAGTTCTGCTGTTGGCCCCTGGTAACATCACTCAGGCCTGCCACTTCACCTCTCTAAGTCTTAGTTTCCTCTTAGCTAAAATATGTCTTTGAAAAACATAAAATAAAATATGTCTTTGCGAGTGGGGAGTGGACAACTTCAATTGGCCAACATTCATTTCCTGATTATTATGAGACAAGAACTGTTTTATGTGCATTAAATATAGGTGAGCACAAATGACCCATTTTACAAAAATGAAGCATAAAGAGGCTGACTTGTCCAGGGTCACGTGGCAGGTAAATGGTGGAATTTGGATTTGAACCCAGATAGTCTGAGCTATGCTGATAAGTGCTGAGTTGGAGCTGAGAGTGAGCATCTCTGAGACCCAGACCTTAGTGGATTGAGGGAAGTTCATTCCATGTGCCTTGAGGGAAAGCATAAGAAAAAAAAAGAGAAAAACTCATTCTTAGCTCACAGGGAGTTTCTTATCTGATGACACCTACTACTGAGGGACTTAGAATGTGAGGATTTCATGACATGCATGTGTTCTTCCTCGTATTCCCCAGAAAACCAGACAGGACCAGATTTCTCCACTTCTGACCGGTCGTTTGTTTTTTTCGTTCTCTGTATCTGTCTGGTGCCCCATAATCAACAGGGACTTTGGTCAATAATGTCCGACTCCCAAGAGGTCACAGGCTGGAGTTGAATGATGGTGATCTTCTGACCTTTGGCCCTGAAGGGCCCCCAGGAACCAGCCCTTCAGAGTTCTACTTGTTTCAGCAAGTCCGAGTCAAACCTCAAGATTTTGCTGCCATTACTACCCCACGATCTAGGGGAGAAGAGGGAACCGGGGTTGGTTTCCGGCCCATGCTGCCCTCCCAGGGGGCTCCACAGCGCCTCCTCAGCACCCTCTCCCCAGCCCCCAAAGCAACGCTGATCCTCAACTCCATTGGCAGCCTCAGCAAGCTCCACTCCCAGCCCCTCACCTTCTCACGGAGTGGGGGTGGGCCACAGAGTCCACCTGTTCCCACTCCCACCGGGGAAGTGGGGACCGCCCCTTCTGCCCCACCCCCAAGAAACCGGAGGAAGTCTGCTCACCGCGTGTTGGAAGAACTGGATGATGAGAGAGAGGATCCCAAGTGCCCCTCACCAGTCCTGACGGAGCCTAAGAAGAAACTCCGTGTAGAGAAAACCCCACTGACACCCAGTGGGTAAGTGAACTTGGCTTTATTTCACTGCTTTTGGTTCTTTTAGAGCCCTAGGCTGAGATGTACCTATCTGCTTGGGTGGTGGGGATGGGAGGTAGAACACCTGTTGCAATGACAAGATCTGGGATAGCTCTGCTAGCCAGATTCACCATTAGTCTAGTGAATCTCTATGGGTTCCCTCTGCAGTTATCCCGGGGGGGCGGGGGGGAGTTCCAGGCTTCTGCAGGTTTCCAGTGACCTTGGTTTTTGTGTCCCTTTCTTCAGAAATCGACGTGGGCGTCCTCGGAAGCACCCACTGAACAACCCCAGGGCTCCCCCTGCAGTTGGGGGCGGGGAGCCCTGTGCAGCCCCTTCTTGCTGCCTACCCCAAGAAGAGACAGTGGCCTGGGTTCAGTGTGATGGCTGTGACATCTGGTTCCATGTGGCCTGTGTTGGTTGCAGCATTCAGGCTGCAAGGGAGGCTGACTTCCGGTGCCCAGGCTGTCGTGCAGGCATCCAGACCTAAGGCCCACCACCAAAGCAACAGAAGACAGAGCCGGCACCTCCAGGCCAGGGGTGGACACTAAGGGTGCCAATGGATCCTAAGAGCTGCCCTCTTCTGTCCTTGCCTCTCCAGGAGGGAATGACTACAGGAGAAGTGTCCACTCCTGTGGATTATCAATTCAAGGCCTGGAGCAGGGCCTCGTGGCCACGGTGACAGAAAAGATGGCTTCCTGCCAAAGATATTGCTGCCTCCAGGACGTTACCAGTGAGCTGGAAATTCCCACTGTCACAAGCTGTGGGTCCTTGCTGTGTGGACATTAGAATGTCTGTGGTCAAGAGTACCCATCAATTGTACAGGTCATGCCTGGGAAGTTATAAGCTCCAGCCTTGAACAAGCAAGTTCTTAATGTTTTTGATGGTATCGCCTAAGGTATCTCTGGGAAAACCTAGAGCACAGACCCCAAACTTCCTTACATTGTGGGTGATCCTGCTGCTGACTGTGACCTGACTTCAGAGCTTTGCTTCCATTTCCAAATAAAGAATGAGCAGCTTCATACGCTCTAAGGTATTTGCTCTTTGTGTGGGTCTGATACTCCTTGCTTTCCAGTTCTTGAGAGAATGGAGTTGGTTATTTAAAGTCTGGAAAATTAATTCAGATACTTACAGGAAGAGACAAGCAGATGAGGCAGAGGAAAACAGGAAAAGGGGAATCTAGGTAATTACAGTTGCTAATTTAAAGGAAAACAGTCACTGCCGTTAAAATAAGGTAAATTGGATTTGGTCAAATTCATGAGGGTGGTGGAACTTCTACAAGTTTCATCAGTACTACCAAGAAGAGAAAACCTGAGACACCAGCTAGAGCAGATGCCAGCCTGGTCTAGTTATCGATATAACCCACATATGCTACATTGAGTCTCTTCTGAGTCGCACACCAAGCCAGCACACTGTCAAAGCAGTGTTTCTATAGTTCTTACTAGGAAAGTCCTGTCTTGACCTATCTTATTGCAACCTGCATGTCCATCCCCTTCCTTCTCTACTTAGACTTACCAACCAAAGTTTTTTTATGGATCAAGGAAAGGCTCCAGAGCAAGAGCCCTAATTAGGAAGTGGCAGAGTCAGGACTAAAGGGTGTGTAGTGGTAGGTGAGTCACAGACAAGGCAAAAACCTTAAGTGAAAACCAAATGGACCCCAGTATCAAGAAAGCCCAAAGTGGAGTTTCTGGTTGGGGTGATATACAGAAGAAATGAGTCAAGGCTTGATTTCTTAGCACAAAGGCCACTGAGGACTACAGAGTAGAATGGGGGAAAGCAAAAAACCAGATCCTAGTAGGGAACAGACTATGTAATAACTGCATCTTTGGGCAAAGGTGTTCCATCTCCAATTTCCACAGGACCGCAAGTCACAGGCTCCTAAGAACTAGCTCACACTTATAAAGAGCCCTATCCATATAAACTTGGGATCCAACCCCACACCTCCCTCTGACATTGTGCCTCTGCGCAGTGTAAACAGCAACCTTCGTTTCGGGGTCATTTGGGTCGGAGAGCTGTTAACATACACTATTAAATATCCTATCCACTCTTCAATAACTAGAGGATAAACCAAAGACAAAAATGTCCACCTACTAGGTCCCAGGCTTCTTTATTTAAGAACAAAGTGATGAGTGATGTGGGGATTAAAGTCAAGAGCATCATTGAACTTCACCTTCCCTCCAATCAGTTTCCCCAAACTCCCTGCCCCTACACCCATTGTGTTCCCAATTCCTTTCTTAGTGAATGAAAAACTTAATCCCAAAGCCCTGGCACAAACTCCAGGGTTCTCTCCCTAGCTCTCCCCTTCCTCTGCCCCCCATTCCTGGGGTGAGCAGGCACCTCAGTTTGAATGCATAGGAGAGCCCAGAGCGGTGACAGACACCGAGGGAAAGGCCTCACCCTCAGGGAATGGGACCGAAGAGTACAGCGTAGTGAAGTGAGGGCCCCCGTAGCCTGGGGTACCAAAATGGGGCCCTGGCGCCAGAGGAAAGGATACGGGTCTCCCTGCGAAAGGAGACCCAGCAGCCTCAAAATCCTCTCGTTGGGAGTAGTCATTGCTTGATCGTTTGCCCTTCTGGCGACGGTTGCAGAACCACACTCGGACCACCTAGGAGTGGAGGACACGGGAGAGGGGCATTGGGTCATGAGATCTGGAGGTGTGACTGGGGAGGAGGAGACGGAAAACACGGGGACAGAGACAGGTGCACTCACATCCTTCTCCAGCCCGAGCTGCTGGGCGATGTGGCTAATTTGCTGCAGGGTGGGCTTTGGGCACTGCAGGAACAGACTCTCCAGGTTGCCTCTCACTCGGTTCTCAATACTTGTCCGCTTTCTCTTCCGGGCCTGCACAAGGGTCTCTGCCTTGCATATCTGGGCAGGTGGGGAGGAGATGACAAGGAAAGAAATGGGCGGGCAAGCCCCAAACGTGCTAAGGATCAGTATCAGGGAGACAATGACTTTAAGAGCCAACTGTTCAGGAGTACCAGCCAGTTGTCACCAGGGCCAGGAGGTATGAAAAAGATCCTGGAAAGACAGGTTTAGACAAGTGACCCTGGACCTGCTCTCAGCAGAACAGAGGAATCACACTTCATGCCATTGAGGGCCACTGGCTCCCAGAGGGCGCGCTGCCAGCCAGAGATGAAAGCAGTGAAAATCAGACGAGATAGGGCCGTCCCTGTGCATCCCTCCCACCCTCACCTCCTGCAGATTCTCGTTGTTGTCAGCTTCCTCCACCCACTTCTGCAGCAGGGGCCGCAGCTTACACATGTTCTTGAAACTGAGCTGCAAAGCCTCAAAACGGCAGATAGTCGTTTGGCTGAACACCTTTCCTGGGGAGGTGGGTTGGAAGAGGCAAAGTGAGGTAGCAGGTAGGGCCCCTTTGCCCCAAGACTGACACAGGCCTTGCCACCTGTTCCCACCCTTCCAAGACCCCACACTGGATACTCTTCCCAGAGAACTCAAAAGTCCATGTCGAGTATTTTCCCCCCACCCCACCCTCACCCATAAAGAGGGTAGCAACACCCTCCCCCACTCCCTTGGTGGGGAGGAAAGGCCCCAATTCAGGGATGTTCATTCCAGGGCAGATGTAGTTCGTGTTTCATGGGTCAAAACATGCTGCAGGAGACTCACCAAAGAGAACCCCCAGGGTGAGCCCCACATCGGCCTGGGTATATCCTAGGGTGATCCTCTTCTGCTTTAGGAGCTTGGCAAATTGTTCAAGGTCTTTCTGAAGAGCTTTGATGTCCTGGGACTGCATTTTAAAAAGCAGAGGATATGTAAGAACATGTGACAGCTATCCACCTCACCCTCTCTTCCATTTGGGCCCCAAGGTATGTGAGAGTATCTCTGCCTCTAGGCTGCCCACCTAACAACCAGAAATAACACAAATGTCATCTAGCCCAGAAAGCAACACATCCACCAGATGCAGAACACCATTCAATAATGGAAAGAGAAGCCCTAACCTCAATGAGGACACATGTCAGGTTAGGAAGGGGGCTCCTGCCCTTCAGTTCTTTAGTACTCACAAAAGCTTTTGACTCTAGTATTAACCCCAGTTTGAGGAAGTTTTGCATCTAGAGAAATACAGAGCACCATGTCTCTGATTCTCTCCAGATTACTTTGAAGGTCCCACAAACCACAACAAGATATGCACATTCACAAACACATGCACACTACAAAACATGTCATACGCGGTATGAATAAAGTATTTTCTATATAGTTAGTGCTCAATTTTTAAAAACCTGATTATCCCTTATTTTTAAATAAAATATTTTTATTTATTTTCTTGCAATATAAAAGCATCCTCATTGACAAATTCCACAGATTTATTAAGCACCTTCTGTAAGCCAGTGGCTACACAAAGTAGACAAAAAACCCTGGCCCCATGGAGCTTTCATCGTGATGAAATAATTCTTATTCAGTAGGTTAGAAGTGCTACGGGCAAAAGTAAAGCAGAGTAGGGAATTATGGGGAAGGGGACAATTTTGAATAAGACAGTCAGAGGTCATGTTTGAGCAAAAGGAAGGAGTTAAGTGGAAAGGCCCCGAGGTGGGCAGTAGCAAAGTCAGCAGCAAGGCCAGTAACAAAGCTAGCATGGCCAGAGAAGGGTGAGGGCTGAGGAAAGGGAAGAGGAGCTAATGTGATCAGAGAAGTGAGCCAGACAGATCCTGCAGCTGCCATCATGACTAAGTTTTACTCAGAGAAATGGAAAGTCGCTGAAGGGTTTTGTGCAGTGAAATGACCTGACTCTTGATTACTCCGGTTGATGTACTGACCACAGAGTAAGGAGGCAACTGCAGCAATCCCAGCATAAATAGATGATGGCGACTGGGACCAGGATGGCTCCAAGTGATCCATTCAGCATCTCTATCCAAGGTAAAGATTGCGTTATTTCCAAAGGACTGGATGTAAGGATGTGAAAGGAATGAGGATGACTAATTTGAGCCTTGAGTTTCTGGGTAATGGACAGGGAGGGGGCAGTGCAGGGAGCCATCCCAGAAGGAGACTGAACATGTGGTGGTTATGTCTACAAGACATTTGAGCCCTGACAGTGGATGAAAGGAAAGGTAGACAGAACAAAGGTGGATGAATGGAGCCTCTCCAATAGCAGGCCAGTGGCCAGAAGATGAAGAAGAATAGTCAGGCCTCTGTGCAGTCCTAGAAACCTAAAGAAGTATTGGGTTGGCCAAAAAGTTCATTTGAGCATGAATGAACTTTGCGGCCAACCCACTATCTGATGGGACGTCAGTCCCGTCAAACTCAAAATAGGCCAACTTCTGCTCAACCAATGTCGCAAGCCTGTAAATGTCAGCTCCTCCCATCTTGGCTTTTCTGAATCATATTTTGGGGATTTGAAATAAGATGAACCCCAGTTCAAATTCTAGCTTCACCATTTAGCAGTTAAGACCCATGAAACAGGCTAATAATACCTCCCTAGGAGATTTTGTGCTGGTTAATGAGATAATGATGTAGAAACTGAGCCCATAGCCAGGCACTTAGGAAATGGACCACAATTGGCAGCCATTATCATTCAAGGCTCAGCAGTCGCCTCCAGCAAAGAGAGTCTAGAGCTACTTGGTCAGCTGAAACCAATCACACCTCCTCCGGAGAGGTCTAAAGGCTTAGTACTTCATCTCTAATTGCTTGCACTTGTCTCTTCCTCAGACTAGAAGATATATCCTTAATAGTCCCCAGCGGGTTAGATGCAGAAGACTTCAATCCCTCAGCAAACCCTCCATTTGAGGAATGGCCTGCAGATGACTTGTTCCCCTTTTCTCCCCCTGTTCACTGCTTATGTAATTATGGCTGAAATTGGTGTTCCAGCTTTCTTATAAGGGGGTGTCAGGGTGTGCACTCTGCCCGACTGTGACTTATTGGGAGCAAGGCAGAGGTCAAGGGAAGACAAGCCCTAAACTTGATGGAAGGAAAACCCAGACTCCACACATTCACACAGCCCAAACAGGAGCTTCTATCAGAAACCAGTCACACCCTAGACTCTCAGGAACAATAACCCTGGGATAAGCACTATTTTCACCCTCGGGCCACACTTAACCCTAAGGCCCGAGATCCCGGGTCTGATAAGGCGCAAATTTCCCAGAAGGGATCCAGGTAGAAGGGGCTCAGACCCCAAGCTAGGTCTGGTGCTGGCTGGTAATGAGTGACCCGACCCAGGTCATACCTAGGAAGTGGAAGGACCTACTTGACAAGGGCCGAGGGGGGAAGCAAGGCCGCCTTCCGACTGCCCCAGGCCGCCCTGCCCTCACCTGCGGTTCTCTCTTAAATTCCGGCCCCTGGTTCCCACCTGGCTCCAGCTCAGAGCGGCCTGCAGCCGCCACACACCAGTCCCTGCTCCGGGGAGCTGCCTCCGCCCGCTCCCTTCCTGGGTCCCCGACCACCTCCCCTCGCGTGGCCGCCCCCGGCCCGCGCGGTCACCGGTCTCCCGCCCCCAGCAGTTCACTCGCCTCCTCAGGGTTCGGCTCCAGCTTCTCCTCCTCCAGCTTCGCGGCGCCTGCGGGGGCGGCGCAGGGGTCCGGGGAGGCCCCCTCGGAGTTGCTCTCCACCCCGGCTCCCGCCTTGCTCTCGGGTTGAGGGGTCTCCAGGCCGCCTGGGGGCACCGGCCCCACTCCAACCTGCGGCGCACAGTAGGCCATCCCTCCGCACAAGTCATAGGGCGGGGTGCACGGAGGAAGCCCCCACACCTCGGCGCTGGGCACAACCCCCGGCCCGATCCCCGACCCACCGGGAGGCCCTTGGAAGCTCATCCAGGTCCGAGGATCAACCCAGCCCGGCTCTGACCCTCCCGGCCCATCACCTCCACCGCCCGGCGGGGGCGAGAAGGCGAAGTCAGAAGCGAGGTGTCCCGCCATGGGGAAGGAAGGCACCCCGAGCCGGGGGCCTAGGAAAACGAGGGATCTCCTAGAGACTGCTCAACACCTCTCTCCCTCCCCAATCCCACCCACTAGCCTTGACCTCTGGCCCCGCCCCCTGGATGGGTTGGGGGAAGGGACGGTGGGGGTGGGAGAAACTGAGGCGGAGGGTGTTTGCCTGCTGGTGGCAGCGGTGTCTGGAAGGGGAAAGCCAGGGATCTCCACCCAGGCGCCTCTCCAGGCCCCAGACTCCTAGGCTCTCGGTGCAGGTCCCCCATGCGGGCCTTCACTTCCAGCTCCCAACAGGCCGCCCAGCCCTCCCCACGCTCACACACAGCAGGGTGAGGGGTCCCTCCCATACCCCCTGCACGTTCTTCAGGACCCCTCTACAGACACCCTGGCACCGTCTCCTCACCCGAGCCCTGCCACCCTCTCAACTCCTCAAACATTTATGCTGTATGTGTCAAGTCCTGCTGGGGCTACTCCTCAATTTTTAACAGGCTCCTTCCCCATTGTCCTCCAGCATCGCAGTCCAGGAACTTAGGCAATTCCCGTTTAGACAACTGGCCAGATTCGTTTCCCTGGTGGCTCAGATGGTAAAGAATCTGCCTGCAATGCCAGAGACCCTGGTTGTATCCCTGGGTTGGGAAGATCTCCTGAAGAAAGAAATGGCAACCCACTCCAGTATGCTGGCCTGGGAAATCCCATGGACAGAGGAACTCGGCTGGCTACAATCCCTGGGTGGAAAAGAGTCGGACATGACTAACACTTTCACTTTTCAAAACTGTGATGCCTGGCACCCCTCTGCCCAGCCTGCTAAAATCCACCGCATCACCAGGGACAGGCTGCCAGACCAGCTTCCATTCCATCCCCAGCTTTCCTGACTCCAGAGGCCCCTCACCTACCAGACCAAGGGATGGAAACCCTACTTTCCCTTCTAGGGGCCGGGATGTGGACTGACTAGGCCTGAGTCTCCCTACCTTTGTCCAGCCAGAGGGACTGGACACACCACCCCACGGGTCCCCCACTGTGGGTCCCGCACATCAAGTTCCTTGCCCCCCTCTTCAGAGACCCAAATATCTAGAACCATAGTTGAAGGTTCTCCCTCCCCCTCCTACCAGCCCAGACCTCCAGCCCTAGGCCCTGGGTGGGGAAAGCCTAGGAGGGAGAAGGGGAGAAAAAAAATATCTGACTTCAGGTTCAAAGGGGCTTGGGAGGGACTGGGGGAAGGGGCCCGGACAATGGCCTTGGCTGGACAATCCTGGTCCCCAGAGGGGGCAGCTCTAACCCTAAACAAGTGCTCAACCCTTGAATGGGCCTGGATGGCTCCCCTGGGGACAGCTTCCTGCCCCCCAACCCCCAGCCCCAATCCCCTCCCAAGAATCTCCTTCAGAGCAGCTAAAAGAGCTCCTGAAGCAACCCCCCCCAACCCCTCAAAGACTGTGAGCCTCAGACAGGGCCGCCCACTGGGGCCTAGGTATCCCGTCCCCCTCTAGAGGACACAGGCATCCAGCCTCATCTTCTACCCCTCCCCCAGCCCCCCAGGCCTTTGTTTAGGGGGGCTGGCAAAAAGATGAGGAGGAGCTGGAGAGTGACTTGGGGTGGAGGTGCAGGAAGCCTGCCCTAACTAAGCTCTCCCACAGGTTTTGGGCTGGTCCTGAGGGCTCACACTGCAGGCTTAGTGCTTATTCTCTGTTTGCAAGAGAATAGCTTTCAGATTGCCTGTCTGCTAGGAATGATGTTTGTCTGTCTGCTCCCCAAACTTGCCCCAGATGAAGGCCCCGAGGTGAACTGGGGGGACTCCGGAAAGGCTGTGGACCAGAGCTCCATACACCTTGGAAGGGCCAGAATCCTGAGCCTGGAACATGGAACTCTGTCGACTTAGGCATCTCTTCATCCCCGCCCTGTCTGAGGCTGTTTGCTCAGCATCTGCCTTCTGAGGTGCTGGGGGTCCTTTTGGGGGTCCTCTTGACTGTGGCCTGCCGCCTTCACCTTGGTCACATCTGGGAATCCTTTGAGCCTGTTTTTGTTTTTTTTTTCCCCCTCTCTCCTAAAATCATATCACATAGCCCCTGTTCCAGCCCATCTGAGTACTTTTTGGGCAACTAATATATGCGTGCATTTCAAGACTTCCCATAGATCTGATGAAAGATCTACAGGGCAGCGAAACTGGAGCTATATTTGCCTCTAAACCACTAACTACCAAAAAAACTGATAGATTAAGGGACCTGGTGGGGGTGGGGAGATGTGCTTTGGACCAGAAGGGGCCCCTCCCCAGCCATCTCCCCAACCCCCAAGACAGAGCCATCAGGGCCCCTTTGTCATGCATCTATCTGCTGTCTGCCGAGAAGACAGCCTCCCAGAGGAGGGGGAGGGGCGGACCTAGGAAATCTACAGCAGCGCTCCTTGCCACCCTCTAGGCTCCCAAAATCCCTTCTCCCCATGTGGCCCCTGCACCGCTGTCTTCCCAGCAGCCCCTGAAACACCTTCTGCCTTTCCCCCCACTCAACAATACCCTTTTGAGATTACAATCAGTAATCTGATTGCTCTAAGTGGTATGTTTCTTGGCAAGAGTCCCATACCAGAGGGAGAGACAGGAGGGGAGGGTGCCTGGGTGCCTGGTTGGCTGGTAGCCAGACATCTGAGTCAGATCAGTCCTGTGCTTGCCTGGAGTCCGACCCAGAACCTTAGTGGAAAGTTAAGTTTGTCTGCAGTTCTTTCCAGCCCTGTCCTGGGGTGCTGAGGCTGGCAAGGCTGAGGCACCCTTCCCTCCCCTACCCACCCTCCTGTTAAACCTGAAGGGTAGGCAGCTTCACTTCTGCCCAGGCCAGCTCTCTGCAAGCCCAGAGGAGACTGCAAGCCAATTGAGTCATCAGACCTGGCTCCTCCACCCTCTTGGGTCTTGTGCGTGCATGGTGCATGCTCACTTGCTTCAGTTGTGTCCAACTCTTTGCAACCCCATGGACTGCCAGGCTCCTCTGTCCATGGGATTCTCCAGTCAAGAATACTGGAGTGGGTTGCGATGCCCTCCCCCAGGGGATCTTCCCAACCCAGGGATCAAACTCGAGTCTCCTGCATTGGTAGGTAGGGTAGGTAGGTTCTTTACCACTAGCGCCACCTAGGAAGCCCTTCTTGGGTGTGTGTGTGTGTGTGTGTGTGTGTGTGTGTGTGTGTGTGAGAGAGAGAGAGAGAGAGAGAGAGATGCTCAATCGTGTCTGACTCTTTGTGACTCCACCAACTATAGTCCGCTAGGCTTCTCTGTCCATGGAATTCTCCAGGCAAGAATGCTGGAGTGGATTGCTGTTCCCTTTTCCAGGGGTTCTTCTCCACCCAGGGATCGAATCATGGTCTCCTGCATTGCAGGCAGATTCCTTACCATTTGAGCTACAGGGAAGTCCTCTTGGGTCTTAGGGAGTCATTAAAAAACAAGTCCTCCAAGCGAATTTAGAGCTGGGCTAACAAACTCTCCACATAATCCTTTATTATGAGTGCAATGTCTAGAACCTGCACAAAGACAAATGCAAGTATCTGGTTACAGAACACGTGACCCAGGGAGGGCAGGGGAGGGCCACCACTCCCTGCCAAGTGTGGCTGGCCTGGCAAGGTTGCCTAAAGGTGTGATGGTGGTCTTGCTGCTGTCAGCCCAGCCATCACTTCACTGGTTGGGAGAACCTGCTGAAACGGTTCATGGGGACCAATGGAGTCTTGCTCTAAACCAGGGTAGCAAACCACTTATTTTGACTTCTGGCTTCTGTCAAGGCAGAAAGAAGAAAGGGAAAGAATGGAGGACTGAAGAGAGAAGGGTTCAGGCTTTGTGCAGTTTGGGAAAATACTCCCTGTATCTCAATTTACTCATATTCCACTGCTCACAGTAAACCAACCCCCTTCTTCTCAACAACTGACCCTATGACCTCTCCTGTGAGGTCTGCAAACTGAAATCTTTTGCCAAATCCAGATAGTGTTACCTCAAATCTAGGAATCAGCTCTCTGCTTGTAGTCTGCCGGGAGATAGAGAGGTGAGAGTAAGAGGAAGGGGAAGCCAGGAGAAGAAGTTGAAAAGCAAAGGTAACAAATATATTCTGTTACCACCACCAGGAGGTAACTGCATTAAGTCTGCACTATATCCCTCCAAATGTTTCTTTAATGACATATAAGCATATGTCTACATATCTGAGGGTTTTTTGTTGTTGTTCTTACAGAAATAGGCTAACACTGTTCATGAGTTCAGTCTCTCAGTCATCTCTGACTCTGTGGCCTGTAGCCCACCAGGTTTCTCTGTCCATGGACTTTTCCAGGCAAGAATACTGGAGCAGGTTGCCATTTCCTTCTCCAGGGGATCTTTTAGACCCGAAAATCGAACCTGAGTTCATTAATATTATGAACCTACTGTTCATAATAGTCTGAAATTCATAGATATCCCTCTGTATATATAAATTAAATTCCTCTTTTTAATAACTGCATATCAGTCTATAATATGGGTATATCACAATTTATCTAGCCTTTCACTTGATGAGTATTTGATCTGTTTCCAGCTCAACACTACAAATAAATCTACAGTAAACATCCTTAAATGTTCTTAACATGGTATCTCTATAGGAGATACTCCCTACCGTAGATTGCTGGGTCAGAGGGTGGTAGGTATTTTCGTTTACACTGTCAGATTATGTTTATAATCAAGGAAACTGTCTCCAGTCTCCAAAGTTTCCATTTTAAAGAACACCCCTGTCCCTGTCTTTATCAGCTGTAGATGTTATGGCTAATCAGTTGAGTGATCTTTCATGAGTCTGTAGACCATTTGGAATTATAATTAAAGCTTTTAATGAGGCTGAACTGCCAAGTTTATCTCTGCCTCAAAGGGACTTCACCTCCCCTAGTAATTCAGCCAGGATCAGTGCTACTTTGTTCCTCAGTAGCCTGGTTCTGCAGCTGGCTAAGGTCATGGTACCCATGCTGAACACCACAGAATGTAGTCAAGGGCTTTGAGAAGTTTGGAAGAAGGTTGGATCTACAAGTGTGAAGTGTGGGTAGGCAGTGGTAACTAGTAGAAGTGACCTGGGCCTATGTCCTTGGGGAATGGTCTCTTCACCCCACCTGTCTTCCTTGTTCTGAAATGAGCTTGCTCATCTCTTGGGAAACCTGAAAAGAATTCAGTCAGAAAGACATTATTTACCTGTGTCCAGACTTGAATTCCAGTAGAGTTCTGGAACCTGTCATACCCTCTGTGTCAGCTCTATCCAGGTGACCTTCCCTGAATTGTCCGTGTCCTCCCTGGTGGCACTAGTGGTAAAGAACCTGCCTGCCAATGCAGGAGAAATAAGAGTCTCCGGTTCCATCCCTGGGTCAGTAAGATCCCCTGGAGGAGGGCATGGCAACCCACTCAAGTATTCTTGCCTGGAGAATCCCATGGACAGAGGAGACTGGTAGGCTACAGTCCATGGGTTGCAAAGAGTCGGACACGACTGAAGATACTAAGCCCCCTCACTCCAGTGATGGGGATGGCACCCAATTTGAACACAGAAGATTATTGCAGCCTTCTCTAGTGTCTTCATTGCCCCTAGACAGTAAACTCTTTGAGAGCAGGAGCTGTCTTACTCTTTTGCTTACCCCCAGAGACAAGCACAGCTCTTGGCACTCAGTAGGCACTCAGTTGTGAAGTGGATGGGCCAGTGTGGGGTATAAAAGGTGGAAAGGCAGAGACCCCAGGAGGAGAAGGGCCCACAAAATGCAAAAGCAATTTCTTCTTCCTTCCTTCCCAGTTCTAGCCGTTGTAGAGAGAGGGGTGCCCGGTGAATCAGAGGGGTTGAGTTTAGTTCCTCGGAGGGGATGGGGGAGGGGAGAGAGGAGGCTTCTCCACTCTTTCGGCGCAGATGCAGCTGATTCATTATCCCCAGTCTCACCACCCATTCAAAGTCTTCCTCCTTCTTTGGGGTCCTGAGATAGGATCATGGAAACAGGGCAGGCCTGAAGGGAGGAGTCCTGGGTACCCATCCAGCTTTGCTCCTGGGCAATGTTGTAGACTGATTATTTAAACCCTGGAATCTCAGGTATAGATTTCTGAAATGGAAAGTTCCTCTTCACAGGAACACTGTGAAGATTAAAGGAGACAGTAATCTTAAATTCCTGGCAGGGAATTCCCTGGAGATCCAGTGGTTGGGACTCCTTGTTTCACTGCCAGGGTTGAGTTTGATTTGGGAAATTAGGAAACATCAGGCATGCCTCACAGCACGACCAAAACAAAACAGAAACAATTTTTTTTAATTACAAACACATTTAAATTGAGGTATGATTTATGTATTTATGAATAGAACACTTCAGTGAATCTATTGACAATTTTTAACAAATACATGCAGCTGTGTCATCCAGAGCCCTATCAAAAGATAGAATGTTGCCTTCACCATTCTAGTGAATGGTGAACATTCCCTTTGCTCCCTTTCATTTTCACTGATCTAGTGACTATCACCATAAAGTCGTTTTGCCTGTTTTTAAAACTTCATACAAATGTACTCACAGAGTATGCTTCTCTGTGTCTGGCTTTTTGCATTTGGCATAATATCTCTGTGATCCATAGATATTGGATCCATGTTGTTATACGCATCAGTAGTTCTTCGCTTTAATTGCTGAGTAGTATTCCCTTGCTGGGCTTCCCAGGTGACACTAGGGGTAAAGAACCTGCCTGCCAATGCAGGAGACCTAAGAGACATGGGTTTGATCCCTGGGTCGGAGGAGGGCATGGCAACCCACTCCAGTATTCTTGTCTGGAGAATCCCATGGACAGAAGAGCCTGGCACGCTACAGTCCACAGGGTCACTCAGAGATGGACACCACTGAAGCAACGGAACACAGCATACCACATTCCTTTGCAGACTGGACCACGATTTTTGGACATTTGAGGGTATTTCCAGTTTTTAGCTACTACAAATAAAGCAACTAAGAACATCCTTATATATTGTTTTCAGGGACATATATCTTCATTTTTCTTGAGTAAATACATAGACATAATGTAATACTGGTTATAAAGTCTTTGTTGTTTTATTTTCTTTGAAGATCCATAACATAATTTCCAAAGTGATTGTTTTATATTCCTATAGGCAATGGATAAGAGTTCAGGTTATTTCACATTTTTGCCAACATTTATAGTTATTAATCTTTTTACTTTTAGCTTTTCTGATGGGTGTGTGGTGGTGGTTTAGTAAGTTGTGTCTGACTCTTGTGACCCCGTGGACTGTGTAGGCTGCCAAGCTCCTCCGTCCATGGGATTCTCTAGGCAAGAATAACTGGAATGGATTGCCATTTCCTTCTCCAGGGGATCTTCCTGACCCACATTGCAAGCAGATTCTTTACTCACTGAGCTGCAGGGGAAGCCAGTGATTTCTAAGTTTTTACTTTGTATTTTCCCCTGACTTTTTTTTTCTGAGAACTTTTTCACATATGAATTTCAATTCATGTATCTTTATTATAAGCCAGACACAGAGAAGGCCATACTCTGTGAGTGCCTTTGTATGAAGTTTTAAAACAGGTAAAATGACTCTATGGTGATAGTTACCAGATCAGTGAAAATGAAAGGGAGCAAAGGGAATGTTCTAGGGTGAAGGCAACAGTCTTTTTTTTTTTTCTTTTTTGGGGGGGGAGCATTCTATATTGTGAAAAGGGCTGTGGATGACACAGCTGCATGTATTTGTTAAAAATCATCAATTAAAAAAATCATCAATAGATTCACTAAAGTGTTCACTATATTTACATTTGTAAAGTCCCTATTTAAGGGTTTTACTCATTTGTGTTGTTTGTCTTTTTATCATCAAGTCATGGAAGCTGGATACAAATCCATTGTCAGATACTCCATTGCAAACATTCTAACAAAGACCGCCCCCCCCCCCCCCACTTTTTAAAAAAACTTCAGGTGAGCAAAATCTACTGATTTTTCACACATTATTGAGAAAAATGGCCCAGAGTGTGAGTTTCTAGCTAGCCCCCAGGAACTTCACATTATTGTCTTTGTATTCAGAAACCAGGCCGAAGTACTTCATTTCTCTGAGGGACCCAGGAGCTATTGGAGGAATTCATTCTTCAGTTTGTAAAACCTATTTCAGATCTCTCTGAAGATTGTGGAAAGAGCTAAATAAATGTTAATTCCCTTTCTCTAGGCTCTGGATCCAAAGAATGCTCAGAATCCAACCCCGCCTCCCAGTCCTGCCTGCCCCACCCACCCCCAGAGTTTGACACCCAAGGCCTATTTGTGCCTGTGGTCCTTACCTCATCCTTCTTTCTTGGTTTCAGTCACTTCATTTGGTTTCTGCTCACATTCCTCAAGGAAGTCCTTCTGGTCAAGGTCACTAACAAAGTGTTATTAATTCTAGTGGAGATGTCTATGTCCTCATCTTTCTTTACCTCTCAGCAGCCTTCCCCACATTTGGCAACTCTTCCCTTTATTTATTTTGTTCAGTTCTTTTGGATTTACTCCACAAATTTTTTTACAAAGTAATTCTAGTTGGAAGAATAGAATAGAGAAAGAACTACAAGAAAGTTTTATAGACTCACCACCCAGGTTTGTCAGTTTGTAACATTTTAATATTACTTGTAATATGTGGTATGCATAGTCAACAGTAGAAACTTATGCAGACAGTCTTCATTTGTGGTTTTGATATTCATGTTTCGGTTAACATTTTCCTGGCCAGGATGGCCTGGGATGTGTGTATGTGTGTCTTGAATTTGATGTATGCTTTTATCTTACTAAGGACTTTTAGTAAAAAGGATTTACTAAGTCCTTTTGTTTGGCATTTTTTGACTCTGGGGAATTTCCTGGTGGTCCAGTAACTAAAACTCTGCTCTCCCAATGCTTGCCAGCTGAGGGTTTGCCTGCTGCAACTAAAAAGATCCTGCATGTGGCAGCCCAGACCCTGTGTAGAAAGACTGTCTAAATTGTTTCTTGTTAATCTATCATTCTTTAGCCTACTTTTTAAATTAACATTGTATATGAGATGAACCATGCTTATGCGAATAGTTTATTTGTTTCCATTGCTGGATAATAGCCATGGTATGAATGCATGCTCAGTCCCTCAATCCTGTCTTTTTGACCCCATAGACTGTAGCCCACCAGGCTCCTCTCTCCATGGGATTCTCCAGGCAAAAATACTGAAGTAGGTTGCCGTTTCCTCCTCCAGGGGATCTTCCCAATCCAGGGATGGAACTCTTGTTTCCTGTGTCTCCTGCATTGGCAGGCAGATTCTTTACCACTGAGCCACCTGGGGAATGGTATGAATGTGCTACAATTTATCTCTCTTTTTACTTTTCATTGACTTTTCCTTTGTTTTTTATCGCAGACCTGCTGCCTGCAGTGAACTTTCGTCTCCTTGGTCCCTATGTGTCATGCTAGAATATGTCTGTAGGAGTGGAATTATTGCACATCTTTACCATGAGATGCCAAACTGTTCTCCAGAGTGATTGTATGAGTTTATATTTATGATCCAACTCCCCACCCCCACCCCATGCACCCTTAAAGCTATGACATACTGTTCTAGCTTTCTTCTTACCACACTGGCTGTTCCTTCTCAATCTCCTTTGCTGGCTCCTTTTGCTGTAAATTTTGGCATGTTTAAGAGCTTTACCTGGGCTTCTTATTCTGTTCCTACTAACTTCCTAATTGCTCTAGTTCTATCCAGTCCCAGGGTTTTAAATATCATCTATACACAGATGGCTTCCAAATATGTATGCCTGCATATTTCCATGGGCTTCCCAGGTGGTTCAGTGGTAAAGACTCCGCCTGCCAATGCAGGAGATACAAGAGAGCAGTGTTCGATCCCTGGGTCCGGAAGATCCCCTGGAGGGGGAAATGGTAACCCAGTCCAGTATTCTTGCCTGGAAAATTCCATGGACAGAGGAGCCCAGCTGGCTACAGTTCAAAGGGTCGAAAAGAATTGGACTTAACTAAGCACACACACGCACACACACACATTCTCATAGTTTAAAAAATAACCATATCAATATAGGTACTCAAATATATTACAGATGGGATTGTAAACTTGTAGTGTTTTCTCAAAGGGCATATGACAATCTCTGTCCAAGTTTTTAAAATGCATACACCCAGCAGTACAACTTCTAGGAGTATATCCAAAAACATACTGGCATATCTGCAAAATGACTGTATTCAAAATTATATGTTGTTGTATTCACTTTAAAAGAAAAAAAATCCAGATGCCTACAAGTAGGGAACTAGTTAAGAAACACTGCATATCTATAAATAAAGTACCATGAGCAATTTTTTAAAAAATAAAAGGACTTTCTTGGAGATCCAGGAGTTAAGACTCTCTGCTTCCATTGCAGGGGTTATTAGTTGGATCCTTGGTCGGGGAACTAAGTACCCACTTGCCTCCTGGTGCAGCCCAAAACAAACAAACAAAAAAGAACAAAAACAAAAAATGAAGACATAGGAAGCTCTTGATATGTATCTTCATGGTATCTTGTTAAACGTAAAAAAGCACGTTTGCAGGAAAGCATATATTAAGTCTTATATGAAGGGGAAAAGAATATGTATGTATAGAACTTTGTTTGCTTGCATATGCATGAAATGTCTTTGGAGGATTAAACAAGAAATTCCTATCAGTGGTTGCCTGTTAGGGATGGGATAAGCGTGAGAGAGACTCCTAGCCTTTCTGACACATTTGAATTTTGAACCAAATCAAAATATAAAGTAAAAGATAATTCCAAAGGAGAAAAATGAAACTGAAAAAACTTAAAAATAACTTGAAGAGTTTTAACCTTCATTAAGGTTTTTAATGTCTAAAAATTATATCATTCTCTGATAATCATTTCATAATGTATGTAAGTCAAATCAGCATGCTCAACATCTTAAATGTGTACAGTACTGCTGTATGTCAATTATATCTCAATAAAACTGGAAGAAAAATAGATTAAGGTGTGGAAATAGATATATTAGTCCTTGAATTATTATATAATTCCTTGAATTATTACTACCATTTTACTTTAGTATGTTGTTTTTCTTTTAGTTGCATTTTCTTTGTTTACATATCTGTCTTTCGTTCATTAAAAGATAAAATAAGGGCACAATTAATCAACAAATGAAAGTTGTTTGGTCAGGGAAATTGGCTATTTTATTTTTATTCTTTTGTCCTAGTTGTGTGACTTGTGACATCTTAGTTCCCAGACCAGAGATCCTAACCAGTCCACAGCAGTGAAAGCTCCATGTCTTAACCACTGGTGAAACTGCAAGTGATAGTCGCTCATTTGTGACTCTTTGCGACCCCAAGGACTGTAGCCTGCCAGGCTCCTCTGTCTATAGAATTCTCCAGGTGAGAATACTGGAGTGGGTAGCCATACCCAACCCAAGTATCAAACATGAGTCTCCAGCATTGTAGGCAGATTATTTACCATCTGAGTCAGAGGGAAGCCCCTTAACCTCTGGACTGCCAGGCAATTCCCACTTTAAAAAATTATTATTTGTTTAATAGTATTTGACAAATTTTTGATTTAAGCAGAAAAGCCCAATCTAGGAGTTTCCCAGGTGGCTCAGTGATAAAGAATTCTCCTGCCAATGAAGGAAACCCTGGTTCAATCCTTGGGTTAGGAAGATCACCTGGAGGAGGAAATGGCAACCCAAGGAGGAGGAAATGGCAACCCAATCCAGTATTCTTGCCTGGGAAATCCTATAGACAGGAGCCTGGCAGCCTGGAGTCACAAAGAGTGGTTCGTGACTGAGCATGCTCGCCCAACCTACAAAGCATTCTTTTGGTGTTTGGACCAACACTTGTAGTTTCAGCAATCTCAGGTCGCCCTCTAGCGTCCATGTCAAGGTCTCAATAATTAGATAAATCATTTTGGTGTTTCTCTTGTGTGCTTAGTCGCTCAGTCAAGTCCAACTCCTTGCGACCCATGGACTGTAGCCTGCCAGGCTCCTCTGTTCATGGGGGATTCTCCAGGCAAGAATACTGGAGTGGGTTTCCATGTCCTTCTTCAGGGGATCTTCCCAACCCAGGGATCAAACATAGGTCTCCCGCATTGCAGGTAGGCAGATTCTTTACCATCAGAGCCATCAGGGAAGCCCAAAAGGATGTGGGCTCAACCAGGATTTGAACCCAGGACCTCTCACACCCGAAGCGAAGACACACTCCTAGAACAACGTGCCTCTTTGGTGTTTCTCCTAGGACACCTGACTGAAGCCATTTGCCAACACTTTCAGGGCCCTCATTATTAGCCCATTCTGTTAACTTGCAAGTTTGTCCATGTCTGTCACCTTATGTTTCCCTGTCTGGATCAGAAAGTGTGATCAGAGCTCCTCTGTCATCAGAGGCCCAAACATCTGAGGTAGAGTGAGAGGAAGGCCTGGAGGTCAGTGTCCTGAGGGGTGAGGAAGGACCTGAGGGGGCAGGAGCCAGTCTGTGGAGCTGCAGCAGCCCCAGGTGATGAGTATTGAGCTCTGCTTCCAGGGCACCCTCTCTGACCTCCACATCAGGTCCTTTCCTGGCTGTCTGCCGCTCCTGTGACCCCAAGGCAATCAAACACTGGGTCACTAGGGTAGGCGTGCGGTGCCAGAGTGGGTCAGGTATGGTCTGGTTTATTCTATACCTCATAGTTCCCTTCTGATATTAGAAACCAAACTAGACTCACAAACCCTTGCTCTTCCTGCAAGAAAGTAGTTCTAGTGTAGTTCTCAAAGTGCAGACCCAAAACAGGCTACACTGGCATCACCTGGGATGCAGTTTTCAGGACCTTCCCCAGACCTACAGATGAGAACTGCAGAGGTGGGGGCCCAGGCCTTTGTATTTTAACAATCCCTCCAGCAGAATTTTCCTGTTCAAATCAAGCCCTGCCCTGCCCACTCCTCATCTCAGTATTTAGTAACTGTGATTCCTGAGCAGTCAGATGTTGGGGGCATACTTTCTTGCCAGGAAAGAAACTGGCAAAGCTCCCCAATCAGCTTAGTCTGAGTCGTGTCCTGGCCTAGGCAAAGGAATGCATGTCCTTGATTATGAGTCGTGTTCATTAGTCCTGGGTGTCCATTGGGTTCCTACTTATACTCAAAATGCAGCTCATATATGCTGTCTCTTTCATAAAGTTTTTGTAACTCCTTGCTCAAAGCTGCCAGTCTACATATATGTCCACAAGGCACCTGCGCAGGTTGCACTTACCATGTGTGTGAAAACTTCCTTACCCACATCAGCCTGAGCAAGACTGAGCCAACCTTGAGTGCCAGGAGAGTGTGGGTCCATCAGCCCCAGTTCCTCCTAAAAGCAGCGGCCATCACATAGTAGATATTTAGTACATGTCTGCCAAATGAATGGTCTATAATGGAGAAGGAATTGAAACTTGAAACTATAAGCCAAGAATGACTGGCAGATTTTCCAAGTCCTTCTGTTGGAACACAGAGCTCACTGAGGTTTGCTTTTGGAATCTTCTCACCTGTCTTCTCTCATCAGGCATTTCCATCCCTTCCCAAAGTCCATCTAGTAAAACATCAACTTTCAGGACTGCCTTCCAGATCAGCCAAGTCCAAATCCCCAAATAACTTCTGTCCTGGATCCACATGCTCAACTACAACCCTAAGGGTAATTTCACTGAAATTCAGTTTACGAATTGGGATGAGTCATGGGGTGAGGTGGGAGTAGGGGGACATGGGTTGGCCTTAACATTAGGGAAGCTATCTTTGCATTTTTAAAGAAAAGCCTGCTTGACCTGGAAGGGAGAGAAAACATAGTTTTAGTATGTGCAGGAGTCTTCAGGTGAAAAACTGTAGACACCTCCAAGAACGCTAGGACCCACACTCCATGGCTGAACGACTCACTCATCTGTCACTCAGGTGGTGCCTAGGAGGGCTTCCCAGAAAGTCCAGAGTCATCTAAGTTTCAAGACCAACATTTCCTGGGAATCCAGGCCTACACATTTAGTATAACAGGGACTCAGATTCTCAAGCTGTGAAAATGAAAGAATCCATCCTACTCTCTCAGGTGTGGTGAGATTAAAATTATGTAATAATCAGTAATCAATAATTGATGGTAAGATCTTATGAGGGAGTGAAAGTCTCTCAGTCATGTCCAACACTTTGGGACCCCATGGACTATAGCCCCCCAGGCTCCTCTGACCATAGAATTTTTCAGGCAAGAATACTGGAGGTGTACTAGGTTTGTGTCATTTCCTTCTCCAGAGGATCGTCCTGACACGGAGATCAAACCCAGGTCTCCTGCACTGTAGGCAGATTCTTTACCATCTGAGCCACCAGGGAAGCCCAATAATAGATGGCATTCTTAGTGTTGCCTTCATTGCTCAGCAGACTCCCAAATCCAAGAATGGATCACAGATTGTGGAGAAAGAGTTCAATTCTTTCCCCTGGAGGACCATCGGTAGGGATTTCTGCCTCATGATGTTGGAGGAGAGATGTTTCAAGGTGAGTTGGGAAAGGAGACTTGAGTTTTTTCATTAAAACTTTATTTTGCATGTTTTAATACATCATAATAAGTATTTTATCCCATTAAAAAGTCAGGGGCTTCCTTAGTGGCTCAGTGGTAAAGAATCTGCCTGCTGATGCAGGAGACAGGGGTTTGGTCTCTAATCCAGGAAGATCCCACATGCCTTGGAGCAACTAAGCCCAACGAAACTATTGAGCCTGTGCTCTAGAGCCCAGGAGCCGAGACTACCTGGGCCACAACCACCGAAGCCTGCTCGCCCTAGAGCCCGTGCTCCGCAATAAGGGAAGCCACCACGAGGAGAAGCCCGTGCACCAAGGGAGAGAGAAGCCCCAGCTCGCCGCAACTAGAGAACGCCCATTGAGCAATGAAGACCCAGCACAGACAAAAATAAATGGCTAACTAACTAAGTAAATAATTATATTTAAAAAGTAAAAAGTAAACCTAGTGCAATCACAAACAATATATAAAAATATATAAAAGCAGAAAGATGCGAAACCATCTAATGTCTCCACAGGGAGGGACATGGTGAGCTCTTTGGCAGATCGTCACTTCTTCGCTACGCTCAATTGCACAAACTGCTTTCCATGTACTGGCGTGTCTATACAGCATGGCATAGCTGTAGTTATACATTTTGAATTTTTTTTCATTATGAATTATTTTGCATCTTGTTTTTGAAAACTTCATTATAATCAATAAATAAGTTTATATATTATAAGCTCTCCTTAAAAACTGCTCTTAAGCTGTATACTATTAAAAAAAATATACCCACTCTTCTGTATCTTTTGTCTACCTTTACAAATAAAGTTTGATTAACATTCTTTTTTTAATTTTATTTTTTATTTTTGGTTGCCCTCATGGCTTGCAGGATCTCAGTTCCCCAACCAGGGACTGAACTCAGGACACAGCAGTGAGAGTGCTTAGTCTTAACCACTGGACCACCATGAAATTCCTTGATTAATATTCTTATCCTGAGGTTGTTCCTCTGTGGTCTAGTTGGGATTCAAAGCTTTCACTGCAGAGGCCCATGTTCAATCCCTGGTTGGGGAACTGAGATACTGCTAAGCCACCTGGCAAGGCCAAAATTTTTTAAAAATAAAATTTGCATACCTGAACATTATTCTGTATTTTATTTTAAAATGATGGATTTCTTGAATAAAAATCACTGGGTCAAAGAGCATGAACATTTTTTTTTTTTTTGGCTGCATCAGGTCTCAGTTGTGGCAGGATCTTTTGTTGTGGCCCACTGACTCTCTAGGTGTGGGTAGGTCCAGGAGTTCTAAGGCTCATAGTTGCGGTGCACTGGCTTATCTGTGCCCGCATGTGGGATCGTAATTTCTGGGCCAGGGACTGAACCAGGGTGGCCTGGATTACAAGGTGGAATCTTAACCGCTGGGTCACCAGGAAAGTTTTGCATGAATATTTTTAAGGCTTGTCATACATGTTTTCGGGGCTTCCCAGGCAGTTCAGTGAGTAAAGAATCTACCTGCAATGCAGGAGACACAGGAGATGCAGGTTCAATCCTGGATCAGGAAGATCCCCTGGAGGAGGGCGTGGCAACCCACTCCAGTGTTCTTGCCTGGAGAATCCCTTGGACAGAGAAGCCTGGCAGGCAACAGTCAATAGGGTCAAAAAGAGTCAGACACAACTAAAGCGACTGAGCACACTGGCAGCCTACATGTTTTCAACTTGTTTTTTGAAAGCACTGTGCCAGCTTGCAGTCAACCCATATTTATTGAACCCCTACTATGTACTGGGACTGTTCTAGATTCGAGAGATGCAAGTGGTAACAAATAGCCAAAGTTCCTGATTTTTTTTTTTTTAATAATTTAAAAAACTTCGCAGGTTTAAGGACCAATGGCAGAACAGAATTCTGTGATTGGTAGCGTGTTGATGAACACCTTGATGTAGGACCCTGAGAATTTGGGATAATCAATATCGGGATCTGCTTAATATATGCTACCAATATTGAAAACCCACATCAATCACAACTATATTCCACATAATTCTTGTTAATGAGTTAATGGGAACAGATTCTTCTTAGTTTCATCATGGGATCAACTTTTCTTTACAGACTCAATTTTCATTCATTACCCTTCCAGCTCCATGGCACCTTACCCAGGCTTTCTGTGTCTCGTCATTTCTGTATTTATGTAGCCTTTCTCTCTCAGGTATGGTTGTGCCCTGCTGTAACCCACATGACACTTACCTTTTGAGTGTGTTTTCCTGCTCTGTTCTTCTCAGCAGTTTCAGATTTTTCCTTTTCAATCTTCTCTGCTGTACCCCACCTGTCATGTTAGTTCACCCTGACAGATTACGCTTGCTTACCCTGACATACCCTGTCAGTGGCATGCCCTGTTTTGCCCTGCATTATTCCAACTTGCTCAGCTTTTCCTTCTCTGAGGCATCTCTCCCATACCCTATATTTTCCTTCTCTTCCTGAATTGTACCTTTACCAAAAGTTTACCCTTCCCTAGTCAGCCCGCCCCTCTTGGCCTGTCTCAAATCTTTCTTACTGTACTGTTTGGCTTGAACCTACCCTACATTGTCCAGTGTGTACTACTGTAACCAAGTCCAAGCTCTCTCTGCTCATCACACAATAGGCCAATAAATCCAAGAGACAAGGTGTTAAGGCAAGGAATCCAACTTTATTTGGACAGCCAACTGACTAAGAAGATGGCAGACTAATGTCTCTAAATAACCATCTGTTGAAGCCTGGATGCCAGGTTCTTTTATGGATCAGAAATGGGGATGCTGTGAGGAAACAGAGTAAAAAGACTACTTAATCCTTGCAAATATCTCTTAGAATGACAAGACTCAGGCAGGGGATGGTTGTTAGTTTTGCTTCCTTACAGTCATTTCAGAGGTGGTATGAAATGGACTATCTCCTGCCATATCAATAAACAAAGATATCACACCTCTCCATGATTCCTGCCCCCCTACCCGCCCCCTGAGCCACATGAACTTCTGAGCCACTCCGGTAAGCATCAGACAAGTGGTGTCATTTCCCACACAAGAACCCAAGAATGTCACAGTCCCTCACAGGTCGGGACGCTCAGGTTGTCTCCCTGTGATGTAAACAAAGGCACTTTAGTCTAAGGGTCAGGAGGAGGAGAGACAGGGTTCCCTGATGAAGGCTACTATATATGCCTATATTAACAGCAATGCAGGAAACGTGGGTTTGATCCCTGGGTTTGGATGATCCCCTGGAGGAGGGCATGGCAATCCACTCTAGTATTCTTGCCTGAAGAATCCCCATGGACAGAGGAGCCTAGCTGGCTATAGTCCATCGGTCAAAAAGAGTGGGACACAACTGAGCAACTAAGCCCAGCACATATTCATTTATTGTTGTGCTGGGTCCAACAACACAAGAAAAGACTCTAGACATGGACATCACCAAATGGTCAACACCGAAATCAGATTAATTATACTCTTTGCAGCCAAAGATAGAGAAGCTCTAGACAGTCAGCAAAAACAAGACTGGGAGCTGACTGTGGCTCAGATCATGAACTCCTTATTGCCAAATTCAGACTGAAATTGAAGAAAGTGGGGAAAATCACTAGACCATTCAGGTATGACCTAAATCAAATCCCTTATGATTATACAGTGGAGGTGAGAAATAGATTTAAGGGACTAGATCTGATAGACAGAGTGCCTGATGAACTATGGATGGAGGTTTGTGACATTGTACAGGAGACAGGGATCAAGACCATCCCCAAGCAAAAGAAATGCAAAAAAGCAAAATGCTGTCTGAGGAGACCTTACAAATAGCTGTGAAAAGAAGAGAAGCAAAAAGCAAAGAAGAAAAGGAAAGATATACCCATTTGAATGCAGAGTTCCAAAGAATAGCAAGGAGAGATAAGAAAGCCTTCCTCAGTGATCAGTGCAAAGAAATAGAGGAAAATAATAGAATGGGAAAGACTAGAGATCTCTTCAAGAAAATTAGAGATACCAAGGGAACATTTCATGCAAAGATGGGCTCAATAAAGGACAGAAATGGTATGACCCTAACAGAAGCAGAAGATATTAAGAAGAGGTGGCAAGAATACACAGAAGAACTGTACAAAAAGATCTTCATGACCCAGATAATCACGATGGTGTGATCACTCACCTAGAGCCAGACATCCTGGAATGTGAAGTCAAGCGGGCCTTAGAAAGCATCACTTCAAACAAAGCTAGTGGAGGTGATGGAATTCCAGTTGAGCTATTTCAAATCCTAAAAGATGATGTTGTGAAAGTGCTGCACTCAATATGCCAGCAAATTTGGAAAACTCAGCAGTGGCCACAGGACTGGAAAAGGTCAGTTGTCATTCCAATCCCAAAGAAAGGCAATGCGAAAGAATGCTCAAACTACCGCACAATTGCACTCATCTCACACGCTAGCAAAGTAATGCTCAAAATTCTCCAAGCCAGGCTTCAGCAATATATGAACCATGAGCTTCAGATGTTCAAGCTGGTTTTAGAAAAGGCAGAGAAACCAGAGATCAAACTGCCCACATCCACTGGATCATCGAGAAAGCAAGAGAGTTCCAGAAAAACATCTATTTCTGCTTTATTGACTATGCTAAAGCCTTTGCCTGTGTGGATCAAATAAACTGTGGAAAATTCTGAAAGAGATGGGAATACCAGACCACCTGACCTGCCTCTTGAGAAATCTGTATGCAGGTCAGGAAGCAACAGTTAGAAATGAACAGTTAGAACAACAGGCTAGTTCGAAATAGGAAAAGGAGTACCTCAAGGCTGTATATTGTCACCCTGCTTATTTAACTTATATGCAGAGTACATCATGAGAAACGCTGGGCTGGATGAAGCACAAGCTGGAATCAAGATCGTTGGGAGAAATATCAATAACCCCAGATATGCAGAGGACACCACCTGCATATGGCAGAAAGTGAAGAAGAACAAAAGAGCCTCTTGATGAAAGTGATAGAAGAGAGTGAAAAAGTTGGCTTAAAGCTCAACATTCAGAAAACTAAGGTCATGGCATCTGGTCCCATCACTTCATGGCAAATAGATGGGGAAACAGTGGAAATAGTGGCTGACCTTATTTTGGGGGCTCCAAAATCTCTGCAGATGGTGACTACAGCCATGAGATTAAAAGATGCTTATTCCTTGGAAGAAAAGTTATGACCAACCTAGATAGCATATTAAAAAGCAGAGAATTACTTTGTCAACAAAGGTACATCTAGTCAAGGCTATGGTTTCACCAGTAGTCACGTATGGATGTGAGAGTTGGACTGTAAAGAAAACTGAGCGCTGAAGAATTGATGCTTTTGAACTGTGGTGTTGGAGAAGACTCTTGAGAGTCCCTTGGACTGCAAGGAGACCCAGCCAGTCCATCCTAAAGGAGATCAGTCCTGGGTGTTCATTGGAAGGACTGATGTTGAAGCTGAAACTCCAATACTTTGGCCACCTGATGTGAAGAGCTGACTCATTTGAAAAGACCATGATGCTGGGAAAGATTGAGGGCAGGAGGAGAAGGGGATGACAGAGGATGAGACGGTTGGATGGCTGACTCAGTGGACATGAGTCTGAGTAAACTCCGGGAGTTGGTGATGGACAGGGAGGCCTGGCGTGCTGCAGTCCATGGGGTCGCAAAGAGTGGACTCGACTTAGCAACTGAACTGAACTGAACTGGGTCTTTGTTGCTGTGAGCAGACTTTCTCTAGGGGCAGCAAGTAGGAGTTCTCTTGTTGAGAGCACGGGCTCTCAGTGCACAGGCTTCAGTAGTTGCAGCACTCGGGCTCAGTGCTTGTGGCACACGGCTAAGTTGCTGCGTTGCCTGAGCAATATTCCCGGACCAGGGATGAAACCCATGTCCTCTGCATTGGCAAATGGATTTTTATCTACCGGACTATCACAGAAGCCCCAAGGTTCTTATTTTAAAGAATATATATTTCAATGATACAGATGACAAAAACAAATATTCTGATATCACTGATAACTGCTCTGGAAAAAATTATGGCTGCGCTAGAAGATTGGCAGTGGCGATAGCAGGGGCAATAATTCAGGGTTTGTTAGACACCACGTTTCTGAGGCCTTGACCTTGGGCCACTGGACCAGAGACCTGAATGGAAGGGGGAACCAACCAGGTGAGTTTCTGGAGAAGGGGTGCTTTTGTGGAGTCCCAGCAGGGCCAGGAGCCCTGGGCAGGACTGAGCAGTGTTAGAGGCCCGTGTGTGTCGAAGAAGAAGCTGGGCTGAGAGTGGTGGACTGAGGCTAGGGTGGCCAGAGGGGCCCTGTCATGAGGGGCTTGTCGGCAGTGATGAGGGGCTGGGAGTTCATTCTAAGAAGGATAGACACTGCAGTGTTCTTCGGAGTGTGGTGGCGAGGACATGCTCTAATTCACAGCTTAAAAGATCATATCGTCATTTAAAATGTCAGTTTAAAAGGTCAATTTAAAAGATCATTTCCTGGCAGTCCAGTAGTTAAAAATCTGCCTTCCAATGCAGGAAACTCTCCCTGGTCAGGAAACTAAGATCCCACATGGCTGGGAGCAACTAAGCAACTAAGAATTCAAGAAGATTCTACTTTTGCCCCAGGAATAACCTCACTGTGGGCAGCTGAAGATCCAGGGTCCTTTCTGAGGCTCCCGGGATGTAGGGGCTACTGAGCTATAGCCCTAAATAGAGTTATCCTTTCTACCTAACACATCCCACAAAGAATTACAGCCAGCTTCAGAGATCTCATCTGAACTAGCATTTTGGTTTTCTGGTGTTGGTTTTGTTTGAGCATTTGTGTGGGCTTAGAAGTATCACAACGATTTTCTCTTAATGATATTTCTTTGAGGGAATTTGACATCCACCCTAGGTGACTCTGGGGCTTCTCTGGTGGCTCAGTGGTGAAGAACCCACTCACCAATGCAGGAGACCCAGGTTCGATCCATGGTTTAGGAAGATCCCCTGGAGAAGGAAATGGCAACCCACTCCAGTATTCTTGTCTGGAAAATCTCATGAACAGAGGAACCTGGCAGGCTACAGTCCATGGGGTCGCAAAGAGCTGCACACAACTTAGCGACTAAACAACAATAGTTCTACATCTTCATGGTGGTGACATGGGCATGTCAATTGGCAAAACTCAACCAGCTCTGTGTTTCAAATAGGTGTTTTATGTAAAGTATGTACTTTCAAAGTTGATTTTTAAAATATAAATCTCTTTGGAATGAGTCCTTTGGTTAGGTAAACAAAAGAAACAAGACACCTTGTCTTTTTGCTGAGAGCTGTGCCTTGCACATCTGGAGGGAGAGACTGGGCCATTTACTCCCCAGTGGTTGGGCAGTAACAAAAACAGCCGTCTACGTATGCATTCAGAGAGCAAACAGTTACAGCAAACTTGAACAAAAGACATCTAGATGAAGAATAAAGATGTTAGAAATCATAAAATTACAGTTAAAAATTCATCTCCCCTGTAGCTTTTTTCTCCCTTTCTCTTATCTTTTTCTTTTTTCAACCCTTTCCCCTTCCCTCCTTCCTCTTCCACTCTCACACAGTTTATCCCCTCGCTTTCAAGCACACGTCCCTCATCCGGGGCCGGTCAAGGACCAAAGCCCGTCTGGCATTCTGCAAAGGCTGAAGCACCTCACGGCTCTGTAGCTATTGTATCGTTTCAGGAAGTCACCCCGGTCTTTGAAGAAAGTCACTCTGGGTCTAGTTTCCTCGCTAAGGTTGACAGAACCTCGGTGTGTGTGTTTTCCTGGATCCTCAGTTTCTGCTTGCCTCTGCGGTGGGCGGGACGGGATTCGAAGGCCAGCTCCGCCGCAGACTCTTTCCTTCCCGGGGCGACGCGAGGCGGCGGGGAATGTACTTGGATCCTAGAATTCAAGAGCGGCCCCGTGGGCTCGGGCGCTCGGGAAAACCTATTCAGAATCGACCCAGTGAGTGCTTGAAATAAATCGGGTTCCGGTATCTCCCTTCGGACCTACAAGTGGGAATTTCCGTGGACCCGGACAGATCTGCGTTTTCACAGCCTGCAGCCTGCAGATGTTAACTGTTGAGCAGTTTGAGAACGAGAAACCTAAATGCAGCTCACTCCTCTCCCAACCTGCCCATAAATTCCTTCATTCTGCTTTTTTTTTTTTTTTTTTAAATCCACGAACAGCATTTCTTCCCTTTAAGCCAGAGTTATAGGGGAGGGGTGATCTTCCGAGGGTTTGCCGAGCCCCGCCCTGGGTTATGTAAGCTCCCAACTGTCGGGTCGTTTTCTGTTTCCTTTCCCGACCCTGTAGTGGTACCAGACGTCTGCGGGGAGAAAGAGGCCCGTGTGCCGGTGAGTCCAGAGGTACAAAAGGAAGAATGGAGAAAAAGTAGTTTATAGAGCAAAGCAGGGGAGTCTGGAGGCTGGGTGGGCGGTTGAAAAGCACTTGGTATACCGGGCTAGCTGCGACGTGTGCTGGGGGAGGAGGCAGCCAGGGCTAAATTCAGGCGAGCCCCCCAAATCTGGAGTCCTACTTCCCACGCAAAGTAGTTGGCATTATCTCTCATTACAATCATCCCATAATGCTGGGAAACAAACAGCATCTTAACGTTAGTATTAAAAGTCTTTGGGGGGAGAGGGAGAGGGTTCACCTAAGTGAACCAGCTTGCTGGAGCAGCCACACCCAGCGAGTCTTGAAAAGAAGACTGACGTGGAAAAAAGGACTTGTCTAGCTGTCAGGAGAGCTGGCTTCCATCTGGCTGTCTATACCTTCACTACTCATTTATTTATTTATTTTTGGTTGCCCTGAGTCTTTGTTGCTGCACGGGGGGCTTCTCTAGTTGCCGGGAGCTGGTCTAGAGCGGGGAGAGGGCGTTCAGTAGTTGTGGTGAACCAGTGAAGTTGCTCAGTCGTGTCCAACTCTTAGTGACCCTATGGATTGTAGCCTACCAGGCTCCTCCATCCATGGAACTTTCCAGGCAAGAGTACTGGAGTGGGTTGCTATTTACTTCTCCAGGGGATCTTCCCCTGGGACCTGGGATCCAGGTCGAACCCAGGTCTCCTGCATTACAGCAGACGCTTTACCGTCTGAGCCACCTGGGAAGCCCAGTTGGTACAGGGGCTCAGCTGCTCCCGGGCCTGTGGAGTCTTCCCAGAGCAAGATGGAACCCATGTTCCCTGCACTGGGAGGCAGACTCCATCCACTCTATGCCTCCTTTCACTTATGAGCTTTAGCAGTGAAAAAGAGTCTCTCTGGGATGGGACAGGACCCACTCTCTGACCTGCTAAGTAAGTTATGATGGTCAAAGTAATTACCTGATGTGAAATCTAAGAAATGTTAAAACTTCAAGAGGTATGACATTTGGGTCCACAACAAAAGTATTGCATAGGATCTTAGTGGAATGGTTAGTAATGAGAGGCAGAGTACAACTGAGGAGCGGAAGTGAAGTGAAGTGAAGTAGCTCAGTCGTGTCCGACTCTTTGCGAAAGGGTGGACTGTAGCCTACCAGGCTCCTCCCTCCATGGGATTCTCCAGGGAGGAGCCGAGGGAAACTGCTAATCTTGGGCCCGGGGCAGGGCTGGGGGCGGGGCCGGGGCGGGGCCGGGAGCCGGCCACGCGCAGAAAGGGATTTGTCAGCCTGAATTCCGGTTCAGTTCCCCGCCGCGGTTTCTCGGGTCCGCCAGTTTTCGTGCGGTCCCGGAGCTTCTGGCAGGGAGACAAGATCTGGGCCATGGGGCTCTCTCTTGTCTGGCCGTTTCTAGCCGGAGCTGCCTTTTTTGTGCTCCTGCGTACAGCCGCTGGTGAGTGGGGTTCATTGAGGTCTCAGTCCGGACGGAGCCCGGGGTGGTTTCAGGGGTCCGTGTGGTTAGTATTCGATGGGATTCGGTGAGCGTCGCGGGGACCGTCTCAACTGCGACGGGGGTTGGGCGAATAGATGAGTTGGGGGGATGGAAGGAAGGTGGGGGGCGGGGGGGTGTAAGGTCTAGGAGCGGCCGGGAACTTCACACGGTGTGTGGCGAGCGCTCCATCCCGCTCCTCAGTCTCTTTCCAGTTCCTAGCCTCTGCTCTCCCTGCCCCACCTGCCCTCCCCGGTTTCCTCCTCATCACAGTCCTCAGATTCCCCGAATTGACAAGGCAGCCTGGTCCCCATTCCGCTACCTGCCGCTACCCCCGCACCTTCCCCCCACTCCCCGTTGCTCTCTTGAATGGCGTCGAGGTTTCTTCCAGGTCCCAGGCTCAAGCGATCACTTCTTAGCCGTCTGTGAAGCGCCCTCTTCGGCCCTGAAATTTGTCCTCTCCTATTCTTAGCTCTGCCGTCTCTTATTTCTGGCCGCTGGAAACAAGGAGTTTCCAGGCAGGCGGGGTTAAGGGTCCTCAGCCCCGAGAGTTAGGGCCCTTCTTCTAGTGACCCAGCCTCTGGGAAGGGGCAAGCTCGATCCACACTCTTCCTACTGCTATGGGCACTGTGGCGGCTCCTGAATCACTGACGGAGGTTTGGTCTGTGAGCTTTGGGACCAAACGATTCTTCCTGCGATTTCCGTGGTCTCCCCTCCCCTCCCCTCTTACGCCCCCCTCCCCCACTAACGTGAACTCTAATTTTCCGCTGTGCCTGTGGTCCCACAACTGAATCTCTCCTTACCTCCTCCCTTGCTGGCCCTCGAGCCCCCTCGGGATTTGCCTTCCCCTCTCCGTGCTGCCCCCTCCCCTCTATCGTTCTCCGATCTCTTCCTAGGGCGTCCCCACCCTCATCCCTTTTCCCGCTACAGGTCCCTCCCCTCCCCTCATGGGTCTTTTCCTGCGAGGATCGGTCACCTCAAGGCTTCTACTCTCCCCTCAGCTTTCACTAACCTTACTTTTCCTGGGATGACTTTTACCCACGGATTTTCCCCTCCAAACAGGTGATGCCCTATTTTCAACACCAGGGGGAGCTCTCCTGACAATGACAACTGGGCCTTGAGCACAGTGCCCAGCCCCTGGGGGAGTACCTGTCCCCCACTTGACACCCATCTTCCTACCTCTGCCCCCGTACAAGTACTTGCTCTTGGCCCTCATCCAAGGGGGGCCTTTCACCGAACATGGCCCCTCCCTCACTCCTGCATCCTAAACCTCACCCTCTGGATTCCTCCACTCTACAGGCCACAGGTGCCTCCACTTGCCCTGGTCCCTCTGCAGCTCCCCCCATGGCACCTTGCCCTGCTCCCAGCCTTGTCCGAGTGCCTTGGGCCCTCACCAAGTTCTCATCAATCACAGGCCCCCTGGTGCCCAGAATCTCCACCTTACCCTCACTCTCCCTCACCCAGGGCGTCCCTCCTCTTCTGTCTTTACCTTAACCCAAGGGCGGGGGTCACCCCTGAGCCATGCTCATCTCTTGCCCCTCAATCCCAGGCCCTCACCACATCTCCTCTGCAGTCTCTTCCCTTCCCCCACAGTAGGAATACTGCCCTTGGTCCACTGCCCACCTTCTTAGCCTTTATCACCCTCTCTTTGGTTCCATGACCCCAGTGGGCTCTCACTATCTCAATCTTGTATCCAAAATCCTTGTTTATGCCACTTTGTCACAGGCCTTTGCTACAGGGAGTCTTCTCCCAGGCCCCCACCCCTGCTTGCTGGATGCCTGACCCTGACCCTCCGTGGAGGTGTGAAATCACTCCCTCCAACCCCTCCCACCACGTAGGTGCTTCCCAGTGTGCACCTTGGCTTTCAGTTCTATCTTCTCTTGCCACCCTACTCCTAATTCCCATGACCCTTGTGTGCATGGACTGACTCCTCCCAGGGGGACACTGGCAGGTGCAGCCACTTTCCCACTGGTGAGGCCTCTTTGCACTCTGGGCCCAGACCCACTCCTTCACCTCCCCCAGGTTACTGGCCACCTTTGTCTCTCTTGGGGCCACAGCCCAGTGCCTCAGGCCCCTCTGCCTCCTGCCTCAGCCTCCCTGGAGCCCGCCTTGTCCATGATGAGCCTGCACCAGGGGCGGCAGCTCTCCATCTCACCTGACCCCTCTCTGACCAGGGATGCCTCTGGTCCTGGGTCTGACACTGCCCTTCCCTCCTCTGACTCCACCTCCTCTCTCCCTCTTCCTGCCTCTGCCCTTGCCCTCCTGCCTGGACCCTTAGGGAGCCGACGCCTCCCTGTCCTGGCACTTGTCCTACATGTACGTCCATCTCCACCCTCTCCCTCCACTCCTCCATTCCCCTCTCCCTCCTTCTCTTTCCCATTTTTCCTGTATGGAAATCCTTACTCTGGTCCCTTGAACACATGCATATTCTGCATCCTCAGCACCTGGAGCAGGTCAGGACACAGAACTTGTCTGTTAAACATCTGATGTGCACTTGTCTCCAGAAACCAGCTTCATCTGCGGTTCCTCCTTCCCCAGGATCCCACAGTCTTTCTTACAACACTACGGTGCTGTCCCGGGATGGCTTTGTTCAGGACAGATTTTTTGCTATGGGATACCTGGATGGTCAGACCTTCCTGCACTTTGATGACACGAAGTGGAGGGCAGAGCCCCAGGGACAGTGGGCTGAAAGGCTGGGAGCAGAGACATGGGAGACAGAGTCCAAGGACTTGAACGAGGCCTGGAAGGAGCTCAGGAAACTTCTAGCAGAAATCCTGTCCCTGCAGGAGGAGAAAAGAGGTGAGAGGGCAGAGGGGGCGAGAGTGCTATGGGGCATTTCCCAGGAGGGTCTGCAGCCCAGAGCACGGGCCTCTTTCCTCTGAATTTGGGGATGGGGGTGAGGAATTGGGGTCTGTGAGTTCAGCAGCACAGGGAAGACATGGAGGGGAGCAGGGGGGAGCCCTCTATCTGGACTTTCTCACTTGGGTGGGAGAACAGAGGCCCTCGGGACCAGAGGAGTCACTGCTCGGGGGGTGGGGATGGGGCAGGCTTACATTCCCTCCAGGAGACCGTGGGCTGTGAGATCCGTGAAGACAGCCACCCCCGGGGCTTCCGGCTTCTCCACTTCAATGGGGAGCTCCTCCTCTCCTGTTACCCGGAGGCCCACGGATGTGCCAGGCCCCAGTCCTCGGCTCAGAACTTGGCCTTGGAAATGGAGAAGTTCTGGGACACAGATGGCTTTCTAAGCAAGCATTACTGGGCCCACGTGCAGGGAGAACTTTGTGGAAGACTGCGGGGCTACCTGGAATCCTGGACGGGCTTCATGGAGAGGACAGGTACTGACCCTGGGCCAGGCCCTTCCTGCGCCCCGATCTTAAAGCCTCCCATCCCGACTTGCCCACGGACCTTTTCCCTGTCCCCTGGGCGCATATGTGCTCTGTTGGCGTGGTGTCCTGGGGTTTCTTTCCTGTTCTGTTAAATCCACTGTAGAAAGACGGGTGGGTGGGGGTAATGAACTGCCCCTGTGACAATTGTCCAGGGGAGCAGCGGGTCCTCTGACAGAATCTGTACGAGGGGAGATGGGTGTCAGGCAGCAGAGGAGGCCCTTAGATGGGGATGGGTCCTTGGCTCCCAGCCTGCCTGATCCAGAAAATTCCTTCTAGTCCCCAGGAGCCCACCCTTCACAGCCCCCTCCCCAGCATCAACAGTGGATCCAAGAGAGTGAGGCCCATCCCACCCCTCCCCTTCCCCGCCAGAGGACTTGGGCCCCAGGGAGCAGAACAGACTTGGAGCAGGCCTGGGGGGAAGAGGGCTCAGCCAGAGGTGACAGTGAGGAGGAGCAGCCCTGTGCGCCCCGTCCTCCTTCAGGGAGCAGGGCTTGGCTGCGGGCCTCACTGGCTCTGTGCTTTCTCCCCACAGTGCCACCAGCCGTGAATGTGACCCGCAGCCAGGACTCGGAGGGCATGGTCCACCTCACATGTAGGGCTTTTGGCTTCTTTCCCCGGAATATCTCAGTCGCCTGGTTTCAGGATGAGGAACCCATGAACCGGGATGCCCTGGAGTCTAGGGGTGTCCTGCCTGATGGGAACGGGACCTACTACACCTGGGAAACCATAATAATTCCCCAAGGAGAGGAGCAGCGGGTCAAGTGCCTTGTGGAACACAGCGGGAATCACAGTACACACCTCGCACCCTTGGGTGAGACTGGGGTGAGCCTGGAGGGGGTTGTGACCCTGAGAGTGTCAGAGGCCAGGGTCAGGGAGAGGAGAGCAGGTTGTGGCTCTGGGGTGCCCGGCTTGTATATAATAAGGTCCTTTTTCAGGAAAGACCCTGGTGCACCAGAGATCACGGTGGATTGTGAGCGTTCTTGTTGCTGTTGTTTTTATCATCGGATTTTGTGTCTCTTGTTATATTAAGAAGAGGAAGACAGTGTCAGCTACAGGGAGGCCAGGTGAGAAATCTGGGCAGGGGTTGTGCTGCGTGAGATTCAGCAGGGATGAGGATTTCGGCTCCCTGCCCTGTTCTCATCTCTTTTTGTTTTCTGTCAGGCTCACCAGGGCTTGTCTGGGGAGCATGTGTTGGATTATATGCTGGTTGGGAGTGTCGAGGTGATCCAGGAATCAGAGAGAATCTTTAGTAAAGTGTCTGTACCTGGTGAGGAGGGGATAAACACTGAAGAGGAATTTAGAGGAAAGGCGATGACCTAAGTGCCTGTCTGCATTTCTCCCCCCGGGTTTTCAGTCATTATTAAGAATCCAAGTGAAAGGATCATAAGGCTCAAACTAGGGGTCGGTGGATGGTCAGAGCCCTGCATGTGATGTCCCCTTGCCAGGCCCCACTTAGAGATGTCTTGCAGCCTCTCAAATTCCTCCTCCATGAACTATCTTCTGAGTTGAGTGTCTGCTGGATCACTCCCAGTCTGCACCTTTCGCAAGTTCCCCTCAAGTGCCCCCATGCTAGCTGGGCTCTCCTTCCCCATAATATGGAGGACTAGTAGATATCCTTTGACCATTTGAGGAGAGGAGACCAGTCAATCCTCAGGCAACTGGGGTCACTGATTTTTTCCTACCTAGCCCCTTGACACAGTCCAAGGGCTCTTTAGAGCAGGGCACTGGGTCTGCCCTCCGTGGCCTCATCCTGCCCCCCTGAGTCAGTTCCCTTGCTCATGGTGGTCACTGCCTTGTAGATTTGGAGAAGGTATGGTCACTTTGACTTCCCCATCATCGAGTGGGTTGAGGGGAGAGGAAAAGAGAAGCAGAGCTTTGTGTGTGGCAAAGCGCAAAGGCAGAACGTGGAACAGTAAAATGGTGGCAGAGACTCGGCTTCTGTCGAGGCTACCTCTTCTGTGTCAGTTGCCTTGTTGGGGGCTTGGTTTCTTATCCCCAAACATAATTCCCGTATCAGTCGGCCTTCGGCCTGGGCATACAGGGGTGGTTAGTTCTCACAGCAGCAGACTGTCCGTGTAGCACCCAGAGCAGGGACCCCGCAGATCTGTAGTTTCTCCTGCTCTTCTCTGGGGAACATCAACTCTGGTTCCTCTGGGGCATAAATGGTTGTCTTGTATGTGTTGGGGCATTTGCCAGGAAAACTGTGACAATCATCTCAAAATCACTTTTGAAGTTTTTAATGTTCAATAAAATTGTTTATGATTTTAGGTGGCAATCCTTAATAGGATTCCATGCGCATTGAATGAAACAGGAATTCAAATGGGGCGCTCCTGTTGGGAAGTGGAGGGTGGGATGGCAGTCCCAGGGTACAGAGAGGGCCAGGTACAACCTCATTCTGGGGGAATTCTCAAGAACCCCAATCCACATTGAAAAGCAGATCCCCTGCAGGTAGTGAGGGCGGGTCCTGGTTGACTCCCTGGCTGAGCAAGGCAGGAGGGCCTGCTCTGCCTCAGCCCAGCCCAGGACTTGGAGTGGAGCTGGGATTCCCAGGAAGGAGCAGGAAAGGCCAAGGGCAGCCCAGTGTTTCTAGACGGGGCTGCTGTCCCCTGGGCCTCCGGATGGGCTTTCCAGTTCGGAGCTGCTGGCTCAGGGCTGGGGATGAGGGGGAGGGGAGCTGCAGAAGGTGGAGATCAGGGTTGAGGTGGAACTGGGCAGTGGAGCAGGTGCTTGTGCGGGTGAGGAGGCCGAGAACTGAGGAGAGAAAGGAGCTGTGTGTGTGTCCACTCCCGGACTGGAGGAACATGGAGCTGGGTCCTGTCTATGAGGGAGCCTCGCATTGCGTTAGAGAATGGATCTGGGTTCAAGGCGGAAAGGCCTAGGGTTTTCACTCTTGGATCTTGTCCTTGTGTCCTGGGACTTCTGTCCCTGTTGCAGAGGGTGGTGGCAGCAGGGACAGGTGATGGTGTTAATGGAGTCAGGGGAGGAGTTCAGCAAGAGCTGGGGAAAAGGAGGCAAAAAAAGAACAGGTGTGTTCTTCCCTCAGAGGAAGGCAGAATCTGACTTTGAAGCAACTGAAGGAGAATCTCTGAGGGAATGAAAAGCATTATTCTGCAGCGAGTTGGTCAGTTATTTATTGGTTTTTCTTTTTCCCCAGAGCCTATTAGCCTACAAGACCGGGATCAATTCCAGATGGAGCCAACTGATCATAATAGCCTCAACACACCCAGAATTTCAGTCCTCGTGTCAGACTCAGCTCCTCAGTTTAACAGGGGAAGCTTAGAATCTGCAGCCAGGAGGCCTGAATTCAGTTCCTAGTTCTGGTCTTAATAGCACTTTTTCTTTTATGTGTGTTATTTATTTTATTATTTTAAAATTATTTTTATTTTATATTTTATTTGTAACTGGAGAATACTTGCATTATGATGTATCAGTTTCTGCCACACAGCACTGTGAATCAGCCCTAAGTCTACATGTATCTCCTCCCTCTGGAACTTCCCTCCCACCCTCCCCACCCCACCCCTCTATGTCGCTGAGCACCAGGCTGAGTACCTAGTCAGGACCTGTTCCCTCCCTGCCTGGTGCACACGATGCACAGTAAGCTAATGGGAATAGAGAACTCATTCCATGTCTGTTTATCCCAGTAGCTTTTTACACTCAGTGATGTGTATGTTTCAATGCTACTCTCAATTCATCCCACCCTCTCCTTCCCTCACAAGTCCATTCTCCACATCTGCGTCTCTATTCCTGCTCTGTAGATAGTTCATCATTACCATTTTTCTAGATTCCATATAGATGTATTTTTTGTTTTATTATTATTATTTTTGAAGATAGTTGATTTACAGTAGAACACATTCCTTCTGAGGTCTCAATTTCTTCATCTATGAAATGAGAAAACTAGTGTTTATTTTCAGTTATGGTTGGGATGATTAAAACTGATAATATATTTGAGGTGGTTACAGCTGCACCACACTCGTGACTAATATTAATTTTGCTTTTTATATTATAATAGAGCACATGGACAATAAATTATTACCAATAAGCTTTATCTGCCAGTTTCTTTATTGTGGCTTCTCCTGAGATGACTACTAGCAGATTTCTGGAAATCTAAGGTTCCCTTCACACTTGTCACACTCACATATGCATTACTTCATGCCTGCAACATCTGTATAACTTCATATTAAAAGTTTTAATTGCTCTTTAAATATACACATCTGGATTACATTTTGTTTCCCATGCTGGGAAGGGACAGTGTGTAAAATTCTGGGGAAAAGGAGAGTTTTAATCTCAGCCTTGAGGAGGCTCTAATAATCCCCCACCTCTCTCTCCCCCCAGCTCCCATTGTCTGACATTTCAGCACAAAGGGCTGGGGGATAATGCAGTGGGACTCCTGGGGCGAGTGCTCAGTGGCTGACCCTGGGGGGAATCTCCCCTGAGCAGTTGTCACCCTCATGTGATGAAGCAGATCTGAAAGGCGATATCGGGGAGGGGACAGGACAGGGCTTGGGGGCTTCTGATTAGGAGGAATATGGGCAGTCTGCTTCTAGGGAGCCGTGACTGTTGAGGATGAGTGTCCTGAACCGAGAGAGTAAAGGAGCCCAGGACATGGAGGGCTGGGCAGCATCTCCCTCCATGAGCTCAGGCTGATTTCCACAGGGCAGACGGGAGGTGAGACTTCTTCATCGGACCCTCAGTCGTTCCTGACTTCTGGTCTGGGGGTGCACAGGTGAGCGGTGCTCTCCTTGGTCAGGACCACCTGAGCCTCACCCAGGTAAAGCATTTGTGGTGGCGTGTTCTAAGGGGCATCTCCCACAGACCCAAAACAGGTGACAGGAGCACTTTCTGCAGCAGGATCTGACTGGAAGCAAGAGGGTGATAAAGGGCTCTCCTAGTCAGGGCCTGTTCCCTCCCTGCCTGGTGCACACGATGCACAGTAAGGTAATGGGAATAGAGAACTCATTCCATATCTGTTTATCTGAATGGGATGATATATTCTTTCACAGTTTTATTCAAGGTTAATGTCATTGACGCAGTTGTGCATGCATGTTTCCATTCGAGTATTCTTGCATTTTAGTAAACTCTCAAGTGTCATTTATTGTACTCAGTTTTCATTAAGCATAAACTTTCATCCTCATTCATTTTCTTGTGTGATTATTTAATCAAAGGTACCACTGTTTGTACATTAATAAGTCAAGTTTCTGTGTATGATTTCTCATGATACAGACTCTTGTTATAATCCCAATACTTCTCAATTTCTGCTTTCCCATAGGTGACCACTTTGAATAATTTTTTAACTGATTCTTTTGGTTTTTATTTCCAAATCTTTAAACATGATGCCTTACTAGAACTGCTGCTTGATTTTTCTGTCACAGCCACTGTCTGTCGCATCACACAGGGGCTGATGCAATAGTTAACAGTCATTGCTTTCTTTCACTCTTCTCATTCCTTCAGTTTCCCACTTTATTTATATATTGATCATACTTAGTTCATTCAGCTTTTTCTTTTCCATGACTAATACACTGGTCAACTAAAAAGGTGCTCAACTTAAGACTTGTGAGTTAAGTTTTATTTGGGGCAAAATGAGGACTGCAGCCTGGGAGACAGCACCTCAGATAGCTCTGAGAAACAGCTCCACACAGGTAGGGAACAAGGGTCAGTATGTATGATTTTGGTAAAGGCAGAGTTCAGTGCAATCAAGTACTTATCTTCCCAAGGTTTTCTGCTAGTCACAAGGAGCTGATCTCACCATGAAAGGATTTAATGCTTTTCTACATATGAGGAAATGAAGCAAACCAAAGGAGTGGAAAAGGTCAGTTTTCATTCCAATCCCAAAGAAAGGCAATGCTAAAGAGTATTTAAACAATTGTACAGTTGTACTCATTTCACATGCTAGCAAAATTATGCTCAAAATTCTTCAAGCTAGGTGTCAGCAGTATGTGAACTGAAAACTTCCAGATGTACAAGCTGGGTTTAGAGAAGGCAGTGGAACCAGAGATCAAATTGCAAGCATTTGTTGGATCACAGAGAAAACAAGGGAATTCCACAAAAACATCTACTTCTGATTCATTGACTATGCTAAAGCTTTTGACTGTGTGCATCACAACAAACTGTGGAATAGTCTTCAAGAGATGGGAATACCAGACCATCTTACTCGTCTCCTGAAAACCTGTATGCAGGTCAAGAAGCAACAGGTAGAACCAGACACGGAACTGAGGACTGGTTTAAAATTGGGAAAGGAGTATAATAAGGCTGTACATTGTCACCCTGCTTATTTAACTTATATGCAGAATACATCAGACAAATTGCCTGGCTGGATGAATCACAAGTTGGAATCAAGATTGCCAGGAGAAATAAATATCAACAACCTCAGATAAGGAGATGATACCACTTTAATGGCAGAAACTGAAGAACTAAAGAGCCTCTTGATGAGGCTTTGTGTTTGCTGATTATGCTCTATGAAGCTCTCATGAATTCAGCTCTAATGATTGCTCTGTTTGCATGACTCTTTCAAGAAGTGTGGATACTTTGGATATTCCGTCAGTTTTTCGTTTTTTGGAAATGTCGTCCTGGACCCTTCTGATGTGCTCCCACCTGGTCTGGATTCTTCTGCACTGGGAGCAGAGCCATGCTCCTAGGATCTCCCTCCACCACCAACTGGGCAGCACTTTATTTATTCATTTTTTTTGCAAGGTTATAATGAAATGGAAACGAAAATTAATGAGTAATAGAGGAGTAATGGAGGACTTGAAAAGAAGAAAAAAAAGAAAAAAATTTTTAATTAAAAAATAGTAAAAATATATGAAAATGAAAATTAAGGAGTAATAGAGGAGTAATAGGGAATTTTAAAAGAAAATAAAAAAGAAAATGTAAAAATTAAAAAAATTAAAAAATAAAAAGAATTTTTTTTTAATTTAAAATATAGTAAAAATATATCTAGGAATTTCTCTGGAGCTGTTGCGGGCAGTGTGCATTCAGTTTAGTTTCAGATAGCTCCTTGTTCCAGCTTACACTTCTGGATATCTATAGGCCCCTTCCGGTGTAGTCGGTATTAACTACAGGGATTTTAATCTGTTGCACCGGTCACTTCTGAAGCGGTTCCCTTTGTTCATTTGGCTTCTGTTTGCAGGTCTCTTCAATGTCTAATTTCCGCCCTGACACAAGCGGGCGGAGGTGGTCTCTTGTTTAGGTTCGCTGGTTCAGTGGTGCTGCGGGGAGGGAGGGGCGCTGCAGACAAACATCACTGGCCTGTGTGGGGAGCACTTGCAGTGTTCCAGCCACATCGGGTTTGCCCCCGCTCGCGGCGTGTGTGCTTCCCCCTCTACACTGCTCAGGCTCCAGACTGCTCTATAGGGAGCGGGCTCTGAGTTGCGTGGGGTTCCAGTTTTCCAGTTCTCCACAAAAGCGCAGACTCGGCTGGGCCTGTGGTTTGTGCCTTCGGCCCAGCAGCTCTTGCAGCCAGAAGCTTGACGAGCGCACTCTCCCCGGGTGCAGTGCGTCTTAGCCCCTCCGCGGTCCCCGCTCGGTTTCCGCGCGCCGGTCCTGTGCGCCTTGTGTCTCTGCTGGGGAGCAGGTCTCTAGCTGCGACCCTCCTGGCGGATGTCACCCATCCAGAATTTCAGGAAGTCTTTGGTTAGAAGCTGGGAGCCTGTTTGCCCTTTGGTAGGGGGTGCTGTCTCTGGGGCTACGTTTGCCCCTCCCCCCTGCCCCCTGCCTCCAGCCTCAGGTGGGGGATGGGCCGGTCCGCAGCCGGCTAGCTCTTCTCTGGAATTGCTCAGTCTTTCTTTTGTTCTGCAAACGAGCTGGCAGTGTGTTAGCGCTTTTAGCAGGTTAATTTTCTCTCTCTCTCTCTTGCTATCCCACAGTTTAAGTTGCTATCTCACGTTAGCTCCCTCCGATTGCCCTCAGGGCTTTCACGCCCGGTCCTTACCCTAAGCAATGCCGCCTGCTCCTCTCCGTTCAGCCCCCACTTCCTGGTGGCGGATGCGGGAGTCTGGGGTACTTTTCTGCTGGGAGTAGATTTTAGGCATGTAATCTGTGGGTTTTATTTATTTTCCCTCCCAGTTAGGTTGCCCTCCGAGATTTGAAAACTTCCCCCAGACCCGCCAGTGAGAGGGTTTCCTGGTGTTTGGAAACTTCCTCTATTAAGACTCCCTTCCCGGGATGGGCCTCCATCCCTAGCTCTTTTGTCTCTCTTTTTATCTTTTATATTTTGTCCTACCTCCTTTCGAAGACGATGGGCTGCTTTTCTGGGCGCCTGATGTCCTCTGCTAGCGATCAAAAGTTGTTTTGTGGAGTTTGCTCAAGTTCAAATGTTCTTTTGATGAATTTGTAGGGGAGAAAGTGGTCTCCCCGTCCTATTCCTCCCCCATCTTAGCTCCTCCCCCCTGGGCAGCACTTTAAAGTGCTGTGGATACTGCACAGCACAGGGAACTCTACCCAGCACTCTCTAACGGTGTATATGGGGAAAGAATCTAAAAAAGACTAGATATATTTAGACCTGATTCACTGTATTGTAGAGCAGAAAGTGACACAGCATTGTAAATCAATTACATGCCAATGAAAATAAAACAGACAAGTAAGCAAGCAGATCTCTACCCTGAATGTCATTTATTAGTCACTGGTTCTTTCAGCCAAACCTGAGTGCCTGCAATGTACCACATCAAGTTCCAGTTCCAGATCTTTGCTCTAACAATTGAAATTTGACATTCTTGTCCATCCCTCTCTCTCCCCCTCACCTGATTAGAAGCATTTCCAGATTAGGAAAATTCCACACTGAAAGAGTCTGGGTAGGAGGCAGAGACCACCTTCCTCCATTAGAGAAGAAAACCCACTTTCCCTAATATTCTTGCCAGAGCATACAGCATGATGCTGAGGTCCCACCACTCAGGTGACCACATGTCAGACTCTCCTCCGGCCGTTGTGACACAGAGAAGCTGAAACTATGCAGGATGCATCTGACAAGGGTGTCGAGAGTGGGAGTCACACCACACCCAGTTGTCAGGAGCCTCAGTGATAGCCGTCCTCAGCGCGGGGTCCACGTCCAGCATGAGGGGCTCACTGTGTGAGCAGTGACACTGTGCCCCAGTGGGGGCGAAAGTTCCTTTGTGGGACCTGGCCTGGAGTGGACACTGTGGGTCCTGTTCCCGTGGAGCCATATATATATAGTACTGTATGTCTAACTTTATTTGGATCCCATTGTTAGCTCTAAGAATGAGTGAGGAGAACTCAACCTGGAGAATAGTTTCAGAGAGCAAGGATTCCATTACGCTGAACTCTGAACTACTGCCTAAGTCTTCAGGTGAAATAAGAACTACATTATTTCTCAGCATCACACCTCATAATTGACAATATGAATTGTCAATATAAATTCCCTTTTCTTTCTGAAGGAAAAAAAAAAAGTTTTTAAATGTGGATTTAAGACCCCTCTCTGGCCACTCACTCTCATATACCTCAGGGGTTCCCAAATTGGCTGATCATCAGAATTGCTTGTGGGGCTTTTCTGAAATGCTCAGCTTCTCCCCAGAACCACCTTCTCAGAGTATTAGGACAAGACCAAGGGATTGCTTATTTAACACCTCTGTGTGTGAGGCTGATACACAGCATGTGGGAATCCTGGTCTACGTACTTTCCTGCTACTAAAAGTGTGATCTGAAGACCAGCAGCATCAGCACCAACCTTATATTACAAATGCAGATTCTCAGGCTCTACTCCCGACTGTCTAGATTTAATGAGGGTCCAGGGAGCACCAGCATCCCCACCTGGACCCCGCACTAATCCTACAGGCTCCTCTACTGCATTGTTCTCCCTTCACCTCCTGATTCTGCACAGCAGTTAGACTGATGCTTCTTCTTCTTTTTTTTTTTGATGTGAAAACATCTTTATTGGCCTCTGTTCGCAAACTAAAAAGTTAGTGAAAAGCAAACACCATTAATATTTGCTAGTAAGGCTGGTAGCACTTGCTGCAAAAATGTACAATAAACATTTCTGCTGTTAAGGATATATTCCAGTGTTGGAAACTTGTTATTGGAAGTAAGATAAAATTGCCTGTGGTTACACTGCTAAGTTATACTTACTTTCTAAGAATTTTTTTGTTCAGTAACTTAGAAGCCAAGCAGCCATAGCACAATTTCCTTTTCATTCTCAGGGGATTTCCTCAGCTAAGGGCATGTCTTTTAAGAAACCTGTTCCATAATTAATGTTGCAGGCCTCTTTAACCACCAAACCAGCACTAAGAGCAGGTTTTGGTTTGTCTGACTTAAGTTGATCTTATTTAAAATGAACTGGGGACTTTGCTGGTGGTTCAGTGGTGAAGACTCTGGGCTCCCAATGCAGAGGACCCAGGTTAGATTGCTGCTCAGGGCCTAGATCCTACATACCTCAACCAAGAGTTCGCATGCCATAACTAAAGATCCTGCATGCTGCATATAAGACCTGGCACAACCAAATAAATATTTTAAAAACAAATGATTATGACTTTAAAAATTAATAAAATAAATAAAATGAACTTGTTACAAAGGATTGGTTAATCTAAGTATTCCCCTAGGACTTAAAAACTTTGGTATGACTTTATAATATAGACTTTGTGTTAATTACATAGCACTTCTTAAGTTGTAAAATACATATTCTTTCAACCATTTTAAAGTGTATAATTCAGTGGCACTTGGTACATTTACAATGTTGTATGACCATCACCAGAACACTGATTACCCCAAAAAGAATCCCCACAACTATTAAGCAGGCACTCCCCAACCTTCTCCCACTAGCCTTTAGTAACAACCAACCTGCTTTGTCTCTGTGGACTTTGTTTTTTGAAGCAATGCAAGGCTTGTGGGGTTTTAGTTCCCCAATCAGGGATCAAAGCTGGTTTCTCAGCAAAGTCCAGAGTCCTAACTACTGGACCACCAGGGAATTCCATGTCTCTAGGGATCTGCCTATTCTGAGTATTTCATATAAACAGAATCATATAATATGCAGCCTTACTGTGTCTGGGTTCTTTCACTTAGTCTGTTTCCAAGTTTCATTGATGTTGTAACACTTATCAGTACCTCCTTCCTTTCTATAGCTGAATATACCATTACATGGACATACCACATCTTATCATCACATTATGCAAACACCATTGCTTGTTCATCCAAACATCAATTTGGTTGTGTCCACCTTTTGGCTGCTGTGAATAGTGCAACTATGAACATCTGTATATAAAGCTTTTGCTTGAATGCTTGTAATTTTGGGTACATACCAAGGTGTGGAATTGCTGGGTCATATAATACATATAATACTTCTCATTTAAATTGCTGAATTCAAATACTGAGTGGTACTATTTATGAAAATAGTGAAGACTCCAGGAAATTATGTAAAACACACTAGATGATTAACCAAAAAGTGGCAGTAGCTCTAGCTCTAGTTTTTGACACTAGGTAGTGGGAAGGATACGGGTAAGTTAGTGATTCTCAAATAGTGTGCACAAAAATTACCTGGCAAACCTTTTAAAAAATGCAGATGACTGAGTCTCAAGGCCAAATATTCTAATTCAGTAGGGCTGGAGCCTAGGAATTTGTACTTTAGACATCCTAGATGATTCTGATGGAGATGGTCTTTCCACTGCACTTTGACAAACCCTTGAAGCTGATGGCTCTTTCTCAACTGAAATCAGATTAGACAGAAGGGATTAAAGGAGTAAAATGAAGCTTTCCCAACTGTCACCTTAATCTTTTATAGAAACCCTGCAACTGTGATGACAAATAATATATCTGCTGAGGAAATATATATCTGCTGTGAGGAAAACTCAAGTCTTTCTATAGTAGACTTTCTTCATTTTAATAGGCAAAACCTGACCAGTAAACAACACATAATATTACAAATAAAATACTACTGAAAGCAAAGTTGCTCAGTTGTGTCATGGGGGGACTCTTTGCAACCCCATGGCCTGTAGCCTACCAGTCTCCTCCATCCATGGAATTTTTCAGGCAAGAGTACTGGAGTGGGTTGCCATCTCCTTCTCCTAGACTGACACTCCTAGTGAGCAGTCACACCAGGTCATCTTCTATTCAAACCATCTTATGAGTCCACATCTTTCACAGACATCAGATACCTTCCAATATGCTGGAGGCACACATGATCTGGCCAGACACTGGATCTCATCTCAATTCCTCGTTCCTCCAGCCACACCTCCCTCCTGCTCTTCTTTGAACACAGACATTCCTGCCCTCCTGCATTTGCACTGGAGGCTCCTCTGCCTGGAGAGAACTTCCCCCAGACATCCTCGTGGACATTCTTTCATGTCCTTCACATCGTTACTCAAATATCATCTCCTCAACGAGGCCTACACTGACACCCTAGTAAAACAGCCACATTCCCTGTACCCAAACACTTACACTCTGGGTCACCTTCCTCAGAGCACTTGCCAATCTCTAGGCAGACACTTCCCTCATTTATTAGGCTCACTCTGCCCCATCTCACCAGAACACACTGCACGAGGCCAACAAAGTGTGTCTGTTGTTAGTTCACCGAGGTTTCACAGATACAAAAATAGAGCATCCTCTATCTGGCACACAACAAATATCAGATGAAGGAATGATGAGTGCAGACGCCTCTGTATTCTATCTTCATTAATGTGAACTCAGGCCACTTGCTCTCTCGCGGTAGCTACAGCACATCATCCATTCACACTGACATCAATGCTGCCTGTTTCCCCACAAGAGCTGATCACCCCTCCCTCCCATACCGACCAGTCTGCACTCTACACATAATGATATTTTCTCTTCAGAAAAGATGATCCCAGTCTGATCGGTCCCACATTCCTACCTGCTGTGACTATCAGGCGCTGCTTTATAAATCCAGGAGTTCGGATTGGAAGACGTCGGCAGTCTCCCCACCTCCTCACGTTATGCTAACAGGAGCACAGACGCATTCAGATGCAGCTGCAGAAAGGGGAGTCTGGGATCTGATGTCACAAAGCAGGACCGAGCATCACTCAGTCCCCACAGGCAGCTGTCTCACACTGTGAGAGAAAAGAATCAGGAACCAGTTCAGGTCAGTCATGTAACGGCTGACATTCTCCACAGCCCCCCACACGCTCACATGTCCCACTCAAAGATCCCTGCCACCCAGTGTGTCCCCTCTGCCCCAACTCCTCCCCCAATCTAGACTCTCCAGGGTCTCACTTTTATGATCTGTCAGAGACACATCAGAACCCTAGACACTGTCACTGCCTGGAAGGGAACAAAACCAGGATGTGGTCAGAACCCACAGGAGAGAAACTAAAGAAAGCACTTTGAGGAGGGTGAGTCCCCCATGGCCTCTTGTCTGCACCCTCACAAGGGTCTCAGGAATCACACCCCCTCTGTACTCACTTGCAGCCGGGATGTAGCCCCCTCCTTTTTCACCTGTGAGAAGAAAGTATCACATGAGAGACCATGGAGCAGACTGAGTCATGAGACTCTAGAAGAACTCCCTAGTCCTGGATAACAAAGAACTTCTCAGAACTGTGACCAAAAATCCAGGACAGGCTCAGGAACATGAAAGAAGGCGATGTGGGGGGACTGGACCACCTGCCCTCCTGGAGGTCTGTCCTCTACAGGCACATTCCGTTCTAACCTTCAAATGCTGAGAAAAGGCCCCCAACTGGAATTATGAAGATGAAAAATTTGTCTTTCATTTTCACATGTACTTCACAAAAGTCTCAGTCTTAGCATCAGCTCAGATTCCACATGTGTATGGAGGGTACTTTCTAGTAACGAGGCAGCCAAACTTCCACCTGGGCCAGGAACCTGCCCAGTGAGACAAGAAAACTCAGATCCCTCCCTCCTTTCTCTACCTGAACGCTTCTTCCTCCAAATCACAGCTCCAGTCACCACAGCCCCAGGGACCATGAGAACCAGGCCAACAAAGATGCCCATGATGAGGACGGAGGGCTGAGGAGGTTCTGTGGAAGAAAGGGAAGGGGCCCAGACTTCAGGCTTCAGTCCTGACTTTGCTGATGGTGTCCAGAAGGCCTCCTGCTTTATCTGAGAGGAAGCTCCATTCCAACCCCTTCCTTACCCCATCTCAGGGTGAGGGGCTCCTGAAGCCCCTCGTGCTGCACATGGCACGTGTATCTCTGTTCCTCTCCAGAAGGCACCACCAGGGCTGCCCACTTCTGGAAGATTCCATCCCTTGAAGGCCTGGTCTCCACAAGCTCCATGCCCTGAGTCTGGTCCTTCCCTTCATGCTGCCAGGTCAGTGAGATCTCCTCAGGGTAGAAGCCCAGGGCCCAGCACCTCAGGGTGACCTCACTGTCAGAGAGGCGGTGATGAGTCACATGTGCCTTTGGAGGGTCTGAAGCGGAAGAATCAGAAAATTCACATTCCATGGGCCACTGAAGCAGAACCACTTGACCATGCTGAGAAGGGACGAGATAATGGGTTTGAAAAGATGCAGCACAAACACCAGACACCAGCCTGGACCCCAGGGTCTGGGAAAAACTCCTAGTCCCTGGAAAGTTCTGGAGCCAGGGTGAGTGCCAAGGTAGGAGACTCCATGTCAGTGGAAAATACAGAGTAATGGTCCTGATTTGGGTTGAGGCTGAATGTCTCAGAAAAGCTGGAGTCTGGCCTCTTAAGATGTTCTCAGGGTGAGAACAGGCTTTGAGAGAGAAAGTCATGGTTCACAAGATGGCAGTCAGGGTCAAAGGGCACTGCTGACCAGTTACTTCAGGGATGGTTTTCTGCTTCTTCTCCAAAAACACTGAATGCTTTAACTGTCCTTCAGAGAAGTGGAGCCACTGGTGTTTCACTATCTTGTACAGAATATGAAAACCTGAGGGGATTCCCCCCTCTTCGAACAAGAAGTTTGGGCGGTATAAGCAGAAAGTGAAGTCGCTCCGTCCTGTCCGACTCTTTGGGACCCCATGAACTGTAGCCTACCAGGCTCCTCAGTCCATGGGATTTTCCAGGCAAGAGTATTGGAGTGGGTTGCCATTTCCTTCTCCAGGGAATCTTCCCGACCCAGGGATCGAACCTGGGTCTCCCGCATTGTAGGCAGACGCTTTACCCTCTAAGCCACCACTTTCACTTTCTGCTCACACCGACTAAACTTCTTGTCTGGAGAGGGGGGCATACCCTCAGGTTTTCATATTCTGTACCAGACAGTGTTTGGGCGGTGTTCTCAGAAGGACCCCATTTTCCTCTCCTGGTGGAAAGCCGGCTCCAGCCTGAGAGGAGATCAGGGAGGCCCGGTGCCCCTCGTTCCTGCGCGCAGCAGCGTGTCCTTCCCGTTCTCCAGGTGTCTGCGGAGCCACTGCACGCACTTGACCTCCAGATAGTTCCGTTGGAACTCAGCCTCACCGGAGATTTCCCACTTGCTCTTGATGATAGAAGCCACGGTTTCTCCCACGGTCCACGAGCGCAGGTCTTCGTTCAGGGCGATGAAATCCCCACCGTCGTAGGCGGACTGCCAGAACCCTAGAAGGAGGCGTCTGTCCGGCCCCACGTTGCAGCCAAACAAACTGGAGAGTGTGGGTCCCTGACCCGCCCCGACCATCCGTGGTGATTAAACCCAAACTGAAAATGAAACCGGGTCAAGTCCCCGCCCCCATCTCCGCCCCCGGCTCCTCCTGAGGGGGGCGGTGAGGGTTCTGCAATGTCGGGGTAACCCTCGGACCCGGAGCCTCAGGGCAATCCCGGCCGGTCCCTGGGGATGGGGGCCGTGACCTGGACCCGGGCCCGCGTCGCTCACCGGCCTCGCTCTGGTTGTGGTGGCCGGGCAGGGTGTTGAAGTCTGAACGGAATCTCTGTTGAGCTTCCTTGGCTTCTCGTGTCACCTCTTCCCAATATTACGGCTCCTGCTCTTCCAGGCGCTCGCGGCTTCATTCTCGGATTCGGGGTGTCGCTGGTCGAACCGCGCGACTGCGTGGTCGTCAGTAGCCGACGCGTGATGAAGCGTGGGCTCCCGGGCCAGGGCCGGGACACTCGGTGGCGAATAGGCTAGAGAGTGGGAGCTTTGGG